>NW_027671610.1:0-324000 GCF_964165515.1 Mesoplodon bidens | reverse complement strand
CAACTTGACCCCACAGCGCAATTACCATCACTCACTGACTGTCTACTGGAGACTTTAGGCCACACGGGGCCTTTCTATGATCACACTTCGTTGCAGGCGGGGACTTTTGCATGCCGTGCATAGCATTACCTGCTTAATGACTTAGTCAGGCCTAGGTGGCTTTGGATCGTCCAAAGTCTCACAAGTTGACCGGTTTTTCTGTTCTTTCTGTCAGGCTGGACCTACAGTGGTCCTTGCGTCACAATAGAGAGATGACAGGTAAGAGTTGCCAGGGGGCACTGTAGGCTCAGGGATTCTTTCAGTGCAGTTCAGAGGGCCTCCACAGAGGGAGAGCCACGTTGAATGTAATACTGGCGAAAACGTTGTCCTGGGGCTGCTTTACAGCGGTAGAAATCAAGCTATGCAAGCGAGGATCAGTTCATTGCCTTTCCCTCTGCATAGAAAGGGTTGACCCCAACAGCCTGTTCTGCGCTGTGTTGCTCGGAAAACAAAAAGGGGACTCACGGCACCCACGCTCTCCCTCAGAAGGGAATTCATACGCGTCTCTCTGAGGCCTCCGGAGAGCCGTAGAGGATTTAAAGCGCTCTATCGAGTCAGGGTTCATGGAGATGGCTGCACAGCAAACTTTGCTGATAGGAAACGCTCGTGCTTACCTTGAGGCCTGGGGGTCACGTTTACTTCGCACTTTAGCTAGGGCAAGCGGTGGGGTGAACTCCTAGCAAGGCACAGGCGACCACCTGGATTCATAGGAGAAAACTCACTTTCTTCCCTGAGGCCTTCTTAGCAGTGACTAGAAGACGGGTAACAGCACTGTCTTTCAGTCAGCCTTGAGGCCGCCACTATGTACCTTTCAAATGGGGGAAAATACTGCCTTTTTCCAGGTTTCTCAATTATACACCGGATCACCCAGCACATATACCTCTCTTCTCTGACAAGCCAAAGGAGGCCCTTGGAACACAATTCGGCCTTCTGCGATGAAACTTTGGGATGCAGTGTGTTCTGCATGTGCTGAATGGCATAATCCTCTAAATGCCCTCAGGAGGCCTAGGTGACTTTGCATGTTCCAAATGCCTAGCAAGGCTCAGGGTCAATTTCTACTTTATTTCTGGCTGGACCTAAAGTCTACTTTCTGCCTCACTTAGAGAGACGTCGAGCAGGAGACCCCAAAGTGGATTGGAGCCCCGGTGGTTTCTTTCAGGGCAGCTTAGGTGTCCTCAACGTGGCAGACCCGCATGGAAAGAAAGCCGGCCCAAGAACCTTGCTCCTGGGGCTGTTTCAAAGCTGTGGAACGCTAGCCATAGAGAACAGATTAGTTGCCAGCCCTTTCACCTGCATAGTGAGGGATGGTCCCAGAGCCGTGTATCCCTTGATTGTGCTCAGAAGGCTTCTGGTACACGGTGCACTTCCTTGGAAAGAAATGCCCCCGTGAGAGGCTTGAGCGCTGTGAGGCACACTAAGGCTAAAGCCGTCCATTGACTAAGCCTTCCTGGAAACTGGTGCACCCCTGCCTCTGGTAAAGGGAAAATGTGCACCTTACCTCGAGACTAGAGGTCACATTTAGTTGGCACTTAGGCTAGAGTATGCTCTGGGCTGAGCTCCCAGGAAGGAAGCGCAAGCGTTTGGATTCTTTGGCAAAAGCTCACTGCTCCTCAGAGGCATCTGTGCAGTGAACAGTGTCCTGGTGGTGTGGTGTTCAGGCAGCTTGGAAGCTGCATCGAAGTTGCTTTCCAAAGGGGGAGAGTCGGGCTTCTCTCACATGCTCCAGTTTCCAACTTGACCCCACAGCGCAATTACCATCACTCACTGACTGTCTACTGGAGACGTTCGGCCACACGGGGCCTTTCTATGATCACACTTCGTTGCAGGCGGGGACTTTTGCATGCCGTGCATAGCATTACCTGCTTAATGACTTAGTCAGGCCTAGGTGACTTTGGATCGTCCAAAAGTCTCACAAGTTGACCGGTTTTTCTGTTCTTTCTGTCAGGCTGGACCTACAGTGGACCTTGCGTCACAATAGAGAGATGACAGGTAAGAGTTGCCAGGGGGCTCTGTAGGCTCAGGGATTCTTTCAGTGCAGTTCAGAGGGCCTCCACAGAGGGAGAGCCACGTTGAATGTAATACTGGCGAAAACGTTGTCCTGGGGCTGCTTTACAGCGGTAGAAATCAAGCTATGCAAGCGAGGATCAGTTCATTGCCTTTCCCTCTGCATAGAAAGGGTTGACCCCAACAGCCTGTTCTGCGCTGTGTTGCTCGGAAAACAAAAAAAGGACTCACGGCACCCAGGCTCTCCCTCAGAAGGGAATTCATACGCGTCTCTCTGAGGCCTCCGGAGAGCCGTAGAGGATTTAAAGCGCTCTATCGAGTCAGGGTTCATGGAGATGGCTGCACAGCAAACTTTGCTGATAGGAAACGCTCGTGCTTACCTTGAGGCCTGGGGGTCACGTTTACTTCGCACTTTAGCTAGGGCAAGCGGTGGGGTGAACTCCTAGCAAGGCACAGGCGACCACCTGGATTCATAGGAGAAAACTCACTTTCTTCCCTGAGGCCTTCTTAGCAGTGACTAGAAGACGGGTAACAGCACTGTCTTTCAGTCAGCCTTGAGGCCGCCACTATGTACCTTTCAAATGGGGGAAAATACTGCCTTTTTCCAGGTTTCTCAATTATACACCGGATCACCCAGCACATATACCTCTCTTCTCTGACAAGCCAAAGGAGGCCCTTGGAACACAATTCGGCCTTCTGCGATGAAACTTTGGGATGCAGTGTGTTCTGCATGTGCTGAATGGCATAATCCTCTAAATGCCCTCAGGAGGCCTAGGTGACTTTGCATGTTCCAAATGCCTAGCAAGGCTCAGGGTCAATTTCTACTTTATTTCTGGCTGGACCTAAAGTCTACTTTCTGCCTCACTTAGAGAGACGTCGAGCAGGAGACCCCAAAGTGGATTGGAGCCCCGGTGGTTTCTTTCAGGGCAGCTTAGGTGTCCTCAACGTGGCAGACCCGCATGGAAAGAAAGCCGGCCCAAGAACCGTGCTCCTGGGGCTGTTTCAAAGCTGTGGAACGCTAGCCATAGAGAACAGATTAGTTGCCAGCCCTTTCACCTGCATAGTGAGGGAAGGTCCCAGAGCCGTGTATCCCTTGATTGTGCTCAGAAGGCTTCTGGTACACGGTGCACTTCCTTGGAAAGAAATGCCCCCGTGAGAGGCTTGAGCGCTGTGAGGCACACTAAGGCTAAAGCCGTCCATTGACTAAGCCTTCCTGGAAACTGGTGCACCCCTGCCTCTGGTAAAGGGAAAATGTGCACCTTACCTCGAGACTAGAGGTCACATTTAGTTGGCACTTAGGCTAGAGTATGCTCTGGGCTGAGCTCCCAGGAAGGAAGCGCAAGCGTTTGGATTCTTTGGCAAAAGCTCACTGCTCCTCAGAGGCATCTGTGCAGTGAACAGTGTCCTGGTGGTGTGGTGTTCAGGCAGCTTGGAAGCTGCATCGAAGTTGCTTTCCAAAGGGGGAGAGTCGGGCTTCTCTCACATGCTCCAGTTTCCAACTTGACCCCACAGCGCAATTACCATCACTCACTGACTGTCTACTGGAGACTTTAGGCCACACGGGGCCTTTCTATGATCACACTTCGTTGCAGGCGGGGACTTTTGCATGCCGTGCATAGCATTACCTGCTTAATGACTTAGTCAGGCCTAGGTGGCTTTGGATCGTCCAAAGTCTCACAAGTTGACCGGTTTTTCTGTTCTTTCTGTCAGGCTGGACCTACAGTGGTCCTTGCGTCACAATAGAGAGATGACAGGTAAGAGTTGCCAGGGGGCACTGTAGGCTCAGGGATTCTTTCAGTGCAGTTCAGAGGGCCTCCACAGAGGGAGAGCCACGTTGAATGTAATACTGGCGAAAACGTTGTCCTGGGGCTGCTTTACAGCGGTAGAAATCAAGCTATGCAAGCGAGGATCAGTTCATTGCCTTTCCCTCTGCATAGAAAGGGTTGACCCCAACAGCCTGTTCTGCGCTGTGTTGCTCGGAAAACAAAAAGGGGACTCACGGCACCCACGCTCTCCCTCAGAAGGGAATTCATACGCGTCTCTCTGAGGCCTCCGGAGAGCCGTAGAGGATTTAAAGCGCTCTATCGAGTCAGGGTTCATGGAGATGGCTGCACAGCAAACTTTGCTGATAGGAAACGCTCGTGCTTACCTTGAGGCCTGGGGGTCACGTTTACTTCGCACTTTAGCTAGGGCAAGCGGTGGGGTGAACTCCTAGCAAGGCACAGGCGACCACCTGGATTCATAGGAGAAAACTCACTTTCTTCCCTGAGGCCTTCTTAGCAGTGACTAGAAGACGGGTAACAGCACTGTCTTTCAGTCAGCCTTGAGGCCGCCACTATGTACCTTTCAAATGGGGGAAAATACTGCCTTTTTCCAGGTTTCTCAATTATACACCGGATCACCCAGCACATATACCTCTCTTCTCTGACAAGCCAAAGGAGGCCCTTGGAACACAATTCGGCCTTCTGCGATGAAACTTTGGGATGCAGTGTGTTCTGCATGTGCTGAATGGCATAATCCTCTAAATGCCCTCAGGAGGCCTAGGTGACTTTGCATGTTCCAAATGCCTAGCAAGGCTCAGGGTCAATTTCTACTTTATTTCTGGCTGGACCTAAAGTCTACTTTCTGCCTCACTTAGAGAGACGTCGAGCAGGAGACCCCAAAGTGGATTGGAGCCCCGGTGGTTTCTTTCAGGGCAGCTTAGGTGTCCTCAACGTGGCAGACCCGCATGGAAAGAAAGCCGGCCCAAGAACCTTGCTCCTGGGGCTGTTTCAAAGCTGTGGAACGCTAGCCATAGAGAACAGATTAGTTGCCAGCCCTTTCACCTGCATAGTGAGGGATGGTCCCAGAGCCGTGTATCCCTTGATTGTGCTCAGAAGGCTTCTGGTACACGGTGCACTTCCTTGGAAAGAAATGCCCCCGTGAGAGGCTTGAGCGCTGTGAGGCACACTAAGGCTAAAGCCGTCCATTGACTAAGCCTTCCTGGAAACTGGTGCACCCCTGCCTCTGGTAAAGGGAAAATGTGCACCTTACCTCGAGACTAGAGGTCACATTTAGTTGGCACTTAGGCTAGAGTATGCTCTGGGCTGAGCTCCCAGGAAGGAAGCGCAAGCGTTTGGATTCTTTGGCAAAAGCTCACTGCTCCTCAGAGGCATCTGTGCAGTGAACAGTGTCCTGGTGGTGTGGTGTTCAGGCAGCTTGGAAGCTGCATCGAAGTTGCTTTCCAAAGGGGGAGAGTCGGGCTTCTCTCACATGCTCCAGTTTCCAACTTGACCCCACAGCGCAATTACCATCACTCACTGACTGTCTACTGGAGACGTTCGGCCACACGGGGCCTTTCTATGATCACACTTCGTTGCAGGCGGGGACTTTTGCATGCCGTGCATAGCATTACCTGCTTAATGACTTAGTCAGGCCTAGGTGACTTTGGATCGTCCAAAAGTCTCACAAGTTGACCGGTTTTTCTGTTCTTTCTGTCAGGCTGGACCTACAGTGGACCTTGCGTCACAATAGAGAGATGACAGGTAAGAGTTGCCAGGGGGCTCTGTAGGCTCAGGGATTCTTTCAGTGCAGTTCAGAGGGCCTCCACAGAGGGAGAGCCACGTTGAATGTAATACTGGCGAAAACGTTGTCCTGGGGCTGCTTTACAGCGGTAGAAATCAAGCTATGCAAGCGAGGATCAGTTCATTGCCTTTCCCTCTGCATAGAAAGGGTTGACCCCAACAGCCTGTTCTGCGCTGTGTTGCTCGGAAAACAAAAAAAGGACTCACGGCACCCAGGCTCTCCCTCAGAAGGGAATTCATACGCGTCTCTCTGAGGCCTCCGGAGAGCCGTAGAGGATTTAAAGCGCTCTATCGAGTCAGGGTTCATGGAGATGGCTGCACAGCAAACTTTGCTGATAGGAAACGCTCGTGCTTACCTTGAGGCCTGGGGGTCACGTTTACTTCGCACTTTAGCTAGGGCAAGCGGTGGGGTGAACTCCTAGCAAGGCACAGGCGACCACCTGGATTCATAGGAGAAAACTCACTTTCTTCCCTGAGGCCTTCTTAGCAGTGACTAGAAGACGGGTAACAGCACTGTCTTTCAGTCAGCCTTGAGGCCGCCACTATGTACCTTTCAAATGGGGGAAAATACTGCCTTTTTCCAGGTTTCTCAATTATACACCGGATCACCCAGCACATATACCTCTCTTCTCTGACAAGCCAAAGGAGGCCCTTGGAACACAATTCGGCCTTCTGCGATGAAACTTTGGGATGCAGTGTGTTCTGCATGTGCTGAATGGCATAATCCTCTAAATGCCCTCAGGAGGCCTAGGTGACTTTGCATGTTCCAAATGCCTAGCAAGGCTCAGGGTCAATTTCTACTTTATTTCTGGCTGGACCTAAAGTCTACTTTCTGCCTCACTTAGAGAGACGTCGAGCAGGAGACCCCAAAGTGGATTGGAGCCCCGGTGGTTTCTTTCAGGGCAGCTTAGGTGTCCTCAACGTGGCAGACCCGCATGGAAAGAAAGCCGGCCCAAGAACCGTGCTCCTGGGGCTGTTTCAAAGCTGTGGAACGCTAGCCATAGAGAACAGATTAGTTGCCAGCCCTTTCACCTGCATAGTGAGGGAAGGTCCCAGAGCCGTGTATCCCTTGATTGTGCTCAGAAGGCTTCTGGTACACGGTGCACTTCCTTGGAAAGAAATGCCCCCGTGAGAGGCTTGAGCGCTGTGAGGCACACTAAGGCTAAAGCCGTCCATTGACTAAGCCTTCCTGGAAACTGGTGCACCCCTGCCTCTGGTAAAGGGAAAATGTGCACCTTACCTCGAGACTAGAGGTCACATTTAGTTGGCACTTAGGCTAGAGTATGCTCTGGGCTGAGCTCCCAGGAAGGAAGCGCAAGCGTTTGGATTCTTTGGCAAAAGCTCACTGCTCCTCAGAGGCATCTGTGCAGTGAACAGTGTCCTGGTGGTGTGGTGTTCAGGCAGCTTGGAAGCTGCATCGAAGTTGCTTTCCAAAGGGGGAGAGTCGGGCTTCTCTCACATGCTCCAGTTTCCAACTTGACCCCACAGCGCAATTACCATCACTCACTGACTGTCTACTGGAGACTTTAGGCCACACGGGGCCTTTCTATGATCACACTTCGTTGCAGGCGGGGACTTTTGCATGCCGTGCATAGCATTACCTGCTTAATGACTTAGTCAGGCCTAGGTGGCTTTGGATCGTCCAAAGTCTCACAAGTTGACCGGTTTTTCTGTTCTTTCTGTCAGGCTGGACCTACAGTGGTCCTTGCGTCACAATAGAGAGATGACAGGTAAGAGTTGCCAGGGGGCACTGTAGGCTCAGGGATTCTTTCAGTGCAGTTCAGAGGGCCTCCACAGAGGGAGAGCCACGTTGAATGTAATACTGGCGAAAACGTTGTCCTGGGGCTGCTTTACAGCGGTAGAAATCAAGCTATGCAAGCGAGGATCAGTTCATTGCCTTTCCCTCTGCATAGAAAGGGTTGACCCCAACAGCCTGTTCTGCGCTGTGTTGCTCGGAAAACAAAAAGGGGACTCACGGCACCCACGCTCTCCCTCAGAAGGGAATTCATACGCGTCTCTCTGAGGCCTCCGGAGAGCCGTAGAGGATTTAAAGCGCTCTATCGAGTCAGGGTTCATGGAGATGGCTGCACAGCAAACTTTGCTGATAGGAAACGCTCGTGCTTACCTTGAGGCCTGGGGGTCACGTTTACTTCGCACTTTAGCTAGGGCAAGCGGTGGGGTGAACTCCTAGCAAGGCACAGGCGACCACCTGGATTCATAGGAGAAAACTCACTTTCTTCCCTGAGGCCTTCTTAGCAGTGACTAGAAGACGGGTAACAGCACTGTCTTTCAGTCAGCCTTGAGGCCGCCACTATGTACCTTTCAAATGGGGGAAAATACTGCCTTTTTCCAGGTTTCTCAATTATACACCGGATCACCCAGCACATATACCTCTCTTCTCTGACAAGCCAAAGGAGGCCCTTGGAACACAATTCGGCCTTCTGCGATGAAACTTTGGGATGCAGTGTGTTCTGCATGTGCTGAATGGCATAATCCTCTAAATGCCCTCAGGAGGCCTAGGTGACTTTGCATGTTCCAAATGCCTAGCAAGGCTCAGGGTCAATTTCTACTTTATTTCTGGCTGGACCTAAAGTCTACTTTCTGCCTCACTTAGAGAGACGTCGAGCAGGAGACCCCAAAGTGGATTGGAGCCCCGGTGGTTTCTTTCAGGGCAGCTTAGGTGTCCTCAACGTGGCAGACCCGCATGGAAAGAAAGCCGGCCCAAGAACCTTGCTCCTGGGGCTGTTTCAAAGCTGTGGAACGCTAGCCATAGAGAACAGATTAGTTGCCAGCCCTTTCACCTGCATAGTGAGGGATGGTCCCAGAGCCGTGTATCCCTTGATTGTGCTCAGAAGGCTTCTGGTACACGGTGCACTTCCTTGGAAAGAAATGCCCCCGTGAGAGGCTTGAGCGCTGTGAGGCACACTAAGGCTAAAGCCGTCCATTGACTAAGCCTTCCTGGAAACTGGTGCACCCCTGCCTCTGGTAAAGGGAAAATGTGCACCTTACCTCGAGACTAGAGGTCACATTTAGTTGGCACTTAGGCTAGAGTATGCTCTGGGCTGAGCTCCCAGGAAGGAAGCGCAAGCGTTTGGATTCTTTGGCAAAAGCTCACTGCTCCTCAGAGGCATCTGTGCAGTGAACAGTGTCCTGGTGGTGTGGTGTTCAGGCAGCTTGGAAGCTGCATCGAAGTTGCTTTCCAAAGGGGGAGAGTCGGGCTTCTCTCACATGCTCCAGTTTCCAACTTGACCCCACAGCGCAATTACCATCACTCACTGACTGTCTACTGGAGACGTTCGGCCACACGGGGCCTTTCTATGATCACACTTCGTTGCAGGCGGGGACTTTTGCATGCCGTGCATAGCATTACCTGCTTAATGACTTAGTCAGGCCTAGGTGACTTTGGATCGTCCAAAAGTCTCACAAGTTGACCGGTTTTTCTGTTCTTTCTGTCAGGCTGGACCTACAGTGGACCTTGCGTCACAATAGAGAGATGACAGGTAAGAGTTGCCAGGGGGCTCTGTAGGCTCAGGGATTCTTTCAGTGCAGTTCAGAGGGCCTCCACAGAGGGAGAGCCACGTTGAATGTAATACTGGCGAAAACGTTGTCCTGGGGCTGCTTTACAGCGGTAGAAATCAAGCTATGCAAGCGAGGATCAGTTCATTGCCTTTCCCTCTGCATAGAAAGGGTTGACCCCAACAGCCTGTTCTGCGCTGTGTTGCTCGGAAAACAAAAAAAGGACTCACGGCACCCAGGCTCTCCCTCAGAAGGGAATTCATACGCGTCTCTCTGAGGCCTCCGGAGAGCCGTAGAGGATTTAAAGCGCTCTATCGAGTCAGGGTTCATGGAGATGGCTGCACAGCAAACTTTGCTGATAGGAAACGCTCGTGCTTACCTTGAGGCCTGGGGGTCACGTTTACTTCGCACTTTAGCTAGGGCAAGCGGTGGGGTGAACTCCTAGCAAGGCACAGGCGACCACCTGGATTCATAGGAGAAAACTCACTTTCTTCCCTGAGGCCTTCTTAGCAGTGACTAGAAGACGGGTAACAGCACTGTCTTTCAGTCAGCCTTGAGGCCGCCACTATGTACCTTTCAAATGGGGGAAAATACTGCCTTTTTCCAGGTTTCTCAATTATACACCGGATCACCCAGCACATATACCTCTCTTCTCTGACAAGCCAAAGGAGGCCCTTGGAACACAATTCGGCCTTCTGCGATGAAACTTTGGGATGCAGTGTGTTCTGCATGTGCTGAATGGCATAATCCTCTAAATGCCCTCAGGAGGCCTAGGTGACTTTGCATGTTCCAAATGCCTAGCAAGGCTCAGGGTCAATTTCTACTTTATTTCTGGCTGGACCTAAAGTCTACTTTCTGCCTCACTTAGAGAGACGTCGAGCAGGAGACCCCAAAGTGGATTGGAGCCCCGGTGGTTTCTTTCAGGGCAGCTTAGGTGTCCTCAACGTGGCAGACCCGCATGGAAAGAAAGCCGGCCCAAGAACCGTGCTCCTGGGGCTGTTTCAAAGCTGTGGAACGCTAGCCATAGAGAACAGATTAGTTGCCAGCCCTTTCACCTGCATAGTGAGGGATGGTCCCAGAGCCGTGTATCCCTTGATTGTGCTCAGAAGGCTTCTGGTACACGGTGCACTTCCTTGGAAAGAAATGCCCCCGTGAGAGGCTTGAGCGCTGTGAGGCACACTAAGGCTAAAGCCGTCCATTGACTAAGCCTTCCTGGAAACTGGTGCACCCCTGCCTCTGGTAAAGGGAAAATGTGCACCTTACCTCGAGACTAGAGGTCACATTTAGTTGGCACTTAGGCTAGAGTATGCTCTGGGCTGAGCTCCCAGGAAGGAAGCGCAAGCGTTTGGATTCTTTGGCAAAAGCTCACTGCTCCTCAGAGGCATCTGTGCAGTGAACAGTGTCCTGGTGGTGTGGTGTTCAGGCAGCTTGGAAGCTGCATCGAAGTTGCTTTCCAAAGGGGGAGAGTCGGGCTTCTCTCACATGCTCCAGTTTCCAACTTGACCCCACAGCGCAATTACCATCACTCACTGACTGTCTACTGGAGACTTTAGGCCACACGGGGCCTTTCTATGATCACACTTCGTTGCAGGCGGGGACTTTTGCATGCCGTGCATAGCATTACCTGCTTAATGACTTAGTCAGGCCTAGGTGGCTTTGGATCGTCCAAAGTCTCACAAGTTGACCGGTTTTTCTGTTCTTTCTGTCAGGCTGGACCTACAGTGGTCCTTGCGTCACAATAGAGAGATGACAGGTAAGAGTTGCCAGGGGGCACTGTAGGCTCAGGGATTCTTTCAGTGCAGTTCAGAGGGCCTCCACAGAGGGAGAGCCACGTTGAATGTAATACTGGCGAAAACGTTGTCCTGGGGCTGCTTTACAGCGGTAGAAATCAAGCTATGCAAGCGAGGATCAGTTCATTGCCTTTCCCTCTGCATAGAAAGGGTTGACCCCAACAGCCTGTTCTGCGCTGTGTTGCTCGGAAAACAAAAAGGGGACTCACGGCACCCACGCTCTCCCTCAGAAGGGAATTCATACGCGTCTCTCTGAGGCCTCCGGAGAGCCGTAGAGGATTTAAAGCGCTCTATCGAGTCAGGGTTCATGGAGATGGCTGCACAGCAAACTTTGCTGATAGGAAACGCTCGTGCTTACCTTGAGGCCTGGGGGTCACGTTTACTTCGCACTTTAGCTAGGGCAAGCGGTGGGGTGAACTCCTAGCAAGGCACAGGCGACCACCTGGATTCATAGGAGAAAACTCACTTTCTTCCCTGAGGCCTTCTTAGCAGTGACTAGAAGACGGGTAACAGCACTGTCTTTCAGTCAGCCTTGAGGCCGCCACTATGTACCTTTCAAATGGGGGAAAATACTGCCTTTTTCCAGGTTTCTCAATTATACACCGGATCACCCAGCACATATACCTCTCTTCTCTGACAAGCCAAAGGAGGCCCTTGGAACACAATTCGGCCTTCTGCGATGAAACTTTGGGATGCAGTGTGTTCTGCATGTGCTGAATGGCATAATCCTCTAAATGCCCTCAGGAGGCCTAGGTGACTTTGCATGTTCCAAATGCCTAGCAAGGCTCAGGGTCAATTTCTACTTTATTTCTGGCTGGACCTAAAGTCTACTTTCTGCCTCACTTAGAGAGACGTCGAGCAGGAGACCCCAAAGTGGATTGGAGCCCCGGTGGTTTCTTTCAGGGCAGCTTAGGTGTCCTCAACGTGGCAGACCCGCATGGAAAGAAAGCCGGCCCAAGAACCTTGCTCCTGGGGCTGTTTCAAAGCTGTGGAACGCTAGCCATAGAGAACAGATTAGTTGCCAGCCCTTTCACCTGCATAGTGAGGGATGGTCCCAGAGCCGTGTATCCCTTGATTGTGCTCAGAAGGCTTCTGGTACACGGTGCACTTCCTTGGAAAGAAATGCCCCCGTGAGAGGCTTGAGCGCTGTGAGGCACACTAAGGCTAAAGCCGTCCATTGACTAAGCCTTCCTGGAAACTGGTGCACCCCTGCCTCTGGTAAAGGGAAAATGTGCACCTTACCTCGAGACTAGAGGTCACATTTAGTTGGCACTTAGGCTAGAGTATGCTCTGGGCTGAGCTCCCAGGAAGGAAGCGCAAGCGTTTGGATTCTTTGGCAAAAGCTCACTGCTCCTCAGAGGCATCTGTGCAGTGAACAGTGTCCTGGTGGTGTGGTGTTCAGGCAGCTTGGAAGCTGCATCGAAGTTGCTTTCCAAAGGGGGAGAGTCGGGCTTCTCTCACATGCTCCAGTTTCCAACTTGTCCCCACAGCGCAATTACCATCACTCACTGACTGTCTACTGGAGACTTTAGGCCACACGGGGCCTTTCTATGATCACACTTCGTTGCAGGCGGGGACTTTTGCATGCCGTGCATAGCATTACCTGCTTAATGACTTAGTCAGGCCTAGGTGGCTTTGGATCGTCCAAAGTCTCACAAGTTGACCGGTTTTTCTGTTCTTTCTGTCAGGCTGGACCTACAGTGGTCCTTGCGTCACAATAGAGAGATGACAGGTAAGAGTTGCCAGGGGGCACTGTAGGCTCAGGGATTCTTTCAGTGCAGTTCAGAGGGCCTCCACAGAGGGAGAGCCACGTTGAATGTAATACTGGCGAAAACGTTGTCCTGGGGCTGCTTTACAGCGGTAGAAATCAAGCTATGCAAGCGAGGATCAGTTCATTGCCTTTCCCTCTGCATAGAAAGGGTTGACCCCAACAGCCTGTTCTGCGCTGTGTTGCTCGGAAAACAAAAAGGGGACTCACGGCACCCACGCTCTCCCTCAGAAGGGAATTCATACGCGTCTCTCTGAGGCCTCCGGAGAGCCGTAGAGGATTTAAAGCGCTCTATCGAGTCAGGGTTCATGGAGATGGCTGCACAGCAAACTTTGCTGATAGGAAACGCTCGTGCTTACCTTGAGGCCTGGGGGTCACGTTTACTTCGCACTTTAGCTAGGGCAAGCGGTGGGGTGAACTCCTAGCAAGGCACAGGCGACCACCTGGATTCATAGGAGAAAACTCACTTTCTTCCCTGAGGCCTTCTTAGCAGTGACTAGAAGACGGGTAACAGCACTGTCTTTCAGTCAGCCTTGAGGCCGCCACTATGTACCTTTCAAATGGGGGAAAATACTGCCTTTTTCCAGGTTTCTCAATTATACACCGGATCACCCAGCACATATACCTCTCTTCTCTGACAAGCCAAAGGAGGCCCTTGGAACACAATTCGGCCTTCTGCGATGAAACTTTGGGATGCAGTGTGTTCTGCATGTGCTGAATGGCATAATCCTCTAAATGCCCTCAGGAGGCCTAGGTGACTTTGCATGTTCCAAATGCCTAGCAAGGCTCACGGTCAATTTCTACTTTATTTCTGGCTGGACCTAAAGTCTACTTTCTGCCTCACTTAGAGAGACGTCGAGCAGGAGACCCCAAAGTGGATTGGAGCCCCGGTGGTTTCTTTCAGGGCAGCTTAGGTGTCCTCAACGTGGCAGACCCGCATGGAAAGAAAGCCGGCCCAAGAACCGTGCTCCTGGGGCTGTTTCAAAGCTGTGGAACGCTAGCCATAGAGAACAGATTAGTTGCCGGCCCTTTCACCTGCATAGTGAGGGATGGTCCCAGAGCCGTGTATCCCTTGATTGTGCTCAGAAGGCTTCTGGTACACGGTGCACTTCCTTGGAAAGAAATGCCCCCGTGAGAGGCTTGAGCGCTGTGAGGCACACTAAGGCTAAAGCCGTCCATTGACTAAGCCTTCCTGGAAACTGGTGCACCCCTGCCTCTGGTAAAGGGAAAATGTGCACCTTACCTCGAGACTAGAGGTCACATTTAGTTGGCACTTAGGCTAGAGTATGCTCTGGGCTGAGCTCCCAGGAAGGAAGCGCAAGCGTTTGGATTCTTTGGCAAAAGCTCACTGCTCCTCAGAGGCATCTGTGCAGTGAACAGTGTCCTGGTGGTGTGGTGTTCAGGCAGCTTGGAAGCTGCATCGAAGTTGCTTTCCAAAGGGGGAGAGTCGGGCTTCTCTCACATGCTCCAGTTTCCAACTTGACCCCACAGCGCAATTACCATCACTCACTGACTGTCTACTGGAGACGTTCGGCCACACGGGGCCTTTCTATGATCACACTTCGTTGCAGGCGGGGACTTTTGCATGCCGTGCATAGCATTACCTGCTTAATGACTTAGTCAGGCCTAGGTGACTTTGGATCGTCCAAAAGTCTCACAAGTTGACCGGTTTTTCTGTTCTTTCTGTCAGGCTGGACCTACAGTGGACCTTGCGTCACAATAGAGAGATGACAGGTAAGAGTTGCCAGGGGGCTCTGTAGGCTCAGGGATTCTTTCAGTGCAGTTCAGAGGGCCTCCACAGAGGGAGAGCCACGTTGAATGTAATACTGGCAAAAACGTTGTCCTGGGGCTGCTTTACAGCGGTAGAAATCAAGCTATGCAAGCGAGGATCAGTTCATTGCCTTTCCCTCTGCATAGAAAGGGTTGACCCCAACAGCCTGTTCTGCGCTGTGTTGCTCGGAAAACAAAAAAAGGACTCACGGCACCCAGGCTCTCCCTCAGAAGGGAATTCATACGCGTCTCTCTGAGGCCTCCGGAGAGCCGTAGAGGATTTAAAGCGCTCTATCGAGTCAGGGTTCATGGAGATGGCTGCACAGCAAACTTTGCTGATAGGAAACGCTCGTGCTTACCTTGAGGCCTGGGGGTCACGTTTACTTCGCACTTTAGCTAGGGCAAGCGGTGGGGTGAACTCCTAGCAAGGCACAGGCGACCACCTGGATTCATAGGAGAAAACTCACTTTCTTCCCTGAGGCCTTCTTAGCAGTGACTAGAAGACGGGTAACAGCACTGTCTTTCAGTCAGCCTTGAGGCCGCCACTATGTACCTTTCAAATGGGGGAAAATACTGCCTTTTTCCAGGTTTCTCAATTATACACCGGATCACCCAGCACATATACCTCTCTTCTCTGACAAGCCAAAGGAGGCCCTTGGAACACAATTCGGCCTTCTGCGATGAAACTTTGGGATGCAGTGTGTTCTGCATGTGCTGAATGGCATAATCCTCTAAATGCCCTCAGGAGGCCTAGGTGACTTTGCATGTTCCAAATGCCTAGCAAGGCTCACGGTCAATTTCTACTTTATTTCTGGCTGGACCTAAAGTCTACTTTCTGCCTCACTTAGAGAGACGTCGAGCAGGAGACCCCAAAGTGGATTGGAGCCCCGGTGGTTTCTTTCAGGGCAGCTTAGGTGTCCTCAACGTGGCAGACCCGCATGGAAAGAAAGCCGGCCCAAGAACCTTGCTCCTGGGGCTGTTTCAAAGCTGTGGAACGCTAGCCATAGAGAACAGATTAGTTGCCAGCCCTTTCACCTGCATAGTGAGGGATGGTCCCAGAGCCGTGTATCCCTTGATTGTGCTCAGAAGGCTTCTGGTACACGGTGCACTTCCTTGGAAAGAAATGCCCCCGTGAGAGGCTTGAGCGCTGTGAGGCACACTAAGGCTAAAGCCGTCCATTGACTAAGCCTTCCTGGAAACTGGTGCACCCCTGCCTCTGGTAAAGGGAAAATGTGCACCTTACCTCGAGACTAGAGGTCACATTTAGTTGGCACTTAGGCTAGAGTATGCTCTGGGCTGAGCTCCCAGGAAGGACGCGCAAGCGTTTGGATTCTTTGGCAAAAGCTCACTGCTCCTCAGAGGCATCTGTGCAGTGAACAGTGTCCTGGTGGTGTGGTGTTCAGGCAGCTTGGAAGCTGCATCGAAGTTGCTTTCCAAAGGGGGAGAGTCGGGCTTCTCTCACATGCTCCAGTTTCCAACTTGTCCCCACAGCGCAATTACCATCACTCACTGACTGTCTACTGGAGACTTTAGGCCACACGGGGCCTTTCTATGATCACACTTCGTTGCAGGCGGGGACTTTTGCATGCCGTGCATAGCATTACCTGCTTAATGACTTAGTCAGGCCTAGGTGGCTTTGGATCGTCCAAAGTCTCACAAGTTGACCGGTTTTTCTGTTCTTTCTGTCAGGCTGGACCTACAGTGGTCCTTGCGTCACAATAGAGAGATGACAGGTAAGAGTTGCCAGGGGGCACTGTAGGCTCAGGGATTCTTTCAGTGCAGTTCAGAGGGCCTCCACAGAGGGAGAGCCACGTTGAATGTAATACTGGCGAAAACGTTGTCCTGGGGCTGCTTTACAGCGGTAGAAATCAAGCTATGCAAGCGAGGATCAGTTCATTGCCTTTCCCTCTGCATAGAAAGGGTTGACCCCAACAGCCTGTTCTGCGCTGTGTTGCTCGGAAAACAAAAAGGGGACTCACGGCACCCACGCTCTCCCTCAGAAGGGAATTCATACGCGTCTCTCTGAGGCCTCCGGAGAGCCGTAGAGGATTTAAAGCGCTCTATCGAGTCAGGGTTCATGGAGATGGCTGCACAGCAAACTTTGCTGATAGGAAACGCTCGTGCTTACCTTGAGGCCTGGGGGTCACGTTTACTTCGCACTTTAGCTAGGGCAAGCGGTGGGGTGAACTCCTAGCAAGGCACAGGCGACCACCTGGATTCATAGGAGAAAACTCACTTTCTTCCCTGAGGCCTTCTTAGCAGTGACTAGAAGACGGGTAACAGCACTGTCTTTCAGTCAGCCTTGAGGCCGCCACTATGTACCTTTCAAATGGGGGAAAATACTGCCTTTTTCCAGGTTTCTCAATTATACACCGGATCACCCAGCACATACACCTCTCTTCTCTGACAAGCCAAAGGAGGCCCTTGGAACACAATTCGGCCTTCTGCGATGAAACTTTGGGATGCAGTGTGTTCTGCATGTGCTGAATGGCATAATCCTCTAAATGCCCTCAGGAGGCCTAGGTGACTTTGCATGTTCCAAATGCCTAGCAAGGCTCACGGTCAATTTCTACTTTATTTCTGGCTGGACCTAAAGTCTACTTTCTGCCTCACTTAGAGAGACGTCGAGCAGGAGACCCCAAAGTGGATTGGAGCCCCGGTGGTTTCTTTCAGGGCAGCTTAGGTGTCCTCAACGTGGCAGACCCGCATGGAAAGAAAGCCGACCCAAGAACCGTGCTCCTGGGGCTGTTTCAAAGCTGTGGAACGCTAGCCATAGAGAACAGATTAGTTGCCGGCCCTTTCACCTGCATAGTGAGGGAAGGTCCCAGAGCCGTGTATCCCTTGATTGTGCTCAGAAGGCTTCTGGTACACGGTGCACTTCCTTGGAAAGAAATGCCCCCGTGAGAGGCTTGAGCGCTGTGAGGCACACTAAAGCTAAAGCCGTCCATTGACTAAGCCTTCCTGGAAACTGGTGCACCCCTGCCTCTGGTAAAGGGAAAATGTGCACCTTACCTCGAGACTAGAGGTCACATTTAGTTGGCACTTTAGCTACAGTATGCTCTGGGCTGAGCTCCCAGGAAGGAAGCGCAAGCGTTCAGTTTCTTTGGCAAAAGCTCACTGCTCCTCAGAGGCATCTGTGCAGTGAACAGTGTCCTGGTGGTGTGGTGTTCAGGCAGCTTGGAAGCTGCATCGAAGTTGCTTTCCAAAGGGGGAGAGTCGGGCTTCTCTCACATGCTCCAGTTTCCAACTTGACCCCACAGCGCAATTACCATCACTCACTGACTGTCTACTGGAGACTTTCGGCCACACGGGGCCTTTCTATGATCACACTTCGTTGCAGGCGGGGACTTTTGCATGCCGTGCATAGCATTACCTGCTTAATGACTTAGTCAGGCCTAGGTGGCTTTGGATCGTCCAAAGTCTCACAAGTTGACCGGTTTTTCTGTTCTTTCTGTCAGGCTGGACCTACAGTGGTCCTTGCGTCACAATAGAGAGATGACAGGTAAGAGTTGCCAGGGGGCACTGTAGGCTCAGGGATTCTTTCAGTGCAGTTCAGAGGGCCTCCACAGAGGGAGAGCCACGTTGAATGTAATACTGGCGAAAACGTTGTCCTGGGGCTGCTTTACAGCGGTAGAAATCAAGCTATGCAAACGAGGATCAGTTCATTGCCTTTCCCTCTGCATAGAAAGGGTTGACCCCAACAGCCTGTTCTGCGCTGTGTTGCTCGGAAAACAAAAAGGGGACTCACGGCACCCACGCTCTCCCTCAGAAGGGAATTCATACGCGTCTCTCTGAGGCCTCCGGAGAGCCGTAGAGGATTTAAAGCGCTCTATCGAGTCAGGGTTCATGGAGATGGCTGCACAGCAAACTTTGCTGATAGGAAACGCTCGTGCTTACCTTGAGGCCTGGGGGTCACGTTTACTTCGCACTTTAGCTAGGGCAAGCGGTGGGGTGAACTCCTAGCAAGGCACAGGCGACCACCTGGATTCATAGGAGAAAACTCACTTTCTTCCCTGAGGCCTTCTTAGCAGTGACTAGAAGACGGGTAACAGCACTGTCTTTCAGTCAGCCTTGAGGCCGCCACTATGTACCTTTCAAATGGGGGAAAATACTGCCTTTTTCCAGGTTTCTCAATTATACACCGGATCACCCAGCACATATACCTCTCTTCTCTGACAAGCCAAAGGAGGCCCTTGGAACACAATTCGGCCTTCTGCGATGAAACTTTGGGATGCAGTGTGTTCTGCATGTGCTGAATGGCATAATCCTCTAAATGCCCTCAGGAGGCCTAGGTGACTTTGCATGTTCCAAATGCCTAGCAAGGCTCACGGTCAATTTCTACTTTATTTCTGGCTGGACCTAAAGTCTACTTTCTGCCTCACTTAGAGAGACGTCGAGCAGGAGACCCCAAAGTGGATTGGAGCCCCGGTGGTTTCTTTCAGGGCAGCTTAGGTGTCCTCAACGTGGCAGACCCGCATGGAAAGAAAGCCGGCCCAAGAACCGTGCTCCTGGGGCTGTTTCAAAGCTGTGGAACGCTAGCCATAGAGAACAGATTAGTTGCCGGCCCTTTCACCTGCATAGTGAGGGATGGTCCCAGAGCCGTGTATCCCTTGATTGTGCTCAGAAGGCTTCTGGTACACGGTGCACTTCCTTGGAAAGAAATGCCCCCGTGAGAGGCTTGAGCGCTGTGAGGCACACTAAGGCTAAAGCCGTCCATTGACTAAGCCTTCCTGGAAACTGGTGCACCCCTGCCTCTGGTAAAGGGAAAATGTGCACCTTACCTCGAGACTAGAGGTCACATTTAGTTGGCACTTAGGCTAGAGTATGCTCTGGGCTGAGCTCCCAGGAAGGAAGCGCAAGCGTTTGGTTTCTTTGGCAAAAGCTCACTGCTCCTCAGAGGCATCTGTGCAGTGAACAGTGTCCTGGTGGTGTGGTGTTCAGGCAGCTTGGAAGCTGCATCGAAGTTGCTTTCCAAAGGGGGAGAGTCGGGCTTCTCTCACATGCTCCAGTTTCCAACTTGACCCCACAGCGCAATTACCATCACTCACTGACTGTCTACTGGAGACGTTCGGCCACACGGGGCCTTTCTATGATCACACTTCGTTGCAGGCGGGGACTTTTGCATGCCGTGCATAGCATTACCTGCTTAATGACTTAGTCAGGCCTAGGTGACTTTGGATCGTCCAAAAGTCTCACAAGTTGACCGGTTTTTCTGTTCTTTCTGTCAGGCTGGACCTACAGTGGACCTTGCGTCACAATAGAGAGATGACAGGTAAGAGTTGCCAGGGGGCTCTGTAGGCTCAGGGATTCTTTCAGTGCAGTTCAGAGGGCCTCCACAGAGGGAGAGCCACGTTGAATGTAATACTGGCAAAAACGTTGTCCTGGGGCTGCTTTACAGCGGTAGAAATCAAGCTATGCAAGCGAGGATCAGTTCATTGCCTTTCCCTCTGCATAGAAAGGGTTGACCCCAACAGCCTGTTCTGCGCTGTGTTGCTCGGAAAACAAAAAAAGGACTCACGGCACCCAGGCTCTCCCTCAGAAGGGAATTCATACGCGTCTCTCTGAGGCCTCCGGAGAGCCGTAGAGGATTTAAAGCGCTCTATCGAGTCAGGGTTCATGGAGATGGCTGCACAGCAAACTTTGCTGATAGGAAACGCTCGTGCTTACCTTGAGGCCTGGGGGTCACGTTTACTTCGCACTTTAGCTAGGGCAAGCGGTGGGGTGAACTCCTAGCAAGGCACAGGCGACCACCTGGATTCATAGGAGAAAACTCACTTTCTTCCCTGAGGCCTTCTTAGCAGTGACTAGAAGACGGGTAACAGCACTGTCTTTCAGTCAGCCTTGAGGCCGCCACTATGTACCTTTCAAATGGGGGAAAATACTGCCTTTTTCCAGGTTTCTCAATTATACACCGGATCACCCAGCACATATACCTCTCTTCTCTGACAAGCCAAAGGAGGCCCTTGGAACACAATTCGGCCTTCTGCGATGAAACTTTGGGATGCAGTGTGTTCTGCATGTGCTGAATGGCATAATCCTCTAAATTCCCTCAGGAGGCCTAGGTGACTTTGCATGTTCCAAATGCCTAGCAAGGCTCACGGTCAATTTCTACTTTATTTCTGGCTGGACCTAAAGTCTACTTTCTGCCTCACTTAGAGAGACGTCGAGCAGGAGACCCCAAAGTGGATTGGAGCCCCGGTGGTTTCTTTCAGGGCAGCTTAGGTGTCCTCAACGTGGCAGACCCGCATGGAAAGAAAGCCGACCCAAGAACCGTGCTCCAGGGGCTGTTTCAAAGCTGTGGAACGCTAGCCATAGAGAACAGATTAGTTGCCGGCCCTTTCACCTGCATAGTGAGGGATGGTCCCAGAGCCGTGTATCCCTTGATTGTGCTCAGAAGGCTTCTGGTACACGGTGCACTTCCTTGGAAAGAAATGCCCCCGTGAGAGGCTTGAGCGCTGTGAGGCACACTAAAGCTAAAGCCGTCCATTGACTAAGCCTTCCTGGAAACTGGTGCACCCCTGCCTCTGGTAAAGGGAAAATGTGCACCTTACCTCGAGACTAGAGGTCACATTTAGTTGGCACTTAGGCTAGAGTATGCTCTGGGCTGAGCTCCCAAGAAGGAAGCGCAAGCGTTTGGATTCTTTGGCAAAAGCTCACTGCTCCTCAGAGGCATCTGTGCAGTGAACAGTGTCCTGGTGGTGTGGTGTTCAGGCAGCTTGGAAGCTGCATCGAAGTTGCTTTCCAAAGGGGGAGAGTCGGGCTTCTCTCACATGCTCCAGTTTCCAACTTGACCCCACAGCGCAATTACCATCACTCACTGACTGTCTACTGGAGACGTTCGGCCACACGGGGCCTTTCTATGATCACACTTCGTTGCAGGCGGGGACTTTTGCATGCCGTGCATAGCATTACCTGCTTAATGACTTAGTCAGGCCTAGGTGACTTTGGATCGTCCAAAAGTCTCACAAGTTGACCGGTTTTTCTGTTCTTTCTGTCAGGCTGGACCTACAGTGGACCTTGCGTCACAATAGAGAGATGACAGGTAAGAGTTGCCAGGGGGCTCTGTAGGCTCAGGGATTCTTTCAGTGCAGTTCAGAGGGCCTCCACAGAGGGAGAGCCACGTTGAATGTAATACTGGCAAAAACGTTGTCCTGGGGCTGCTTTACAGCGGTAGAAATCAAGCTATGCAAGCGAGGATCAGTTCATTGCCTTTCCCTCTGCATAGAAAGGGTTGACCCCAACAGCCTGTTCTGCGCTGTGTTGCTCGGAAAACAAAAAAAGGACTCACGGCACCCAGGCTCTCCCTCAGAAGGGAATTCATACGCGTCTCTCTGAGGCCTCCGGAGAGCCGTAGAGGATTTAAAGCGCTCTATCGAGTCAGGGTTCATGGAGATGGCTGCACAGCAAACTTTGCTGATAGGAAACGCTCGTGCTTACCTTGAGGCCTGGGGGTCACGTTTACTTCGCACTTTAGCTAGGGCAAGCGGTGGGGTGAACTCCTAGCAAGGCACAGGCGACCACCTGGATTCATAGGAGAAAACTCACTTTCTTCCCTGAGGCCTTCTTAGCAGTGACTAGAAGACGGGTAACAGCACTGTCTTTCAGTCAGCCTTGAGGCCGCCACTATGTACCTTTCAAATGGGGGAAAATACTGCCTTTTTCCAGGTTTCTCAATTATACACCGGATCACCCAGCACATACACCTCTCTTCTCTGACAAGCCAAAGGAGGCCCTTGGAACACAATTCGGCCTTCTGCGATGAAACTTTGGGATGCAGTGTGTTCTGCATGTGCTGAATGGCATAATCCTCTAAATGCCCTCAGGAGGCCTAGGTGACTTTGCATGTTCCAAATGCCTAGCAAGGCTCACGGTCAATTTCTACTTTATTTCTGGCTGGACCTAAAGTCTACTTTCTGCCTCACTTAGAGAGACGTCGAGCAGGAGACCCCAAAGTGGATTGGAGCCCCGGTGGTTTCTTTCAGGGCAGCTTAGGTGTCCTCAACGTGGCAGACCCGCATGGAAAGAAAGCCGACCCAAGAACCGTGCTCCTGGGGCTGTTTCAAAGCTGTGGAACGCTAGCCATAGAGAACAGATTAGTTGCCGGCCCTTTCACCTGCATAGTGAGGGATGGTCCCAGAGCCGTGTATCCCTTGATTGTGCTCAGAAGGCTTCTGGTACACGGTGCACTTCCTTGGAAAGAAATGCCCCCGTGAGAGGCTTGAGCGCTGTGAGGCACACTAAAGCTAAAGCCGTCCATTGACTAAGCCTTCCTGGAAACTGGTGCACCCCTGCCTCTGGTAAAGGGAAAATGTGCACCTTACCTCGAGACTAGAGGTCACATTTAGTTGGCACTTAGGCTAGAGTATGCTCTGGGCTGAGCTCCCAGGAAGGAAGCGCAAGCGTTTGGATTCTTTGGCAAAAGCTCACTGCTCCTCAGAGGCATCTGTGCAGTGAACAGTGTCCTGGTGGTGTGGTGTTCAGGCAGCTTGGAAGCTGCATCGAAGTTTCTTTCCAAAGGGGGAGAGTCGGGCTTCTCTCACATGCTCCAGTTTCCAACTTGACCCCACAGCGCAATTACCATCACTCACTGACTGTCTACTGGAGACGTTCGGCCACACGGGGCCTTTCTATGATCACACTTCGTTGCAGGCGGGGACTTTTGCATGCCGTGCATAGCATTACCTGCTTAATGACTTAGTCAGGCCTAGGTGACTTTGGATCGTCCAAAAGTCTCACAAGTTGACCGGTTTTTCTGTTCTTTCTGTCAGGCTGGACCTACAGTGGACCTTGCGTCACAATAGAGAGATGACAGGTAAGAGTTGCCAGGGGGCTCTGTAGGCTCAGGGATTCTTTCAGTGCAGTTCAGAGGGCCTCCACAGAGGGAGAGCCACGTTGAATGTAATACTGGCAAAAACGTTGTCCTGGGGCTGCTTTACAGCGGTAGAAATCAAGCTATGCAAGCGAGGATCAGTTCATTGCCTTTCCCTCTGCATAGAAAGGGTTGACCCCAACAGCCTGTTCTGCGCTGTGTTGCTCGGAAAACAAAAAAAGGACTCACGGCACCCAGGCTCTCCCTCAGAAGGGAATTCATACACGTCTCTCTGAGGCCTCCGGAGAGCCGTAGAGGATTTAAAGCGCTCTATCGAGTCAGGGTTCATGGAGATGGCTGCACAGCAAACTTTGCTGATAGGAAACGCTCGTGCTTACCTTGAGGCCTGGGGGTCACGTTTACTTCGCACTTTAGCTAGGGCAAGCGGTGGGGTGAACTCCTAGCAAGGCACAGGCGACCACCTGGATTCATAGGAGAAAACTCACTTTCTTCCCTGAGGCCTTCTTAGCAGTGACTAGAAGACGGGTAACAGCACTGTCTTTCAGTCAGCCTTGAGGCCGCCACTATGTACCTTTCAAATGGGGGAAAATACTGCCTTTTTCCAGGTTTCTCAATTATACACCGGATCACCCAGCACATACACCTCTCTTCTCTGACAAGCCAAAGGAGGCCCTTGGAACACAATTCGGCCTTCTGCGATGAAACTTTGGGATGCAGTGTGTTCTGCATGTGCTGAATGGCATAATCCTCTAAATGCCCTCAGGAGGCCTAGGTGACTTTGCATGTTCCAAATGCCTAGCAAGGCTCACGGTCAATTTCTACTTTATTTCTGGCTGGACCTAAAGTCTACTTTCTGCCTCACTTAGAGAGACGTCGAGCAGGAGACCCCAAAGTGGATTGGAGCCCCGGTGGTTTCTTTCAGGGCAGCTTAGGTGTCCTCAACGTGGCAGACCCGCATGGAAAGAAAGCCGACCCAAGAACCGTGCTCCTGGGGCTGTTTCATAGCTGTGGAACGCTAGCCATAGAGAACAGATTAGTTGCCGGCCCTTTCACCTGCATAGTGAGGGATGGTCCCAGAGCCGTGTATCCCTTGATTGTGCTCAGAAGGCTTCTGGTACACGGTGCACTTCCTTGGAAAGAAATGCCCCCGTGAGAGGCTTGAGCGCTGTGAGGCACACTAAGGCTAAAGCCGTCCATTGACTAAGCCTTCCTGGAAACTGGTGCACCCCTGCCTCTGGTAAAGGGAAAATGTGCACCTTACCTCGAGACTAGAGGTCACATTTATTTGGCACTTAGGCTAGAGTATGCTCTGGGCTGAGCTCCCAGGAAGGAAGCGCAAGCGTTTGGTTTCTTTGGCAAAAGCTCACTGCTTCTCAGAGGCATCTGTGCAGTGAACAGTGTCCTGGTGGTGTGGTGTTCAGGCAGCTTGGAAGCTGCATCGAAGTGGCTTTCCAAAGGGGGAGAGTCGGGCTTCTCTCACATGCTCCAGTTTCCAACTTGACCCCACAGCGCAATTACCATCACTCACTGACTGTCTACTGGAGACGTTCGGCCACACGGGGCCTTTCTATGATCACACTTCGTTGCAGGCGGGGACTTTTGCATGCCGTGCATAGCATTACCTGCTTAATGACTTAGTCAGGCCTAGGTGACTTTGGATCGTCCAAAAGTCTCACAAGTTGACCGGTTTTTCTGTTCTTTCTGTCAGGCTGGACCTACAGTGGACCTTGCGTCACAATAGAGAGATGACAGGTAAGAGTTGCCAGGGGGCTCTGTAGGCTCAGGGATTCTTTCAGTGCAGTTCAGAGGGCCTCCACAGAGGGAGAGCCACGTTGAATGTAATACTGGCAAAAACGTTGTCCTGGGGCTGCTTTACAGCGGTAGAAATCAAGCTATGCAAGCGAGGATCAGTTCATTGCCTTTCCCTCTGCATAGAAAGGGTTGACCCCAACAGCCTGTTCTGCGCTGTGTTGCTCGGAAAACAAAAAAAGGACTCACGGCACCCAGGCTCTCCCTCAGAAGGGAATTCATACGCGTCTCTCTGAGGCCTCCGGAGAGCCGTAGAGGATTTAAAGCGCTCTATCGAGTCAGGGTTCATGGAGATGGCTGCACAGCAAACTTTGCTGATAGGAAACGCTCGTGCTTACCTTGAGGCCTGGGGGTCACGTTTACTTCGCACTTTAGCTAGGGCAAGCGGTGGGGTGAACTCCTAGCAAGGCACAGGCGACCACCTGGATTCATAGGAGAAAACTCACTTTCTTCCCTGAGGCCTTCTTAGCAGTGACTAGAAGACGGGTAACAGCACTGTCTTTCAGTCAGCCTTGAGGCCGCCACTATGTACCTTTCAAATGGGGGAAAATACTGCCTTTTTCCAGGTTTCTCAATTATACACCGGATCACCCAGCACATACACCTCTCTTCTCTGACAAGCCAAAGGAGGCCCTTGGAACACAATTCGGCCTTCTGCGATGAAACTTTGGGATGCAGTGTGTTCTGCATGTGCTGAATGGCATAATCCTCTAAATGCCCTCAGGAGGCCTAGGTGACTTTGCATGTTCCAAATGCCTAGCAAGGCTCACGGTCAATTTCTACTTTATTTCTGGCTGGACCTAAAGTCTACTTTCTGCCTCACTTAGAGAGACGTCGAGCAGGAGACCCCAAAGTGGATTGGAGCCCCGGTGGTTTCTTTCAGGGCAGCTTAGGTGTCCTCAACGTGGCAGACCCGCATGGAAAGAAAGCCGGCCCAAGAACCGTGCTCCTGGGGCTGTTTCAAAGCTGTGGAACGCTAGCCATAGAGAACAGATTAGTTGCCGGCCCTTTCACCTGCATAGTGAGGGATGGTCCCAGAGCCGTGTATCCCTTGATTGTGCTCAGAAGGCTTCTGGTACACGGTGCACTTCCTTTGAAAGAAATGCCCCCGTGAGAGGCTTGAGCGCTGTGAGGCACACTAAAGCTAAAGCCGTCCATTGACTAAGCCTTCCTGGAAACTGGTGCACCCCTGCCTCTGGTAAAGGGAAAATGTGCACCTTACCTCGAGACTAGAGGTCACATTTAGTTGGCACTTTAGCTACAGTATGCTCTGGGCTGAGCTCCCAGGAAGGAAGCGCAAGCGTTCGGTTTCTTTGGCAAAAGCTCACTGCTCCTCAGAGGCATCTGTGCAGTGAACAGTGTCCTGGTGGTGTGGTGTTCAGGCAGCTTGGAAGCTGCATCGAAGTTGCTTTCCAAAGGGGGAGAGTCGGGCTTCTCTCCCATGCTCCAGTTTCCAACTTGACCCCACAGCGCAATTACCATCACTCACTGACTGTCTACTGTAGACTTTCGGCCACACGGGGCCTTTCTATGATCACACTTCGTTGCAGGCGGGGACTTTTGCATGCCGTGCATAGCATTACCTGCTTAATGACTTAGTCAGGCCTAGGTGGCTTTGGATCGTCCAAAGTCTCACAAGTTGACCGGTTTTTCTGTTCTTTCTGTCAGGCTGGACCTACAGTGGTCCTTGCGTCACAATAGAGAGATGACAGGTAAGAGTTGCCAGGGGGCACTGTAGGCTCAGGGATTCTTTCAGTGCAGTTCAGAGGGCCTCCACAGAGGGAGAGCCACGTTGAATGTAATACTGGCGAAAACGTTGTCCTGGGGCTGCTTTACAGCGGTAGAAATCAAGCTATGCAAACGAGGATCAGTTCATTGCCTTTCCCTCTGCATAGAAAGGGTTGACCCCAACAGCCTGTTCTGCGCTGTGTTGCTCGGAAAACAAAAAGGGGACTCACGGCACCCACGCTCTCCCTCAGAAGGGAATTCATACGCGTCTCTCTGAGGCCTCCGGAGAGCCGTAGAGGATTTAAAGCGCTCTATCGAGTCAGGGTTCATGGAGATGGCTGCACAGCAAACTTTGCTGATAGGAAACGCTCGTGCTTACCTTGAGGCCTGGGGGTCACGTTTACTTCGCACTTTAGCTAGGGCAAGCGGTGGGGTGAACTCCTAGCAAGGCACAGGCGACCACCTGGATTCATAGGAGAAAACTCACTTTCTTCCCTGAGGCCTTCTTAGCAGTGACTAGAAGACGGGTAACAGCACTGTCTTTCAGTCAGCCTTGAGGCCGCCACTATGTACCTTTCAAATGGGGGAAAATACTGCCTTTTTCCAGGTTTCTCAATTATACACCGGATCACCCAGCACATATACCTCTCTTCTCTGACAAGCCAAAGGAGGCCCTTGGAACACAATTCGGCCTTCTGCGATGAAACTTTGGGATGCAGTGTGTTCTGCATGTGCTGAATGGCATAATCCTCTAAATGCCCTCAGGAGGCCTAGGTGACTTTGCATGTTCCAAATGCCTAGCAAGGCTCACGGTCAATTTCTACTTTATTTCTGGCTGGACCTAAAGTCTACTTTCTGCCTCACTTAGAGAGACGTCGAGCAGGAGACCCCAAAGTGGATTGGAGCCCCGGTGGTTTCTTTCAGGGCAGCTTAGGTGTCCTCAACGTGGCAGACCCGCATGGAAAGAAAGCCGGCCCAAGAACCGTGCTCCTGGGGCTGTTTCAAAGCTGTGGAACGCTAGCCATAGAGAACAGATTAGTTGCCAGCCCTTTCACCTGCATAGTGAGGGATGGTCCCAGAGCCGTGTATCCCTTGATTGTGCTCAGAAGGCTTCTGGTACACGGTGCACTTCCTTGGAAAGAAATGCCCCCGTGAGAGGCTTGAGCGCTGTGAGGCACACTAAGGCTAAAGCCGTCCATTGACTAAGCCTTCCTGGAAACTGGTGCACCCCTGCCTCTGGTAAAGGGAAAATGTGCACCTTACCTCGAGACTAGAGGTCACATTTAGTTGGCACTTAGGCTAGAGTATGCTCTGGGCTGAGCTCCCAGGAAGGAAGCGCAAGCGTTTGGATTCTTTGGCAAAAGCTCACTGCTCCTCAGAGGCATCTGTGCAGTGAACAGTGTCCTGGTGGTGTGGTGTTCAGGCAGCTTGGAAGCTGCATCGAAGTTGCTTTCCAAAGGGGGAGAGTCGGGCTTCTCTCACATGCTCCAGTTTCCAACTTGACCCCACAGCGCAATTACCATCACTCACTGACTGTCTACTGGAGACTTTCGGCCACACGGGGCCTTTCTATGATCACACTTCGTTGCAGGCGGGGACTTTTGCATGCCGTGCATAGCATTACCTGCTTAATGACTTAGTCAGGCCTAGGTGGCTTTGGATCGTCCAAAGTCTCACAAGTTGACCGGTTTTTCTGTTCTTTCTGTCAGGCTGGACCTACAGTGGTCCTTGCGTCACAATAGAGAGATGACAGGTAAGAGTTGCCAGGGGGCACTGTAGGCTCAGGGATTCTTTCAGTGCAGTTCAGAGGGCCTCCACAGAGGGAGAGCCACGTTGAATGTAATACTGGCAAAAACGTTGTCCTGGGGCTGCTTTACAGCGGTAGAAATCACGCTATGCAAGCGAGGATCAGTTCATTGCCTTTCCCTCTGCATAGAAAGGGTTGACCCCAACAGCCTGTTCTGCGCTGTGTTGCTCGGAAAACAAAAAGGGGACTCACGGCACCCACGCTCTCCCTCAGAAGGGAATTCATACGCGTCTCTCTGAGGCCTCCGGAGAGCCGTAGAGGATTTAAAGCGCTCTATCGAGTCAGGGTTCATGGAGATGGCTGCACAGCAAACTTTGCTGATAGGAAACGCTCGTGCTTACCTTGAGGCCTGGGGGTCACGTTTACTTCGCACTTTAGCTAGGGCAAGCGGTGGGGTGAACTCCTAGCAAGGCACAGGCGACCACCTGGATTCATAGGAGAAAACTCACTTTCTTCCCTGAGGCCTTCTTAGCAGTGACTAGAAGACGGGTAACAGCACTGTCTTTCAGTCAGCCTTGAGGCCGCCACTATGTACCTTTCAAATGGGGGAAAATACTGCCTTTTTCCAGGTTTCTCAATTATACACCGGATCACCCAGCACATATACCTCTCTTCTCTGACAAGCCAAAGGAGGCCCTTGGAACACAATTCGGCCTTCTGCGATGAAACTTTGGGATGCAGTGTGTTCTGCATGTGCTGAATGGCATAATCCTCTAAATGCCCTCAGGAGGCCTAGGTGACTTTGCATGTTCCAAATGCCTAGCAAGGCTCACGGTCAATTTCTACTTTATTTCTGGCTGGACCTAAAGTCTACTTTCTGCCTCACTTAGAGAGACGTCGAGCAGGAGACCCCAAAGTGGATTGGAGCCTCGGTGGTTTCTTTCATGGCAGCTTAGGTGTCCTCAACGTAGCAGACCCGCATGGAAAGAAAGCCGGCCCAAGAACCGTGCTCCTGGGGCTGTTTCAAAGCTGTGGAACGCTAGCCATAGAGAACAGATTAGTTGCCGGCCCTTTCACCTGCATAGTGAGGGATGGTCCCAGAGCCGTGTATCCCTTGATTGTGCTCAGAAGGCTTCTGGTACACGGTGCACTTCCTTGGAAAGAAATGCCCCCGTGAGAGGCTTGAGCGCTGTGAGGCACACTAAGGCTAAAGCCGTCCATTGACTAAGCCTTCCTGGAAACTGGTGCACCCCTGCCTCTGGTAAAGGGAAAATGTGCACCTTACCTCGAGACTAGAGGTCACATTTAGTTGGCACTTAGGCTAGAGTATGCTCTGGGCTGAGCTCCCAGGAAGGAAGCGCAAGCGTTTGGATTCTTTGGCAAAAGCTCACTGCTCCTCAGAGGCATCTGTGCAGTGAACAGTGTCCTGGTGGTGTGGTGTTCAGGCAGCTTGGAAGCTGCATCGAAGTTGCTTTCCAAAGGGGGAGAGTCGGGCTTCTCTCACATGCTCCAGTTTCCAACTTGACCCCACAGCGCAATTACCATCACTCACTGACTGTCTACTGGAGACTTTCGGCCACACGGGGCCTTTCTATGATCACACTTCGTTGCAGGCGGGGACTTTTGCATGCCGTGCATAGCATTACCTGCTTAATGACTTAGTCAGGCCTAGGTGGCTTTGGATCGTCCAAAGTCTCACAAGTTGACCGGTTTTTCTGTTCTTTCTGTCAGGCTGGACCTACAGTGGTCCTTGCGTCACAATAGAGAGATGACAGGTAAGAGTTGCCAGGGGGCACTGTAGGCTCAGGGATTCTTTCAGTGCAGTTCAGAGGGCCTCCACAGAGGGAGAGCCACGTTGAATGTAATACTGGCGAAAACGTTGTCCTGGGGCTGCTTTACAGCGGTAGAAATCAAGCTATGCAAGCGAGGATCAGTTCATTGCCTTTCCCTCTGCATAGAAAGGGTTGACCCCAACAGCCTGTTCTGCGCTGTGTTGCTCGGAAAACAAAAAGGGGACTCACGGCACCCACGCTCTCCCTCAGAAGGGAATTCATACGCGTCTCTCTGAGGCCTCCGGAGAGCCGTAGAGGATTTAAAGCGCTCTATCGAGTCAGGGTTCATGGAGATGGCTGCACAGCAAACTTTGCTGATAGGAAACGCTCGTGCTTACCTTGAGGCCTGGGGGTCACGTTTACTTCGCACTTTAGCTAGGGCAAGCGGTGGGGTGAACTCCTAGCAAGGCACAGGCGACCACCTGGATTCATAGGAGAAAACTCACTTTCTTCCCTGAGGCCTTCTTAGCAGTGACTAGAAGACGGGTAACAGCACTGTCTTTCAGTCAGCCTTGAGGCCGCCACTATGTACCTTTCAAATGGGGGAAAATACTGCCTTTTTCCAGGTTTCTCAATTATACACCGGATCACCCAGCACATATACCTCTCTTCTCTGACAAGCCAAAGGAGGCCCTTGGAACACAATTCGGCCTTCTGCGATGAAACTTTGGGATGCAGTGTGTTCTGCATGTGCTGAATGGCATAATCCTCTAAATGCCCTCAGGAGGCCTAGGTGACTTTGCATGTTCCAAATGCCTAGCAAGGCTCACGGTCAATTTCTACTTTATTTCTGGCTGGACCTAAAGTCTACTTTCTGCCTCACTTAGAGAGACGTCGAGCAGGAGACCCCAAAGTGGATTGGAGCCCCGGTGGTTTCTTTCAGGGCAGCTTAGGTGTCCTCAACGTGGCAGACCCGCATGGAAAGAAAGCCGGCCCAAGAACCGTGCTCCTGGGGCTGTTTCAAAGCTGTGGAATGCTAGCCATAGAGAACAGATTAGTTGCCGGCCCTTTCACCTGCATAGTGAGGGATGGTCCCAGAGCCGTGTATCCCTTGATTGTGCTCAGAAGGCTTCTGGTACACGGTGCACTTCCTTGGAAAGAAATGCCCCCGTGAGAGGCTTGAGCGCTGTGAGGCACACTAAGGCTAAAGCCGTCCATTGACTAAGCCTTCCTGGAAACTGGTGCACCCCTGCCTCTGGTAAAGGGAAAATGTGCCCCTTACCTCGAGACTAGAGGTCACATTTAGTTGGCACTTAGGCTAGAGTATGCTCTGGGCTGAGCTCCCAGGAAGGAAGCGCAAGCGTTTGGTTTCTTTGGCAAAAGCTCACTGCTCCTCAGAGGCATCTATGCAGTGAACAGTGTCCTGGTGGTGTGGTGTTCAGGCATCTTGGAAGCTGCATCGAAGTTGCTTTCCAAAGGGGGAGAGTCGGGCTTCTCTCACATGCTCCAGTTTCCAACTTGACCCCACAGCGCAATTACCATCACTCACTGACTGTCTACTGGAGACTTTCGGCCACACGGGGCCTTTCTATGATCACACTTCGTTGCAGGCGGGGACTTTTGCATGCCGTGCATAGCATTACCTGCTTAATGACTTAGTCAGGCCTAGGTGGCTTTGGATCGTCCAAAGTCTCACAAGTTGACCGGTTTTTCTGTTCTTTCTGTCAGGCTGGACCTACAGTGGTCCTTGCGTCACAATAGAGAGATGACAGGTAAGAGTTGCCAGGGGGCACTGTAGGCTCAGGGATTCTTTCAGTGCAGTTCAGAGGGCCTCCACAGAGGGAGAGCCACGTTGAATGTAATACTGGCAAAAACGTTGTCCTGGGGCTGCTTTACAGCGGTAGAAATCACGCTATGCAAGCGAGGATCAGTTCATTGCCTTTCCCTCTGCATAGAAAGGGTTGACCCCAACAGCCTGTTCTGCGCTGTGTTGCTCGGAAAACAAAAAGGGGACTCACGGCACCCACGCTCTCCCTCAGAAGGGAATTCATACGCGTCTCTCTGAGGCCTCCGGAGAGCCGTAGAGGATTTAAAGCGCTCTATCGAGTCAGGGTTCATGGAGATGGCTGCACAGCAAACTTTGCTGATAGGAAACGCTCGTGCTTACCTTGAGGCCTGGGGGTCACGTTTACTTCGCACTTTAGCTAGGGCAAGCGGTGGGGTGAACTCCTAGCAAGGCACAGGCGACCACCTGGATTCATAGGAGAAAACTCACTTTCTTCCCTGAGGCCTTCTTAGCAGTGACTAGAAGACGGGTAACAGCACTGTCTTTCAGTCAGCCTTGAGGCCGCCACTATGTACCTTTCAAATGGGGGAAAATACTGCCTTTTTCCAGGTTTCTCAATTATACACCGGATCACCCAGCACATATACCTCTCTTCTCTGACAAGCCAAAGGAGGCCCTTGGAACACAATTCGGCCTTCTGCGATGAAACTTTGGGATGCAGTGTGTTCTGCATGTGCTGAATGGCATAATCCTCTAAATGCCCTCAGGAGGCCTAGGTGACTTTGCATGTTCCAAATGCCTAGCAAGGCTCACGGTCAATTTCTACTTTATTTCTGGCTGGACCTAAAGTCTACTTTCTGCCTCACTTAGAGAGACGTCGAGCAGGAGACCCCAAAGTGGATTGGAGCCTCGGTGGTTTCTTTCATGGCAGCTTAGGTGTCCTCAACGTAGCAGACCCGCATGGAAAGAAAGCCGGCCCAAGAACCGTGCTCCTGGGGCTGTTTCAAAGCTGTGGAACGCTAGCCATAGAGAACAGATTAGTTGCCGGCCCTTTCACCTGCATAGTGAGGGATGGTCCCAGAGCCGTGTATCCCTTGATTGTGCTCAGAAGGCTTCTGGTACACGGTGCACTTCCTTGGAAAGAAATGCCCCCGTGAGAGGCTTGAGCGCTGTGAGGCACACTAAGGCTAAAGCCGTCCATTGACTAAGCCTTCCTGGAAACTGGTGCACCCCTGCCTCTGGTAAAGGGAAAATGTGCACCTTACCTCGAGACTAGAGGTCACATTTAGTTGGCACTTAGGCTAGAGTATGCTCTGGGCTGAGCTCCCAGGAAGGAAGCGCAAGCGTTTGGATTCTTTGGCAAAAGCTCACTGCTCCTCAGAGGCATCTGTGCAGTGAACAGTGTCCTGGTGGTGTGGTGTTCAGGCAGCTTGGAAGCTGCATCGAAGTTGCTTTCCAAAGGGGGAGAGTCGGGCTTCTCTCACATGCTCCAGTTTCCAACTTGACCCCACAGCGCAATTACCATCACTCACTGACTGTCTACTGGAGACTTTCGGCCACACGGGGCCTTTCTATGATCACACTTCGTTGCAGGCGGGGACTTTTGCATGCCGTGCATAGCATTACCTGCTTAATGACTTAGTCAGGCCTAGGTGGCTTTGGATCGTCCAAAGTCTCACAAGTTGACCGGTTTTTCTGTTCTTTCTGTCAGGCTGGACCTACAGTGGTCCTTGCGTCACAATAGAGAGATGACAGGTAAGAGTTGCCAGGGGGCACTGTAGGCTCAGGGATTCTTTCAGTGCAGTTCAGAGGGCCTCCACAGAGGGAGAGCCACGTTGAATGTAATACTGGCGAAAACGTTGTCCTGGGGCTGCTTTACAGCGGTAGAAATCAAGCTATGCAAGCGAGGATCAGTTCATTGCCTTTCCCTCTGCATAGAAAGGGTTGACCCCAACAGCCTGTTCTGCGCTGTGTTGCTCGGAAAACAAAAAGGGGACTCACGGCACCCACGCTCTCCCTCAGAAGGGAATTCATACGCGTCTCTCTGAGGCCTCCGGAGAGCCGTAGAGGATTTAAAGCGCTCTATCGAGTCAGGGTTCATGGAGATGGCTGCACAGCAAACTTTGCTGATAGGAAACGCTCGTGCTTACCTTGAGGCCTGGGGGTCACGTTTACTTCGCACTTTAGCTAGGGCAAGCGGTGGGGTGAACTCCTAGCAAGGCACAGGCGACCACCTGGATTCATAGGAGAAAACTCACTTTCTTCCCTGAGGCCTTCTTAGCAGTGACTAGAAGACGGGTAACAGCACTGTCTTTCAGTCAGCCTTGAGGCCGCCACTATGTACCTTTCAAATGGGGGAAAATACTGCCTTTTTCCAGGTTTCTCAATTATACACCGGATCACCCAGCACATATACCTCTCTTCTCTGACAAGCCAAAGGAGGCCCTTGGAACACAATTCGGCCTTCTGCGATGAAACTTTGGGATGCAGTGTGTTCTGCATGTGCTGAATGGCATAATCCTCTAAATGCCCTCAGGAGGCCTAGGTGACTTTGCATGTTCCAAATGCCTAGCAAGGCTCACGGTCAATTTCTACTTTATTTCTGGCTGGACCTAAAGTCTACTTTCTGCCTCACTTAGAGAGACGTCGAGCAGGAGACCCCAAAGTGGATTGGAGCCCCGGTGGTTTCTTTCAGGGCAGCTTAGCTGTCCTCAACGTGGCAGACCCGCATGGAAAGAAAGCCGGCCCAAGAACCGTGCTCCTGGGGCTGTTTCAAAGCTGTGGAACGCTAGCCATAGAGAACAGATTAGTTGCCGGCCCTTTCACCTGCATAGTGAGGGATGGTCCCAGAGCCGTGTATCCCTTGATTGTGCTCAGAAGGCTTCTGGTACACGGTGCACTTCCTTGGAAAGAAATGCCCCCGTGAGAGGCTTGAGCGCTGTGAGGCACACTAAGGCTAAAGCCGTCCATTGACTAAGCCTTCCTGGAAACTGGTGCACCCCTGCCTCTGGTAAAGGGAAAATGTGCCCCTTACCTCGAGACTAGAGGTCACATTTAGTTGGCACTTAGGCTAGAGTATGCTCTGGGCTGAGCTCCCAGGAAGGAAGCGCAAGCGTTTGGTTTCTTTGGCAAAAGCTCACTGCTCCTCAGAGGCATCTATGCAGTGAACAGTGTCCTGGTGGTGTGGTGTTCAGGCAGCTTGGAAGCTGCATCGAAGTTGCTTTCCAAAGGGGGAGAGTCGGGCTTCTCTCACATGCTCCAGTTTCCAACTTGACCCCACAGCGCAATTACCATCACTCACTGACTGTCTACTGGAGACGTTCGGCCACACGGGGCCTTTCTATGATCACACTTCGTTGCAGGCGGGGACTTTTGCATGCCGTGCATAGCATTACCTGCTTAATGACTTAGTCAGGCCTAGGTGACTTTGGATCGTTCAAAAGTCTCACAAGTTGACCGGTTTTTCTGTTCTTTCTGTCAGGCTGGACCTACAGTGGACCTTGCGTCACAATAGAGAGATGACAGGTAAGAGTTGCCAGGGGGCTCTGTAGGCTCAGGGATTCTTTCAGTGCAGTTCAGAGGGCCTCCACAGAGGGAGAGCCACGTTGAATGTAATACTGGCAAAAACGTTGTCCTGGGGCTGCTTTACAGCGGTAGAAATCAAGCTATGCAAGCGAGGATCAGTTCATTGCCTTTCCCTCTGCATAGAAAGGGTTGACCCCAACAGCCTGTTCTGCGCTGTGTTGCTCGGAAAACAAAAAAAGGACTCACGGCACCCAGGCTCTCCCTCAGAAGGGAATTCATACGCGTCTCTCTGAGGCCTCCGGAGAGCCGTAGAGGATTTAAAGCGCTCTATCGAGTCAGGGTTCATGGAGATGGCTGCACAGCAAACTTTGCTGATAGGAAACGCTCGTGCTTACCTTGAGGCCTGGGGGTCACGTTTACTTCGCACTTTAGCTAGGGCAAGCGGTGGGGTGAACTCCTAGCAAGGCACAGGCGACCACCTGGATTCATAGGAGAAAACTCACTTTCTTCCCTGAGGCCTTCTTAGCAGTGACTAGAAGACGGGTAACAGCACTGTCTTTCAGTCAGCCTTGAGGCCGCCACTATGTACCTTTCAAATGGGGGAAAATACTGCCTTTTTCCAGGTTTCTCAATTATACACCGGATCACCCAGCACATACACCTCTCTTCTCTGACAAGCCAAAGGAGGCCCTTGGAACACAATTCGGCCTTCTGCGATGAAACTTTGGGATGCAGTGTGTTCTGCATGTGCTGAATGGCATAATCCTCTAAATGCCCTCAGGAGGCCTAGGTGACTTTGCATGTTCCAAATGCCTAGCAAGGCTCACGGTCAATTTCTACTTTATTTCTGACTGGACCTAAAGTCTACTTTCTGCCTCACTTAGAGAGACGTCGAGCAGGAGACCCCAAAGTGGATTGGAGCCTCGGTGGTTTCTTTCATGGCAGCTTAGGTGTCCTCAACGTAGCAGACCCGCATGGAAAGAAAGCCGGCCCAAGAACCGTGCTCCTGGGGCTGTTTCAAAGCTGTGGAACGCTAGCCATAGAGAACAGATTAGTTGCCGGCCCTTTCACCTGCATAGTGAGGGATGGTCCCAGAGCCGTGTATCCCTTGATTGTGCTCAGAAGGCTTCTGGTACACGGTGCACTTCCTTGGAAAGAAATGCCCCCGTGAGAGGCTTGAGCGCTGTGAGGCACACTAAAGCTAAAGCCGTCCATTGACTAAGCCTTCCTGGAAACTGGTGCACCCCTGCCTCTGGTAAAGGGAAAATGTGCACCTTACCTCGAGACTAGAGGTCACATTTAGTTGGCACTTAGGCTAGAGTATGCTCTGGGCTGAGCTCCCAGGAAGGAAGCGCAAGCGTTCGGTTTTTTGGCAAAAGCTCACTGCTCCTCAGAGGCATCTGTGCAGTGAACAGTGTCCTGGTGGTGTGGTGTTCAGGCAGCTTGGAAGCTGCATCGAAGTTGTTTCCAAAGGGGGAGAGTCGGGCTTCTCTCACATGCTCCAGTTTCCAACTTGACCCCACAGCGCAATTACCATCACTCACTGACTGTCTACTGGAGACTTTCGGCCACACGGGGCCTTTCTATGATCACACTTCGTTGCAGGCGGGGAGTTTTGCATGCCGTGCATAGCATTACCTGCTTAATGACTTAGTCAGGCCTAGGTGACTTTGGATCATCCAAAAGTCTCACAAGTTGACCGGTTTTTCTGTTCTTTCTGTCAGGCTGGACCTACAGTGGACCTTGCGTCACAATAGAGAGATGACAGGTAAGAGTTGCCAGGGGGCTCTGTAGGCTCAGGGATTCTTTCAGTGCAGTTCAGAGGGCCTCCACAGAGGGAGAGCCACGTTGAATGTAATACTGGCAAAAACGTTGTCCTGGGGCTGCTTTACAGCGGTAGAAATCAAGCTATGCAAGCGAGGATCAGTTCATTGCCTTTCCCTCTGCATAGAAAGGGTTGACCCCAACAGCCTGTTCTGCGCTGTGTTGCTCAGAAAACAAAAAAAGGACTCACGGCACCCAGGCTCTCCCTCAGAAGGGAATTCATACGCGTCTCTCTGAGGCCTCCGGAGAGCCGTAGAGGATTTAAAGCGCTCTATCGAGTCAGGGTTCATGGAGATGGCTGCACAGCAAACTTTGCTGATAGGAAACGCTCGTGCTTACCTTGAGGCCTGGGGGTCACGTTTACTTCGCACTTTAGCTAGGGCAAGCGGTGGGGTGAACTCCTAGCAAGGCACAGGCGACCACCTGGATTCATAGGAGAAAACTCACTTTCTTCCCTGAGGCCTTCTTAGCAGTGACTAGAAGACGGGTAACAGCACTGTCTTTCAGTCAGCCTTCAGGCCGCCACTATGTACCTTTCAAATGGGGGAAAATACTGCCTTTTTCCAGGCTTCTCAATTATACACCGGATCACCCAGCACATATACCTCTCTTCTCTGACAAGCCAAAGGAGGCCCTTGGAACACAATTCGGCCTTCTGTGATGAAACTTGGAGATGCAGTGTGTTCTGCATGTGCTGAATGGCATAATCCTCTAAATGCCCGCAGGAGGCCGAGGTGACTTTGCATGTTCCAAATGCCTAGCAAGGCTCAGGGTCAGTCTCTACTTTCTTTCGGGCTGGACCTAAAGTCTACTTTCTGCCTCACTTAGAGAGACATCGAGCAGGAGACCCCAAAGTGGATTGGAGCCCCGGTGGTTCTATCAGGGCAGCTTAGGTGTCCTCAACGTGGCAGACCCGCATGGAAAGAAAGCCTTTCCAAGAACCGTGCTCCTGGGGCTGTTTCAAAGCTGTGGAACGCTAGCCATAGAGAACAGATTAGTTGCCGGCCCTTTCACCTGCATAGTGAGGGATGGTCCCCGAGCCGTGTATCCCTTGATTGTGCTCAGAAGGCTTCTGGTACACGGTGCACTTCCTTGGAAGGAAATGCCCCCGTGAGAGGCTTGAGCGCTGTGAGGCACACTAAAGCTAAAGCCGTCCATTGACTAAGCCTTCCTGGAAACTGGTGCACCCCTGCCTCTGGTAAAGGGAAAATGTGCACCTTACCTCGAGACTAGAGGTCACATTTAGTTGGCACTTAGGCTAGAGTATGCTCTGGGCTGAGCTCCCAGGAAGGAAGCGCAAGCGTTCGGTTTTTTGGCAAAAGCTCACTGCTCCTCAGAGGCATCTGTGCAGTGAACAGTGTCCTGGTGGTGTGGTGTTCAGGCAGCTTGGAAGCTGCATCGAAGTTGTTTCCAAAGGGGGAGAGTCGGGCTTCTCTCACATGCTCCAGTTTCCAACTTGACCCCACAGCGCAATTACCATCACTCACTGACTGTCTACTGGAGACTTTCGGCCACACGGGGCCTTTCTATGATCACACTTCGTTGCAGGCGGGGAGTTTTGCATGCCGTGCATAGCATTACCTGCTTAATGACTTAGTCAGGCCTAGGTGACTTTGGATCATCCAAAAGTCTCACAAGTTGACCGGTTTTTCTGTTCTTTCTGTCAGGCTGGACCTACAGTGGATCTTGCGTCACAATAGAGAGATGACAGGTAAGAGTTGCCAGGGGGCTCTGTAGGCTCAGGGATTCTTTCAGTGCAGTTCAGAGGGCCTCCACAGAGGGAGAGCCACGTTGAATGTAATACTGGCAAAAACGTTGTCCTGGGGCTGCTTTACAGCGGTAGAAATCAAGCTATGCAAGCGAGGATCAGTTCATTGCCTTTCCCTCTGCATAGAAAGGGTTGACCCCAACAGCCTGTTCTGCGCTGTGTTGCTCGGAAAACAAAAAAAGGACTCACGGCACCCAGGCTCTCCCTCAGAAGGGAATTCATACGCGTCTCTCTGAGGCCTCCGGAGAGCCGTAGAGGATTTAAAGCACTCTATCGAGTCAGGGTTCATGGAGATGGCTGCACAGCAAACTTTGCTGATAGGAAACGCTCGTGCTTACCTTGAGGCCTGGGGGTCACGTTTACTTCGCACTTTAGCTAGGGCAAGCGGTGGGGTGAACTCCTAGCAAGGCACAGGCGACCACCTGGATTCATAGGAGAAAACTCACTTTCTTCCCTGAGGCCTTCTTAGCAGTGACTAGAAGACGGGTAACAGCACTGTCTTTCAGTCAGCCTTCAGGCCGCCACTATGTACCTTTCAAATGGGGGAAAATACTGCCTTTTTCCAGGCTTCTCCATTATACACCGGATCACCCAGCACATATACCTCTCTTCTCTGACAAGCCAAAGGAGGCCCTTGGAACACAATTCGGCCTTCTGTGATGAAACTTGGAGATGCAGTGTGTTCTGCATGTGCTGAATGGCATAATCCTCTAAATGCCCGCAGGAGGCCGAGGTGACTTTGCATGTTCCAAATGCCTAGCAAGGCTCAGGGTCAGTCTCTACTTTCTTTCGGGCTGGACCTAAAGTCTACTTTCTGCCTCACTTAGAGAGACATCGAGCAGGAGACCCCAAAGTGGATTGGAGCCCCGGTGGTTCTATCAGGGCAGCTTAGTTGTCCTCAACGTGGCAGACCCGCATGGAAAGAAAGCCTTTCCAAGAACCGTGCTCCTGGGGCTGTTTCAAAGCTGTGGAACGCTAGCCATAGAGAACAGATTAGTTGCCGGCCCTTTCACCTGCATAGTGAGGGATGGTCCCCGAGCCGTGTATCCCTTGATTGTGCTCAGAAGGCTTCTGGTACACGGTGCACTTCCTTGGAAGGAAATGCCCCCGTGAGAGGCTTGAGCGCTGTGAGGCACACTAAAGCTAAAGCCGTCCATTGACTAAGCCTTCCTGGAAACTGGTGCACCCCTGCCTCTGGTAAAGGGAAAATGTGCACCTTACCTCGAGACTAGAGGTCACATTTAGTTGGCACTTTAGCTACAGTATGCTCTGGGCTGAGCTCCCAGGAAGGAAGCGCAAGCGTTCGGTTTTTTGGCAAAAGCTCACTGCTCCTCAGAGGCATCTGTGCAGTGAACAGTGTCCTGGTGGTGTGGTGTTCAGGCAGCTTGGAAGCTGCATCGAAGTTGTTTCCAAAGGGGGAGAGTCGGGCTTCTCTCACATGCTCCAGTTTCCAACTTGACCCCACAGCGCAATTACCATCACTCACTGACTGTCTACTGGAGACGTTCGGCCACACGGGGCCTTTCTATGATCACACTTCGTTGCAGGCGGGGACTTTTGCATGCCGTGCATAGCATTACCTGCTTAATGACTTAGTCAGGCCTAGGTGGCTTTGGATCGTCCAAAGTCTCACAAGTTGACCGGTTTTTCTGTTCTTTCTGTCAGGCTGGACCTACAGTGGTCCTTGCGTCACAATAGAGAGATGACAGGTAAGAGTTGCCAGGGGGCACTGTAGGCTCAGGGATTCTTTCAGTGCAGTTCAGAGGGCCTCCACAGAGGGAGAGCCACGTTGAATGTAATACTGGCAAAAACGTTGTCCTGGGGCTGCTTTACAGCGGTAGAAATCACGCTATGCAAGCGAGGATCAGTTCATTGCCTTTCCCTCTGCATAGAAAGGGTTGACCCCAACAGCCTGTTCTGCGCTGTGTTGCTCGGAAAACAAAAAGGGGACTCACGGCACCCACGCTCTCCCTCAGAAGGGAATTCATACGCGTCTCTCTGAGGCCTCCGGAGAGCCGTAGAGGATTTAAAGCGCTCTATCGAGTCAGGGTTCATGGAGATGGCTGCACAGCAAACTTTGCTGATAGGAAACGCTCGTGCTTACCTTGAGGCCTGGGGGTCACGTTTACTTCGCACTTTAGCTAGGGCAAGCGGTGGGGTGAACTCCTAGCAAGGCACAGGCGACCACCTGGATTCATAGGAGAAAACTCACTTTCTTCCCTGAGGCCTTCTTAGCAGTGACTACAAGACGGGTAACAGCACTGTCTTTCAGTCAGCCTTGAGGCCGCCACTATGTACCTTTCAAATGGGGGAAAATACTGCCTTTTTCCAGGTTTCTCAATTATACACCGGATCACCCAGCACATATACCTCTCTTCTCTGACAAGCCAAAGGAGGCCCTTGGAACACAATTCGGCCTTCTGCGATGAAACTTTGGGATGCAGTGTGTTCTGCATGTGCTGAATGGCATAATCCTCTAAATGCCCTCAGGAGGCCTAGGTGACTTTGCATGTTCCAAATGCCTAGCAAGGCTCACGGTCAATTTCTACTTTATTTCTGGCTGGACCTAAAGTCTACTTTCTGCCTCACTTAGAGAGACGTCGAGCAGGAGACCCCAAAGTGGATTGGAGCCTCGGTGGTTTCTTTCATGGCAGCTTAGGTGTCCTCAACGTAGCAGACCCGCATGGAAAGAAAGCCGGCCCAAGAACCGTGCTCCTGGGGCTGTTTCAAAGCTGTGGAACGCTAGCCATAGAGAACAGATTAGTTGCCGGCCCTTTCACCTGCATAGTGAGGGATGGTCCCAGAGCCGTGTATCCCTTGATTGTGCTCAGAAGGCTTCTGGTACACGGTGCACTTCCTTGGAAAGAAATGCCCCCGTGAGAGGCTTGAGCGCTGTGAGGCACACTAAGGCTAAAGCCGTCCATTGACTAAGCCTTCCTGGAAACTGGTGCACCCCTGCCTCTGGTAAAGGGAAAATGTGCACCTTACCTCGAGACTAGAGGTCACATTTAGTTGGCACTTAGGCTAGAGTATGCTCTGGGCTGAGCTCCCAGGAAGGAAGCGCAAGCGTTTGGATTCTTTGGCAAAAGCTCACTGCTCCTCAGAGGCATCTGTGCAGTGAACAGTGTCCTGGTGGTGTGGTGTTCAGGCAGCTTGGAAGCTGCATCGAAGTTGCTTTCCAAAGGGGGAGAGTCGGGCTTCTCTCACATGCTCCAGTTTCCAACTTGACCCCACAGCGCAATTACCATCACTCACTGACTGTCTACTGGAGACTTTCGGCCACACGGGGCCTTTCTATGATCACACTTCGTTGCAGGCGGGGACTTTTGCATGCCGTGCATAGCATTACCTGCTTAATGACTTAGTCAGGCCTAGGTGGCTTTGGATCGTCCAAAGTCTCACAAGTTGACCGGTTTTTCTGTTCTTTCTGTCAGGCTGGACCTACAGTGGTCCTTGCGTCACAATAGAGAGATGACAGGTAAGAGTTGCCAGGGGGCACTGTAGGCTCAGGGATTCTTTCAGTGCAGTTCAGAGGGCCTCCACAGAGGGAGAGCCACGTTGAATGTAATACTGGCGAAAACGTTGTCCTGGGGCTGCTTTACAGCGGTAGAAATCAAGCTATGCAAGCGAGGATCAGTTCATTGCCTTTCCCTCTGCATAGAAAGGGTTGACCCCAACAGCCTGTTCTGCGCTGTGTTGCTCGGAAAACAAAAAGGGGACTCACGGCACCCACGCTCTCCCTCAGAAGGGAATTCATACGCGTCTCTCTGAGGCCTCCGGAGAGCCGTAGAGGATTTAAAGCGCTCTATCGAGTCAGGGTTCATGGAGATGGCTGCACAGCAAACTTTGCTGATAGGAAACGCTCGTGCTTACCTTGAGGCCTGGGGGTCACGTTTACTTCGCACTTTAGCTAGGGCAAGCGGTGGGGTGAACTCCTAGCAAGGCACAGGCGACCACCTGGATTCATAGGAGAAAACTCACTTTCTTCCCTGAGGCCTTCTTAGCAGTGACTAGAAGACGGGTAACAGCACTGTCTTTCAGTCAGCCTTGAGGCCGCCACTATGTACCTTTCAAATGGGGGAAAATACTGCCTTTTTCCAGGTTTCTCAATTATACACCGGATCACCCAGCACATATACCTCTCTTCTCTGACAAGCCAAAGGAGGCCCTTGGAACACAATTCGGCCTTCTGCGATGAAACTTTGGGATGCAGTGTGTTCTGCATGTGCTGAATGGCATAATCCTCTAAATGCCCTCAGGAGGCCTAGGTGACTTTGCATGTTCCAAATGCCTAGCAAGGCTCACGGTCAATTTCTACTTTATTTCTGGCTGGACCTAAAGTCTACTTTCTGCCTCACTTAGAGAGACGTCGAGCAGGAGACCCCAAAGTGGATTGGAGCCCCGGTGGTTTCTTTCAGGGCAGCTTAGGTGTCCTCAACGTGGCAGACCCGCATGGAAAGAAAGCCGGCCCAAGAACCGTGCTCCTGGGGCTGTTTCAAAGCTGTGGAACGCTAGCCATAGAGAACAGATTAGTTGCCGGCCCTTTCACCTGCATAGTGAGGGATGGTCCCAGAGCCGTGTATCCCTTGATTGTGCTCAGAAGGCTTCTGGTACACGGTGCACTTCCTTGGAAAGAAATGCCCCCGTGAGAGGCTTGAGCGCTGTGAGGCACACTAAGGCTAAAGCCGTCCATTGACTAAGCCTTCCTGGAAACTGGTGCACCCCTGCCTCTGGTAAAGGGAAAATGTGCACCTTACCTCGAGACTAGAGGTCACATTTAGTTGGCACTTAGGCTAGAGTATGCTCTGGGCTGAGCTCCCAGGAAGGAAGCGCAAGCGTTTGGTTTCTTTGGCAAAAGCTCACTGCTCCTCAGAGGCATCTATGCAGTGAACAGTGTCCTGGTGGTGTGGTGTTCAGGCAGCTTGGAAGCTGCATCGAAGTTGCTTTCCAAAGGGGGAGAGTCGGGCTTCTCTCACATGCTCCAGTTTCCAACTTGACCCCACAGCGCAATTACCATCACTCACTGACTGTCTACTGGAGACGTTCGGCCACACGGGGCCTTTCTATGATCACACTTCGTTGCAGGCGGGGACTTTTGCATGCCGTGCATAGCATTACCTGCTTAATGACTTAGTCAGGCCTAGGTGACTTTGGATCGTTCAAAAGTCTCACAAGTTGACCGGTTTTTCTGTTCTTTCTGTCAGGCTGGACCTACAGTGGACCTTGCGTCACAATAGAGAGATGACAGGTAAGAGTTGCCAGGGGGCTCTGTAGGCTCAGGGATTCTTTCAGTGCAGTTCAGAGGGCCTCCACAGAGGGAGAGCCACGTTGAATGTAATACTGGCAAAAACGTTGTCCTGGGGCTGCTTTACAGCGGTAGAAATCAAGCTATGCAAGCGAGGATCAGTTCATTGCCTTTCCCTCTGCATAGAAAGGGTTGACCCCAACAGCCTGTTCTGCGCTGTGTTGCTCGGAAAACAAAAAAAGGACTCACGGCACCCAGGCTCTCCCTCAGAAGGGAATTCATACGCGTCTCTCTGAGGCCTCCGGAGAGCCGTAGAGGATTTAAAGCGCTCTATCGAGTCAGGGTTCATGGAGATGGCTGCACAGCAAACTTTGCTGATAGGAAACGCTCGTGCTTACCTTGAGGCCTGGGGGTCACGTTTACTTCGCACTTTAGCTAGGGCAAGCGGTGGGGTGAACTCCTAGCAAGGCACAGGCGACCACCTGGATTCATAGGAGAAAACTCACTTTCTTCCCTGAGGCCTTCTTAGCAGTGACTAGAAGACGGGTAACAGCACTGTCTTTCAGTCAGCCTTGAGGCCGCCACTATGTACCTTTCAAATGGGGGAAAATACTGCCTTTTTCCAGGTTTCTCAATTATACACCGGATCACCCAGCACATACACCTCTCTTCTCTGACAAGCCAAAGGAGGCCCTTGGAACACAATTCGGCCTTCTGCGATGAAACTTTGGGATGCAGTGTGTTCTGCATGTGCTGAATGGCATAATCCTCTAAATGCCCTCAGGAGGCCTAGGTGACTTTGCATGTTCCAAATGCCTAGCAAGGCTCACGGTCAATTTCTACTTTATTTCTGGCTGGACCTAAAGTCTACTTTCTGCCTCACTTAGAGAGACGTCGAGCAGGAGACCCCAAAGTGGATTGGAGCCCCGGTGGTTTCTTTCAGGGCAGCTTAGGTGTCCTCAACGTGGCAGACCCGCATGGAAAGAAAGCCGGCCCAAGAACCGTGCTCCTGGGGCTGTTTCAAAGCTGTGGAACGCTAGCCATAGAGAACAGATTAGTTGCCGGCCCTTTCACCTGCATAGTGAGGGATGGTCCCAGAGCCGTGTATCCCTTGATTGTGCTCAGAAGGCTTCTGGTACACGGTGCACTTCCTTGGAAAGAAATGCCCCCGTGAGAGGCTTGAGCGCTGTGAGGCACACTAAGGCTAAAGCCGTCCATTGACTAAGCCTTCCTGGAAACTGGTGCACCCCTGCCTCTGGTAAAGGGAAAATGTGCACCTTACCTCGAGACTAGAGGTCACATTTAGTTGGCACTTAGGCTAGAGTATGCTCTGGGCTGAGCTCCCAGGAAGGAAGCGCAAGCGTTTGGTTTCTTTGGCAAAAGCTCACTGCTTCTCAGAGGCATCTGTGCAGTGAACAGTGTCCTGGTGGTGTGGTGTTCAGGCAGCTTGGAAGCTGCATCGAAGTTGCTTTCCAAAGGGGGAGAGTCGGGCTTCTCTCACATGCTCCAGTTTCCAACTTGACCCCACAGCACAATTACCATCACTCACTGACTGTCTACTGGAGACGTTCGGCCACACGGGGCCTTTCTATGATCACACTTCGTTGCAGGCGGGGACTTTTGCATGCCGTGCATAGCATTACCTGCTTAATGACTTAGTCAGGCCTAGGTGACTTTGGATCGTCCAAAAGTCTCACAAGTTGACCGGTTTTTCTGTTCTTTCTGTCAGGCTGGACCTACAGTGGACCTTGCGTCACAATAGAGAGATGACAGGTAAGAGTTGCCAGGGGGCTCTGTAGGCTCAGGGATTCTTTCAGTGCAGTTCAGAGGGCCTCCACAGAGGGAGAGCCACGTTGAATGTAATACTGGCAAAAACGTTGTCCTGGGGCTGCTTTACAGCGGTAGAAATCAAGCTATGCAAGCGAGGATCAGTTCATTGCCTTTCCCTCTGCATAGAAAGGGTTGACCCCAACAGCCTGTTCTGCGCTGTGTTGCTCGGAAAACAAAAAAAGGACTCACGGCACCCAGGCTCTCCCTCAGAAGGGAATTCATACGCGTCTCTCTGAGGCCTCCGGAGAGCCGTAGAGGATTTAAAGCGCTCTATCGAGTCAGGGTTCATGGAGATGGCTGCACAGCAAACTTTGCTGATAGGAAACGCTCGTGCTTACCTTGAGGCCTGGGGGTCACGTTTACTTCGCACTTTAGCTAGGGCAAGCGGTGGGGTGAACTCCTAGCAAGGCACAGGCGACCACCTGGATTCATAGGAGAAAACTCACTTTCTTCCCTGAGGCCTTCTTAGCAGTGACTAGAAGACGGGTAACAGCACTGTCTTTCAGTCAGCCTTGAGGCCGCCACTATGTACCTTTCAAATGGGGGAAAATACTGCCTTTTTCCAGGTTTCTCAATTATACACCGGATCACCCAGCACATACACCTCTCTTCTCTGACAAGCCAAAGGAGGCCCTTGGAACACAATTCGGCCTTCTGCGATGAAACTTTGGGATGCAGTGTGTTCTGCATGTGCTGAATGGCATAATCCTCTAAATGCCCTCAGGAGGCCTAGGTGACTTTGCATGTTCCAAATGCCTAGCAAGGCTCACGGTCAATTTCTACTTTATTTCTGGCTGGACCTAAAGTCTACTTTCTGCCTCACTTAGAGAGACGTCGAGCAGGAGACCCCAAAGTGGATTGGAGCCCCGGTGGTTTCTTTCAGGGCAGCTTAGGTGTCCTCAACGTGGCAGACCCGCATGGAAAGAAAGCCGACCCAAGAACCGTGCTCCTGGGGCTGTTTCAAAGCTGTGGAACGCTAGCCATAGAGAACAGATTAGTTGCCGGCCCTTTCACCTGCATAGTGAGGGATGGTCCCAGAGCCGTGTATCCCTTGATTGTGCTCAGAAGGCTTCTGGTACACGGTGCACTTCCTTGGAAAGAAATGCCCCCGTGAGAGGCTTGAGCGCTGTGAGGCACACTAAAGCTAAAGCCGTCCATTGACTAAGCCTTCCTGGAAACTGGTGCACCCCTGCCTCTGGTAAAGGGAAAATGTGCACCTTACCTCGAGACTAGAGGTCACATTTAGTTGGCACTTTAGCTACAGTATGCTCTGGGCTGAGCTCCCAGGAAGGAAGCGCAAGCGTTCGGTTTCTTTGGCAAAAGCTCACTGCTCCTCAGAGGCATCTGTGCAGTGAACAGTGTCCTGGTGGTGTGGTGTTCAGGCAGCTTGGAAGCTGCATCGAAGTTGCTTTCCAAAGGGGGAGAGTCGGGCTTCTCTCCCATGCTCCAGTTTCCAACTTGACCCCACAGCGCAATTACCATCACTCACTGACTGTCTACTGGAGACTTTCGGCCACACGGGGCCTTTCTATGATCACACTTCGTTGCAGGCGGGGACTTTTGCATGCCGTGCATAGCATTACCTGCTTAATGACTTAGTCAGGCCTAGGTGGCTTTGGATCGTCCAAAGTCTCACAAGTTGACCGGTTTTTCTGTTCTTTCTGTCAGGCTGGACCTACAGTGGTCCTTGCGTCACAATAGAGAGATGACAGGTAAGAGTTGCCAGGGGGCACTGTAGGCTCAGGGATTCTTTCAGTGCAGTTCAGAGGGCCTCCACAGAGGGAGAGCCACGTTGAATGTAATACTGGCGAAAACGTTGTCCTGGGGCTGCTTTACAGCGGTAGAAATCAAGCTATGCAAACGAGGATCAGTTCATTGCCTTTCCCTCTGCATAGAAAGGGTTGACCCCAACAGCCTGTTCTGCGCTGTGTTGCTCGGAAAACAAAAAGGGGACTCACGGCACCCACGCTCTCCCTCAGAAGGGAATTCATACGCGTCTCTCTGAGGCCTCCGGAGAGCCGTAGAGGATTTAAAGCGCTCTATCGAGTCAGGGTTCATGGAGATGGCTGCACAGCAAACTTTGCTGATAGGAAACGCTCGTGCTTACCTTGAGGCCTGGGGGTCACGTTTACTTCGCACTTTAGCTAGGGCAAGCGGTGGGGTGAACTCCTAGCAAGGCACAGGCGACCACCTGGATTCATAGGAGAAAACTCACTTTCTTCCCTGAGGCCTTCTTAGCAGTGACTAGAAGACGGGTAACAGCACTGTCTTTCAGTCAGCCTTGAGGCCGCCACTATGTACCTTTCAAATGGGGGAAAATACTGCCTTTTTCCAGGTTTCTCAATTATACACCGGATCACCCAGCACATATACCTCTCTTCTCTGACAAGCCAAAGGAGGCCCTTGGAACACAATTCGGCCTTCTGCGATGAAACTTTGGGATGCAGTGTGTTCTGCATGTGCTGAATGGCATAATCCTCTAAATGCCCTCAGGAGGCCTAGGTGACTTTGCATGTTCCAAATGCCTAGCAAGGCTCACGGTCAATTTCTACTTTATTTCTGGCTGGACCTAAAGTCTACTTTCTGCCTCACTTAGAGAGACGTCGAGCAGGAGACCCCAAAGTGGATTGGAGCCCCGGTGGTTTCTTTCAGGGCAGCTTAGGTGTCCTCAACGTGGCAGACCCGCATGGAAAGAAAGCCGGCCCAAGAACCGTGCTCCTGGGGCTGTTTCAAAGCTGTGGAACGCTAGCCATAGAGAACAGATTAGTTGCCGGCCCTTTCACCTGCATAGTGAGGGATGGTCCCAGAGCCGTGTATCCCTTGATTGTGCTCAGAAGGCTTCTGGTACACGGTGCACTTCCTTGGAAAGAAATGCCCCCGTGAGAGGCTTGAGCGCTGTGAGGCACACTAAGGCTAAAGCCGTCCATTGACTAAGCCTTCCTGGAAACTGGTGCACCCCTGCCTCTGGTAAAGGGAAAATGTGCACCTTACCTCGAGACTAGAGGTCACATTTAGTTGGCACTTAGGCTAGAGTATGCTCTGGGCTGAGCTCCCAGGAAGGAAGCGCAAGCGTTTGGTTTCTTTGGCAAAAGCTCACTGCTTCTCAGAGGCATCTGTGCAGTGAACAGTGTCCTGGTGGTGTGGTGTTCAGGCAGCTTGGAAGCTGCATCGAAGTTGCTTTCCAAAGGGGGAGAGTCGGGCTTCTCTCACATGCTCCAGTTTCCAACTTGACCCCACAGCACAATTACCATCACTCACTGACTGTCTACTGGAGACGTTCGGCCACACGGGGCCTTTCTATGATCACACTTCGTTGCAGGCGGGGACTTTTGCATGCCGTGCATAGCATTACCTGCTTAATGACTTAGTCAGGCCTAGGTGACTTTGGATCGTCCAAAAGTCTCACAAGTTGACCGGTTTTTCTGTTCTTTCTGTCAGGCTGGACCTACAGTGGACCTTGCGTCACAATAGAGAGATGACAGGTAAGAGTTGCCAGGGGGCTCTGTAGGCTCAGGGATTCTTTCAGTGCAGTTCAGAGGGCCTCCACAGAGGGAGAGCCACGTTGAATGTAATACTGGCAAAAACGTTGTCCTGGGGCTGCTTTACAGCGGTAGAAATCAAGCTATGCAAGCGAGGATCAGTTCATTGCCTTTCCCTCTGCATAGAAAGGGTTGACCCCAACAGCCTGTTCTGCGCTGTGTTGCTCGGAAAACAAAAAAAGGACTCACGGCACCCAGGCTCTCCCTCAGAAGGGAATTCATACGCGTCTCTCTGAGGCCTCCGGAGAGCCGTAGAGGATTTAAAGCGCTCTATCGAGTCAGGGTTCATGGAGATGGCTGCACAGCAAACTTTGCTGATAGGAAACGCTCGTGCTTACCTTGAGGCCTGGGGGTCACGTTTACTTCGCACTTTAGCTAGGGCAAGCGGTGGGGTGAACTCCTAGCAAGGCACAGGCGACCACCTGGATTCATAGGAGAAAACTCACTTTCTTCCCTGAGGCCTTCTTAGCAGTGACTAGAAGACGGGTAACAGCACTGTCTTTCAGTCAGCCTTGAGGCCGCCACTATGTACCTTTCAAATGGGGGAAAATACTGCCTTTTTCCAGGTTTCTCAATTATACACCGGATCACCCAGCACATACACCTCTCTTCTCTGACAAGCCAAAGGAGGCCCTTGGAACACAATTCGGCCTTCTGCGATGAAACTTTGGGATGCAGTGTGTTCTGCATGTGCTGAATGGCATAATCCTCTAAATGCCCTCAGGAGGCCTAGGTGACTTTGCATGTTCCAAATGCCTAGCAAGGCTCACGGTCAATTTCTACTTTATTTCTGGCTGGACCTAAAGTCTACTTTCTGCCTCACTTAGAGAGACGTCGAGCAGGAGACCCCAAAGTGGATTGGAGCCCCGGTGGTTTCTTTCAGGGCAGCTTAGGTGTCCTCAACGTGGCAGACCCGCATGGAAAGAAAGCCGACCCAAGAACCGTGCTCCTGGGGCTGTTTCAAAGCTGTGGAACGCTAGCCATAGAGAACAGATTAGTTGCCGGCCCTTTCACCTGCATAGTGAGGGATGGTCCCAGAGCCGTGTATCCCTTGATTGTGCTCAGAAGGCTTCTGGTACACGGTGCACTTCCTTTGAAAGAAATGCCCCCGTGAGAGGCTTGAGCGCTGTGAGGCACACTAAAGCTAAAGCCGTCCATTGACTAAGCCTTCCTGGAAACTGGTGCACCCCTGCCTCTGGTAAAGGGAAAATGTGCACCTTACCTCGAGACTAGAGGTCACATTTAGTTGGCACTTTAGCTACAGTATGCTCTGGGCTGAGCTCCCAGGAAGGAAGCGCAAGCGTTCGGTTTCTTTGGCAAAAGCTCACTGCTCCTCAGAGGCATCTGTGCAGTGAACAGTGTCCTGGTGGTGTGGTGTTCAGGCAGCTTGGAAGCTGCATCGAAGTTGCTTTCCAAAGGGGGAGAGTCGGGCTTCTCTCCCATGCTCCAGTTTCCAACTTGACCCCACAGCGCAATTACCATCACTCACTGACTGTCTACTGGAGACTTTCGGCCACACGGGGCCTTTCTATGATCACACTTCGTTGCAGGCGGGGACTTTTGCATGCCGTGCATAGCATTACCTGCTTAATGACTTAGTCAGGCCTAGGTGGCTTTGGATCGTCCAAAGTCTCACAAGTTGACCGGTTTTTCTGTTCTTTCTGTCAGGCTGGACCTACAGTGGTCCTTGCGTCACAATAGAGAGATGACAGGTAAGAGTTGCCAGGGGGCACTGTAGGCTCAGGGATTCTTTCAGTGCAGTTCAGAGGGCCTCCACAGAGGGAGAGCCACGTTGAATGTAATACTGGCGAAAACGTTGTCCTGGGGCTGCTTTACAGCGGTAGAAATCAAGCTATGCAAACGAGGATCAGTTCATTGCCTTTCCCTCTGCATAGAAAGGGTTGACCCCAACAGCCTGTTCTGCGCTGTGTTGCTCGGAAAACAAAAAGGGGACTCACGGCACCCACGCTCTCCCTCAGAAGGGAATTCATACGCGTCTCTCTGAGGCCTCCGGAGAGCCGTAGAGGATTTAAAGCGCTCTATCGAGTCAGGGTTCATGGAGATGGCTGCACAGCAAACTTTGCTGATAGGAAACGCTCGTGCTTACCTTGAGGCCTGGGGGTCACGTTTACTTCGCACTTTAGCTAGGGCAAGCGGTGGGGTGAACTCCTAGCAAGGCACAGGCGACCACCTGGATTCATAGGAGAAAACTCACTTTCTTCCCTGAGGCCTTCTTAGCAGTGACTAGAAGACGGGTAACAGCACTGTCTTTCAGTCAGCCTTGAGGCCGCCACTATGTACCTTTCAAATGGGGGAAAATACTGCCTTTTTCCAGGTTTCTCAATTATACACCGGATCACCCAGCACATATACCTCTCTTCTCTGACAAGCCAAAGGAGGCCCTTGGAACACAATTCGGCCTTCTGCGATGAAACTTTGGGATGCAGTGTGTTCTCCATGTGCTGAATGGCATAATCCTCTAAATGCCCTCAGGAGGCCTAGGTGACTTTGCATGTTCCAAATGCCTAGCAAGGCTCACGGTCAATTTCTACTTTATTTCTGGCTGGACCTAAAGTCTACTTTCTGCCTCACTTGGAGAGACGTCGAGCAGGAGACCCCAAAGTGGATTGGAGCCCCGGTGGTTTCTTTCAGGGCAGCTTAGGTGTCCTCAACGTGGCAGACCCGCATGGAAAGAAAGCCGGCCCAAGAACCGTGCTCCTGGGGCTGTTTCAAAGCTGTGGAACGCTAGCCATAGAGAACAGATTAGTTGCCGGCCCTTTCACCTGCATAGTGAGGGATGGTCCCAGAGCCGTGTATCCCTTGATTGTGCTCAGAAGGCTTCTGGTACACGGTGCACTTCCTTGGAAAGAAATGCCCCCGTGAGAGGCTTGAGCGCTGTGAGGCACACTAAGGCTAAAGCCGTCCATTGACTAAGCCTTCCTGGAAACTGGTGCACCCCTGCCTCTGGTAAAGGGAAAATGTGCACCTTACCTCGAGACTAGAGGTCACATTTAGTTGGCACTTAGGCTAGAGTATGCTCTGGGCTGAGCTCCCAGGAAGGAAGCGCAAGCGTTTGGATTCTTTGGCAAAAGCTCACTGCTCCTCAGAGGCATCTGTGCAGTGAACAGTGTCCTGGTGGTGTGGTGTTCAGGCAGCTTGGAAGCTGCATCGAAGTTGCTTTCCAAAGGGGGAGAGTCGGGCTTCTCTCACATGCTCCAGTTTCCAACTTGACCCCACAGCGCAATTACCATCACTCACTGACTGTCTACTGGAGACTTTAGGCCACACGGGGCCTTTCTATGATCACACTTCGTTGCAGGCGGGGACTTTTGCATGCCGTGCATAGCATTACCTGCTTAATGACTTAGTCAGGCCTAGGTGGCTTTGGATCGTCCAAAGTCTCACAAGTTGACCGGTTTTTCTGTTCTTTCTGTCAGGCTGGACCTACAGTGGTCCTTGCGTCACAATAGAGAGATGACAGGTAAGAGTTGCCAGGGGGCACTGTAGGCTCAGGGATTCTTTCAGTGCAGTTCAGAGGGCCTCCACAGAGGGAGAGCCACGTTGAATGTAATACTGGCGAAAACGTTGTCCTGGGGCTGCTTTACAGCGGTAGAAATCAAGCTATGCAAACGAGGATCAGTTCATTGCCTTTCCCTCTGCATAGAAAGGGTTGACCCCAACAGCCTGTTCTGCGCTGTGTTGCTCGGAAAACAAAAAGGGGACTCACGGCACCCACGCTCTCCCTCAGAAGGGAATTCATACGCGTCTCTCTGAGGCCTCCGGAGAGCCGTAGAGGATTTAAAGCGCTCTATCGAGTCAGGGTTCATGGAGATGGCTGCACAGCAAACTTTGCTGATAGGAAACGCTCGTGCTTACCTTGTGGCCTGGGGGTCACGTTTACTTCGCACTTTAGCTAGGGCAAGCGGTGGGGTGAACTCCTAGCAAGGCACAGGCGACCACCTGGATTCATAGGAGAAAACTCACTTTCTTCCCTGAGGCCTTCTTAGCAGTGACTAGAAGACGGGTAACAGCACTGTCTTTCAGTCAGCCTTGAGGCCGCCACTATGTACCTTTCAAATGGGGGAAAATACTGCCTTTTTCCAGGTTTCTCAATTATACACCGGATCACCCAGCACATATACCTCTCTTCTCTGACAAGCCAAAGGAGGCCCTTGGAACACAATTCGGCCTTCTGCGATGAAACTTTGGGATGCAGTGTGTTCTGCATGTGCTGAATGGCATAATCCTCTAAATGCCCTCAGGAGGCCTAGGTGACTTTGCATGTTCCAAATGCCTAGCAAGGCTCACGGTCAATTTCTACTTTATTTCTGGCTGGACCTAAAGTCTACTTTCTGCCTCACTTAGAGAGACGTCGAGCAGGAGACCCCAAAGTGGATTGGAGCCCCGGTGGTTTCTTTCAGGGCAGCTTAGGTGTCCTCAACGTGGCAGACCCGCATGGAAAGAAAGCCGGCCCAAGAACCGTGCTCCTGGGGCTGTTTCAAAGCTGTGGAACGCTAGCCATAGAGAACAGATTAGTTGCCGGCCCTTTCACCTGCATAGTGAGGGATGGTCCCAGAGCCGTGTATCCCTTGATTGTGCTCAGAAGGCTTCTGGTACACGGTGCACTTCCTTGGAAAGAAATGCCCCCGTGAGAGGCTTGAGCGCTGTGAGGCACACTAAAGCTAAAGCCGTCCATTGACTAAGCCTTCCTGGAAACTGGTGCACCCCTGCCTCTGGTAAAGGGAAAATGTGCACCTTACCTCGAGACTAGAGGTCACATTTAGTTGGCACTTAGGCTAGAGTATGCTCTGGGCTGAGCTCCCAGGAAGGAAGCGCAAGCGTTTGGATTCTTTGGCAAAAGCTCACTGCTCCTCAGAGGCATCTGTGCAGTGAACAGTGTCCTGGTGGTGTGGTGTTCAGGCAGCTTGGAAGCTGCATCGAAGTTGCTTTCCAAAGGGGGAGAGTCGGGCTTCTCTCACATGCTCCAGTTTCCAACTTGACCCCACAGCGCAATTACCATCACTCACTGACTGTCTACTGGAGACGTTCGGCCACACGGGGCCTTTCTATGATCACACTTCGTTGCAGGCGGGGACTTTTGCATGCCGTGCATAGCATTACCTGCTTAATGACTTAGTCAGGCCTAGGTGACTTTGGATCGTCCAAAAGTCTCACAAGTTGACCGGTTTTTCTGTTCTTTCTGTCAGGCTGGACCTACAGTGGACCTTGCGTCACAATAGAGAGATGACAGGTAAGAGTTGCCAGGGGGCTCTGTAGGCTCAGGGATTCTTTCAGTGCAGTTCAGAGGGCCTCCACAGAGGGAGAGCCACGTTGAATGTAATACTGGCAAAAACGTTGTCCTGGGGCTGCTTTACAGCGGTAGAAATCAAGCTATGCAAGCGAGGATCAGTTCATTGCCTTTCCCTCTGCATAGAAAGGGTTGACCCCAACAGCCTGTTCTGCGCTGTGTTGCTCGGAAAACAAAAAAAGGACTCACGGCACCCAGGCTCTCCCTCAGAAGGGAATTCATACGCGTCTCTCTGAGGCCTCCGGAGAGCCGTAGAGGATTTAAAGCGCTCTATCGAGTCAGGGTTCATGGAGATGGCTGCACAGCAAACTTTGCTGATAGGAAACGCTCGTGCTTACCTTGAGGCCTGGGGGTCACGTTTACTTCGCACTTTAGCTAGGGCAAGCGGTGGGGTGAACTCCTAGCAAGGCACAGGCGACCACCTGGATTCATAGGAGAAAACTCACTTTCTTCCCTGAGGCCTTCTTAGCAGTGACTAGAAGACGGGTAACAGCACTGTCTTTCAGTCAGCCTTGAGGCCGCCACTATGTACCTTTCAAATGGGGGAAAATACTGCCTTTTTCCAGGTTTCTCAATTATACACCGGATCACCCAGCACATACACCTCTCTTCTCTGACAAGCCAAAGGAGGCCCTTGGAACACAATTCGGCCTTCTGCGATGAAACTTTGGGATGCAGTGTGTTCTGCATGTGCTGAATGGCATAATCCTCTAAATGCCCTCAGGAGGCCTAGGTGACTTTGCATGTTCCAAATGCCTAGCAAGGCTCACGGTCAATTTCTACTTTATTTCTGGCTGGACCTAAAGTCTACTTTCTGCCTCACTTAGAGAGACGTCGAGCAGGAGACCCCAAAGTGGATTGGAGCCCCGGTGGTTTCTTTCAGGGCAGCTTAGGTGTCCTCAACGTGGCAGACCCGCATGGAAAGAAAGCCGACCCAAGAACCGTGCTCCTGGGGCTGTTTCAAAGCTGTGGAACGCTAGCCATAGAGAACAGATTAGTTGCCGGCCCTTTCACCTGCATAGTGAGGGATGGTCCCAGAGCCGTGTATCCCTTGATTGTGCTCAGAAGGCTTCTGGTACACGGTGCACTTCCTTGGAAAGAAATGCCCCCGTGAGAGGCTTGAGCGCTGTGAGGCACACTAAAGCTAAAGCCGTCCATTGACTAAGCCTTCCTGGAAACTGGTGCACCCCTGCCTCTGGTAAAGGGAAAATGTGCACCTTACCTCGAGACTAGAGGTCACATTTAGTTGGCACTTTAGCTACAGTATGCTCTGGGCTGAGCTCCCAGGAAGGAAGCGCAAAAGTTTGGATTCTTTGGCAAAAGCTCACTGCTCCTCAGAGGCATCTGTGCAGTGAACAGTGTCCTGGTGGTGTGGTGTTCAGGCAGCTTGGAAGCTGCATCGAAGTTGCTTTCCAAAGGGGGAGAGTCGGGCTTCTCTCACATGCTCCAGTTTCCAACTTGACCCCACAGCGCAATTACCATCACTCACTGACTGTCTACTGGAGACTTTCGGCCACACGGGGCCTTTCTATGATCACACTTCGTTGCAGGCGGGGACTTTTGCATGCCGTGCATAGCATTACCTGCTTAATGACTTAGTCAGGCCTAGGTGACTTTGGATCATCCAAAAGTCTCACAAGTTGACCGGTTTTTCTGTTCTTTCTGTCAGGCTGGACCTACAGTGGACCTTGCGTCACAATAGAGAGATGACAGGTAAGAGTTGCCAGGGGGCTCTGTAGGCTCAGGGATTCTTTCAGTGCAGTTCAGAGGGCCTCCACAGAGGGAGAGCCACGTTGAATGTAATACTGGCAAAAACGTTGTCCTGGGGCTGCTTTACAGCGGTAGAAATCAAGCTATGCAAGCGAGGATCAGTTCATTGCCTTTCCCTCTGCATAGAAAGGGTTGACCCCAACAGCCTGTTCTGCGCTGTGTTGCTCGGAAAACAAAAAAAGGACTCACGGCACCCAGGCTCTCCCTCAGAAGGGAATTCATACGCGTCTCTCTGAGGCCTCCGGAGAGCCGTAGAGGATTTAAAGCACTCTATCGAGTCAGGGTTCATGGAGATGGCTGCACAGCAAACTTTGCTGATAGGAAACGCTCGTGCTTACCTTGAGGCCTGGGGGTCACGTTTACTTCGCACTTTAGCTAGGGCAAGCGGTGGGGTGAACTCCTAGCAAGGCACAGGCGACCACCTGGATTCATAGGAGAAAACTCACTTTCTTCCCTGAGGCCTTCTTAGCAGTGACTAGAAGACGGGTAACAGCACTGTCTTTCAGTCAGCCTTCAGGCCGCCACTATGTACCTTTCAAATGGGGGAAAATACTGCCTTTTTCCAGGCTTCTCAATTATACCCCGGATCACCCAGCACATATACCTCTCTTCTCTGACAAGCCAAAGGAGGCCCTTGGAACACAATTCGGCCTTCTGTGATGAAACTTGGAGATGCAGTGTGTTCTGCATGTGCTGAATGGCATAATCCTCTAAATGCCCGCAGGAGGCCGAGGTGACTTTGCATGTTCCAAATGCCTAGCAAGGCTCAGGGTCAGTCTCTACTTTCTTTCGGGCTGGACCTAAAGTCTACTTTCTGCCTCACTTAGAGAGACATCGAGCAGGAGACCCCAAAGTGGATTGGAGCCCCGGTGGTTTCTATCAGGGCAGCTTAGGTGTCCTCAACGTGGCAGACCCGCATGGAAAGAAAGCCTTTCCAAGAACCGTGCTCCTGGGGCTGTTTCAAAGCTGTGGAACGCTAGCCATAGAGAACAGATTAGTTGCCGGCCCTTTCACCTGCATAGTGAGGGATGGTCCCAGAGCCGTGTATCCCTTGATTGTGCTCAGAAGGCTTCTGGTACACGGTGCACTTCCTTGGAAGGAAATGCCCCCGTGAGAGGCTTGAGCGCTGTGAGGCACACTAAAGCTAAAGCCGTCCATTGACTAAGCCTTCCTGGAAACTGGTGCACCCCTGCCTCTGGTAAAGGGAAAATGTGCACCTTACCTCGAGACTAGAGGTCACATTTAGTTGGCACTTTAGCTACAGTATGCTCTGGGCTGAGCTCCCAGGAAGGAAGCGCAAAAGTTTGGATTCTTTGGCAAAAGCTCACTGCTCCTCAGAGGCATCTGTGCAGTGAACAGTGTCCTGGTGGTGTGGTGTTCAGGCAGCTTGGAAGCTGCATCGAAGTTGCTTTCCAAAGGGGGAGAGTCGGGCTTCTCTCACATGCTCCAGTTTCCAACTTGACCCCAGAGCGCAATTACCATCACTCACTGACTGTCTACTGGAGACTTTCGGCCACACGGGGCCTTTCTATGATCACACTTCGTTGCAGGCGGGGACTTTTGCATGCCGTGCATAGCATTACCTGCTTAATGACTTAGTCAGGCCTAGGTGACTTTGGATCATCCAAAAGTCTCACAAGTTGACCGGTTTTTCTGTTCTTTCTGTCAGGCTGGACCTACAGTGGACCTTGCGTCACAATAGAGAGATGACAGGTAAGAGTTGCCAGGGGGCTCTGTAGGCTCAGGGATTCTTTCAGTGCAGTTCAGAGGGCCTCCACAGAGGGAGAGCCACGTTGAATGTAATACTGGCAAAAACGTTGTCCTGGGGCTGCTTTACAGCGGTAGAAATCAAGCTATGCAAGCGAGGATCAGTTCATTGCCTTTCCCTCTGCATAGAAAGGGTTGACCCCAACAGCCTGTTCTGCGCTGTGTTGCTCGGAAAACAAAAAAAGGACTCACGGCACCCAGGCTCTCCCTCAGAAGGGAATTCATACGCGTCTCTCTGAGGCCTCCGGAGAGCCGTAGAGGATTTAAAGCACTCTATCGAGTCAGGGTTCATGGAGATGGCTGCACAGCAAACTTTGCTGATAGGAAACGCTCGTGCTTACCTTGAGGCCTGGGGGTCACGTTTACTTCGCACTTTAGCTAGGGCAAGCGGTGGGGTGAACTCCTAGCAAGGCACAGGCGACCACCTGGATTCATAGGAGAAAACTCACTTTCTTCCCTGAGGCCTTCTTAGCAGTGACTAGAAGACGGGTAACAGCACTGTCTTTCAGTCAGCCTTCAGGCCGCCACTATGTACCTTTCAAATGGGGGAAAATACTGCCTTTTTCCAGGCTTCTCAATTATACACCGGATCACCCAGCACATATACCTCTCTTCTCTGACAAGCCAAAGGAGGCCCTTGGAACACAATTCGGCCTTCTGTGATGAAACTTGGAGATGCAGTGTGTTCTGCATGTGCTGAATGGCATAATCCTCTAAATGCCCGCAGGAGGCCGAGGTGACTTTGCATGTTCCAAATGCCTAGCAAGGCTCAGGGTCAGTCTCTACTTTCTTTCGGGCTGGACCTAAAGTCTACTTTCTGCCTCACTTAGAGAGACATCGAGCAGGAGACCCCAAAGTGGATTGGAGCCCCGGTGGTTTCTATCAGGGCAGCTTAGGTGTCCTCAACGTGGCAGACCCGCATGGAAAGAAAGCCTTTCCAAGAACCGTGCTCCTGGGGCTGTTTCAAAGCTGTGGAACGCTAGCCATAGAGAACAGATTAGTTGCCGGCCCTTTCACCTGCATAGTGAGGGATGGTCCCAGAGCCGTGTATCCCTTGATTGTGCTCAGAAGGCTTCTGGTACACGGTGCACTTCCTTGGAAGGAAATGCCCCCGTGAGAGGCTTGAGCGCTGTGAGGCACACTAAAGCTAAAGCCGTCCATTGACTAAGCCTTCCTGGAAACTGGTGCACCCCTGCCTCTGGTAAAGGGAAAATGTGCACCTTACCTCGAGACTAGAGGTCACATTTAGTTGGCACTTAGGCTAGAGTATGCTCTGGGCTGAGCTCCCAGGAAGGAAGCGCAAGCGTTCGGTTTTTTGGCAAAAGCTCACTGCTCCTCAGAGGCATCTGTGCAGTGAACAGTGTCCTGGTGGTGTGGTGTTCAGGCAGCTTGGAAGCTGCATCGAAGTTGTTTCCAAAGGGGGAGAGTCGGGCTTCTCTCACATGCTCCAGTTTCCAACTTGACCCCACAGCGCAATTACCATCACTCACTGACTGTCTACTGGAGACTTTCGGCCACACGGGGCCTTTCTATGATCACACTTCGTTGCAGGCGGGGACTTTTGCATGCCGTGCATAGCATTACCTGCTTAATGACTTAGTCAGGCCTAGGTGACTTTGGATCGTCCAAAAGTCTCACAAGTTGACCGGTTTTTCTGTTCTTTCTGTCAGGCTGGACCTACAGTGGACCTTGCGTCACAATAGAGAGATGACAGGTAAGAGTTGCCAGGGGGCTCTGTAGGCTCAGGGATTCTTTCAGTGCAGTTCAGAGGGCCTCCACAGAGGGAGAGCCACGTTGAATGTAATACTGGCAAAAACGTTGTCCTGGGGCTGCTTTACAGCGGTAGAAATCACGCTATGCAAGCGAGGATCAGTTCATTGCCTTTCCCTCTGCATAGAAAGGGTTGACCCCAACAGCCTGTTCTGCGCTGTGTTGCTCGGAAAACAAAAAGGGGACTCACGGCACCCACGCTCTCCCTCAGAAGGGAATTCATACGCGTCTCTCTGAGGCCTCCGGAGAGCCGTAGAGGATTTAAAGCGCTCTATCGAGTCAGGGTTCATGGAGATGGCTGCACAGCAAACTTTGCTGATAGGAAACGCTCGTGCTTACCTTGAGGCCTGGGGGTCACGTTTACTTCGCACTTTAGCTAGGGCAAGCGGTGGGGTGAACTCCTAGCAAGGCACAGGCGACCACCTGGATTCATAGGAGAAAACTCACTTTCTTCCCTGAGGCCTTCTTAGCAGTGACTAGAAGACGGGTAACAGCACTGTCTTTCAGTCAGCCTTGAGGCCGCCACTATGTACCTTTCAAATGGGGGAAAATACTGCCTTTTTCCAGGTTTCTCAATTATACACCGGATCACCCAGCACATATACCTCTCTTCTCTGACAAGCCAAAGGAGGCCCTTGGAACACAATTCGGCCTTCTGCGATGAAACTTTGGGATGCAGTGTGTTCTGCATGTGCTGAATGGCATAATCCTCTAAATGCCCTCAGGAGGCCTAGGTGACTTTGCATGTTCCAAATGCCTAGCAAGGCTCACGGTCAATTTCTACTTTATTTCTGGCTGGACCTAAAGTCTACTTTCTGCCTCACTTAGAGAGACGTCGAGCAGGAGACCCCAAAGTGGATTGGAGCCCCGGTGGTTTCTTTCAGGGCAGCTTAGGTGTCCTCAACGTGGCAGACCCGCATGGAAAGAAAGCCGGCCCAAGAACCGTGCTCCTGGGGCTGTTTCAAAGCTGTGGAACGCTAGCCATAGAGAACAGATTAGTTGCCGGCCCTTTCACCTGCATAGTGAGGGATGGTCCCAGAGCCGTGTATCCCTTGATTGTGCTCAGAAGGCTTCTGGTACACGGTGCACTTCCTTGGAAAGAAATGCCCCCGTGAGAGGCTTGAGCGCTGTGAGGCACACTAAGGCTAAAGCCGTCCATTGACTAAGCCTTCCTGGAAACTGGTGCACCCCTGCCTCTGGTAAAGGGAAAATGTGCACCTTACCTCGAGACTAGAGGTCACATTTAGTTGGCACTTAGGCTAGAGTATGCTCTGGGCTGAGCTCCCAGGAAGGAAGCGCAAGCGTTTGGTTTCTTTGGCAAAAGCTCACTGCTCCTCAGAGGCATCTATGCAGTGAACAGTGTCCTGGTGGTGTGGTGTTCAGGCAGCTTGGAAGCTGCATCGAAGTTGCTTTCCAAAGGGGGAGAGTCGGGCTTCTCTCACATGCTCCAGTTTCCAACTTGACCCACAGCGCAATTACCATCACTCACTGCTGACTACTGGAGACGTTCGGCCACACGGGGCCTTTCTATGATCACACTTCGTTGCAGGCGGGGACTTTTGCATGCCGTGCATAGCATTACCTGCTTAATGACTTAGTCAGGCCTAGGTGACTTTGGATCGTTCAAAAGTCTCACAAGTTGACCGGTTTTTCTGTTCTTTCTTTCAGGCTGGACCTACAGTGGACCTTGCGTCACAATAGAGAGATGACAGGTAAGAGTTGCCAGGGGGCTCTGTAGGCTCAGGGATTCTTTCAGTGCAGTTCAGAGGGCCTCCACAGAGGGAGAGCCACGTTGAATGTAATACTGGCAAAAACGTTGTCCTGGGGCTGCTTTACAGCGGTAGAAATCAAGCTATGCAAGCGAGGATCAGTTCATTGCCTTTCCCTCTGCATAGAAAGGGTTGACCCCAACAGCCTGTTCTGCGCTGTGTTGCTCGGAAAACAAAAAAAGGACTCACGGCACCCAGGCTCTCCCTCAGAAGGGAATTCATACGCGTCTCTCTGAGGCCTCCGGAGAGCCGTAGAGGATTTAAAGCGCTCTATCGAGTCAGGGTTCATGGAGATGGCTGCACAGCAAACTTTGCTGATAGGAAACGCTCGTGCTTACCTTGAGGCCTGGGGGTCACGTTTACTTCGCACTTTAGCTAGGGCAAGCGGTGGGGTGAACTCCTAGCAAGGCACAGGCGACCACCTGGATTCATAGGAGAAAACTCACTTTCTTCCCTGAGGCCTTCTTAGCAGTGACTAGAAGACGGGTAACAGCACTGTCTTTCAGTCAGCCTTGAGGCCGCCACTATGTACCTTTCAAATGGGGGAAAATACTGCCTTTTTCCAGGTTTCTCAATTATACACCGGATCACCCAGCACATACACCTCTCTTCTCTGACAAGCCAAAGGAGGCCCTTGGAACACAATTCGGCCTTCTGCGATGAAACTTTGGGATGCAGTGTGTTCTGCATGTGCTGAATGGCATAATCCTCTAAATGCCCTCAGGAGGCCTAGGTGACTTTGCATGTTCCAAATGCCTAGCAAGGCTCACGGTCAATTTCTACTTTATTTCTGGCTGGACCTAAAGTCTACTTTCTGCCTCACTTAGAGAGACGTCGAGCAGGAGACCCCAAAGTGGATTGGAGCCTCGGTGGTTTCTTTCATGGCAGCTTAGGTGTCCTCAACGTAGCAGACCCGCATGGAAAGAAAGCCGGCCCAAGAACCGTGCTCCTGGGGCTGTTTCAAAGCTGTGGAACGCTAGCCATAGAGAACAGATTAGTTGCCGGCCCTTTCACCTGCATAGTGAGGGATGGTCCCAGAGCCGTGTATCCCTTGATTGTGCTCAGAAGGCTTCTGGTACACGGTGCACTTCCTTGGAAAGAAATGCCTCCGTGAGAGGCTTGAGCGCTGTGAGGCACACTAAAGCTAAAGCCGTCCATTGACTAAGCCTTCCTGGAAACTGGTGCACCCCTGCCTCTGGTAAAGGGAAAATGTGCACCTTACCTCGAGACTAGAGGTCACATTTAGTTGGCACTTAGGCTAGAGTATGCTCTGGGCTGAGCTCCCAGGAAGGAAGCGCAAGCGTTCGGTTTTTTGGCAAAAGCTCACTGCTCCTCAGAGGCATCTGTGCAGTGAACAGTGTCCTGGTGGTGTGGTGTTCAGGCAGCTTGGAAGCTGCATCGAAGTTGTTTCCAAAGGGGGAGAGTCGGGCTTCTCTCACATGCTCCAGTTTCCAACTTGACCCCACAGCGCAATTACCATCACTCACTGACTGTCTACTGGAGACTTTCGGCCACACGGGGCCTTTCTATGATCACACTTCGTTGCAGGCGGGGACTTTTGCATGCCGTGCATAGCATTACCTGCTTAATGACTTAGTCAGGCCTAGGTGACTTTGGATCATCCAAAAGTCTCACAAGTTGACCGGTTTTTCTGTTCTTTCTGTCAGGCTGGACCTACAGTGGACCTTGCGTCACAATAGAGAGATGACAGGTAAGAGTTGCCAGGGGGCTCTGTAGGCTCAGGGATTCTTTCAGTGCAGTTCAGAGGGCCTCCACAGAGGGAGAGCCACGTTGAATGTAATACTGGCAAAAACGTTGTCCTGGGGCTGCTTTACAGCGGTAGAAATCAAGCTATGCAAGCGAGGATCAGTTCATTGCCTTTCCCTCTGCATAGAAAGGGTTGACCCCAACAGCCTGTTCTGCGCTGTGTTGCTCGGAAAACAAAAAAAGGACTCACGGCACCCAGGCTCTCCCTCAGAAGGGAATTCATACGCGTCTCTCTGAGGCCTCCGGAGAGCCGTAGAGGATTTAAAGCACTCTATCGAGTCAGGGTTCATGGAGATGGCTGCACAGCAAACTTTGCTGATAGGAAACGCTCGTGCTTACGTTGAGGCCTGGGGGTCACGTTTACTTCGCACTTTAGCTAGGGCAAGCGGTGGGGTGAACTCCTAGCAAGGCACAGGCGACCACCTGGATTCATAGGAGAAAACTCACTTTCTTCCCTGAGGCATTCTTAGCAGTGACTAGAAGACGGGTAACAGCACTGTCTTTCAGTCAGCCTTGAGGCCGCCACTATGTACCTTTCAAATGGGGGAAAATACTGCCTTTTTCCAGGCTTCTCAATTATACACCGGATCACCCAGCACATATACCTCTCTTCTCTGACAAGCCAAAGGAGGCCCTTGGAACACAATTCGGCCTTCTGTGATGAAACTTGGAGATGCAGTGTGTTCTGCATGTGCTGAATGGCATAATCCTCTAAATGCCCGCAGGAGGCCGAGGTGACTTTGCATGTTCCAAATGCCTAGCAAGGCTCAGGGTCAGTCTCTACTTTCTTTCGGGCTGGACCTAAAGTCTACTTTCTGCCTCACTTAGAGAGACATCGAGCAGGAGACCCCAAAGTGGATTGGAGCCCCGGTGGTTTCTATCAGGGCAGCTTAGGTGTCCTCAACGTGGCAGACCCGCATGGAAAGAAAGCCTTTCCAAGAACCGTGCTCCTGGGGCTGTTTCAAAGCTGTGGAACGCTAGCCATAGAGAACAGATTAGTTGCCGGCCCTTTCACCTGCATAGTGAGGGATGGTCCCCGAGCCGTGTATCCCTTGATTGTGCTCAGAAGGCTTCTGGTACACGGTGCACTTCCTTGGAAGGAAATGCCCCCGTGAGAGGCTTGAGCGCTGTGAGGCACACTAAAGCTAAAGCCGTCCATTGACTAAGCCTTCCTGGAAACTGGTGCACCCCTGCCTCTGGTAAAGGGAAAATGTGCACCTTACCTCGAGACTAGAGGTCACATTTAGTTGGCACTTAGGCTAGAGTATGCTCTGGGCTGAGCTCCCAGGAAGGAAGCGCAAGCGTTCGGTTTTTTGGCAAAAGCTCACTGCTCCTCAGAGGCATCTGTGCAGTGAACAGTGTCCTGGTGGTGTGGTGTTCAGGCAGCTTGGAAGCTGCATCGAAGTTGTTTCCAAAGGGGGAGAGTCGGGCTTCTCTCACATGCTCCAGTTTCCAACTTGACCCCACAGCGCAATTACCATCACTCACTGACTGTCTACTGGAGACTTTCGGCCACACGGGGCCTTTCTATGATCACACTTCGTTGCAGGCGGGGACTTTTGCATGCCGTGCATAGCATTACCTGCTTAATGACTTAGTCAGGCCTAGGTGACTTTGGATCGTCCAAAAGTCTCACAAGTTGACCGGTTTTTCTGTTCTTTCTGTCAGGCTGGACCTACAGTGGACCTTGCGTCACAATAGAGAGATGACAGGTAAGAGTTGCCAGGGGGCTCTGTAGGCTCAGGGATTCTTTCAGTGCAGTTCAGAGGGCCTCCACAGAGGGAGAGCCACGTTGAATGTAATACTGGCAAAAACGTTGTCCTGGGGCTGCTTTACAGCGGTAGAAATCACGCTATGCAAGCGAGGATCAGTTCATTGCCTTTCCCTCTGCATAGAAAGGGTTGACCCCAACAGCCTGTTCTGCGCTGTGTTGCTCGGAAAACAAAAAGGGGACTCACGGCACCCACGCTCTCCCTCAGAAGGGAATTCATACGCGTCTCTCTGAGGCCTCCGGAGAGCCGTAGAGGATTTAAAGCGCTCTATCGAGTCAGGGTTCATGGAGATGGCTGCACAGCAAACTTTGCTGATAGGAAACGCTCGTGCTTACCTTGAGGCCTGGGGGTCACGTTTACTTCGCACTTTAGCTAGGGCAAGCGGTGGGGTGAACTCCTAGCAAGGCACAGGCGACCACCTGGATTCATAGGAGAAAACTCACTTTCTTCCCTGAGGCCTTCTTAGCAGTGACTAGAAGACGGGTAACAGCACTGTCTTTCAGTCAGCCTTGAGGCCGCCACTATGTACCTTTCAAATGGGGGAAAATACTGCCTTTTTCCAGGTTTCTCAATTATACACCGGATCACCCAGCACATATACCTCTCTTCTCTGACAAGCCAAAGGAGGCCCTTGGAACACAATTCGGCCTTCTGCGATGAAACTTTGGGATGCAGTGTGTTCTGCATGTGCTGAATGGCATAATCCTCTAAATGCCCTCAGGAGGCCTAGGTGACTTTGCATGTTCCAAATGCCTAGCAAGGCTCACGGTCAATTTCTACTTTATTTCTGGCTGGACCTAAAGTCTACTTTCTGCCTCACTTAGAGAGACGTTGAGCAGGAGACCCCAAAGTGGATTGGAGCCTCGGTGGTTTCTTTCATGGCAGCTTAGGTGTCCTCAACGTAGCAGACCCGCATGGAAAGAAAGCCGGCCCAAGAACCGTGCTCCTGGGGCTGTTTCAAAGCTGTGGAACGCTAGCCATAGAGAACAGATTAGTTGCCGGCCCTTTCACCTGCATAGTGAGGGATGGTCCCAGAGCCGTGTATCCCTTGATTGTGCTCAGAAGGCTTCTGGTACACGGTGCACTTCCTTGGAAAGAAATGCCCCCGTGAGAGGCTTGAGCGCTGTGAGGCACACTAAGGCTAAAGCCGTCCATTGACTAAGCCTTCCTGGAAACTGGTGCACCCCTGCCTCTGGTAAAGGGAAAATGTGCACCTTACCTCGAGACTAGAGGTCACATTTAGTTGGCACTTAGGCTAGAGTATGCTCTGGGCTGAGCTCCCAGGAAGGAAGCGCAAGCGTTTGGATTCTTTGGCAAAAGCTCACTGCTCCTCAGAGGCATCTGTGCAGTGAACAGTGTCCTGGTGGTGTGGTGTTCAGGCAGCTTGGAAGCTGCATCGAAGTTGCTTTCCAAAGGGGGAGAGTCGGGCTTCTCTCACATGCTCCAGTTTCCAACTTGACCCCACAGCGCAATTACCATCACTCACTGACTGTCTACTGGAGACTTTAGGCCACACGGGGCCTTTCTATGATCACACTTCGTTGCAGGCGGGGACTTTTGCATGCCGTGCATAGCATTACCTGCTTAATGACTTAGTCAGGCCTAGGTGGCTTTGGATCGTCCAAAGTCTCACAAGTTGACCGGTTTTTCTGTTCTTTCTGTCAGGCTGGACCTACAGTGGTCCTTGCGTCACAATAGAGAGATGACAGGTAAGAGTTGCCAGGGGGCACTGTAGGCTCAGGGATTCTTTCAGTGCAGTTCAGAGGGCCTCCACAGAGGGAGAGCCACGTTGAATGTAATACTGGCGAAAACGTTGTCCTGGGGCTGCTTTACAGCGGTAGAAATCAAGCTATGCAAGCGAGGATCAGTTCATTGCCTTTCCCTCTGCATAGAAAGGGTTGACCCCAACAGCCTGTTCTGCGCTGTGTTGCTCGGAAAACAAAAAAAGGACTCACGGCACCCACGCTCTCCCTCAGAAGGGAATTCATACGCGTCTCTCTGAGGCCTCCGGAGAGCCGTAGAGGATTTAAAGCGCTCTATCGAGTCAGGGTTCATGGAGATGGCTGCACAGCAAACTTTGCTGATAGGAAACGCTCGTGCTTACCTTGAGGCCTGGGGGTCACGTTTACTTCGCACTTTAGCTAGGGCAAGCGGTGGGGTGAACTCCTAGCAAGGCACAGGCGACCACCTGGATTCATAGGAGAAAACTCACTTTCTTCCCTGAGGCCTTCTTAGCAGTGACTAGAAGACGGGTAACAGCACTGTCTTTCAGTCAGCCTTGAGGCCGCCACTATGTACCTTTCAAATGGGGGAAAATACTGCCTTTTTCCAGGTTTCTCAATTATACACCGGATCACCCAGCACATATACCTCTCTTCTCTGACAAGCCAAAGGAGGCCCTTGGAACACAATTCGGCCTTCTGCGATGAAACTTTGGGATGCAGTGTGTTCTGCATGTGCTGAATGGCATAATCCTCTAAATGCCCTCAGGAGGCCTAGGTGACTTTGCATGTTCCAAATGCCTAGCAAGGCTCAGGGTCAATTTCTACTTTATTTCTGGCTGGACCTAAAGTCTACTTTCTGCCTCACTTAGAGAGACGTCGAGCAGGAGACCCCAAAGTGGATTGGAGCCCCGGTGGTTTCTTTCAGGGCAGCTTAGGTGTCCTCAACGTGGCAGACCCGCATGGAAAGAAAGCCGGCCCAAGAACCGTGCTCCTGGGGCTGTTTCAAAGCTGTGGAACGCTAGCCATAGAGAACAGATTAGTTGCCAGCCCTTTCACCTGCATAGTGAGGGATGGTCCCAGAGCCGTGTATCCCTTGATTGTGCTCAGAAGGCTTCTGGTACACGGTGCACTTCCTTGGAAAGAAATGCCCCCGTGAGAGGCTTGAGCGCTGTGAGGCACACTAAGGCTAAAGCCGTCCATTGACTAAGCCTTCCTGGAAACTGGTGCACCCCTGCCTCTGGTAAAGGGAAAATGTGCACCTTACCTCGAGACTAGAGGTCACATTTAGTTGGCACTTAGGCTAGAGTATGCTCTGGGCTGAGCTCCCAGGAAGGAAGCGCAAGCGTTTGGATTCTTTGGCAAAAGCTCACTGCTCCTCAGAGGCATCTGTGCAGTGAACAGTGTCCTGGTGGTGTGGTGTTCAGGCAGCTTGGAAGCTGCATCGAAGTTGCTTTCCAAAGGGGGAGAGTCGGGCTTCTCTCACATGCTCCAGTTTCCAACTTGACCCCACAGCGCAATTACCATCACTCACTGACTGTCTACTGGAGACTTTAGGCCACACGGGGCCTTTCTATGATCACACTTCGTTGCAGGCGGGGACTTTTGCATGCCGTGCATAGCATTACCTGCTTAATGACTTAGTCAGGCCTAGGTGGCTTTGGATCGTCCAAAGTCTCACAAGTTGACCGGTTTTTCTGTTCTTTCTGTCAGGCTGGACCTACAGTGGTCCTTGCGTCACAATAGAGAGATGACAGGTAAGAGTTGCCAGGGGGCACTGTAGGCTCAGGGATTCTTTCAGTGCAGTTCAGAGGGCCTCCACAGAGGGAGAGCCACGTTGAATGTAATACTGGCAAAAACGTTGTCCTGGGGCTGCTTTACAGCGGTAGAAATCAAGCTATGCAAGCGAGGATCAGTTCATTGCCTTTCCCTCTGCATAGAAAGGGTTGACCCCAACAGCCTGTTCTGCGCTGTGTTGCTCGGAAAACAAAAAGGGGACTCACGGCACCCACGCTCTCCCTCAGAAGGGAATTCATACGCGTCTCTCTGAGGCCTCCGGAGAGCCGTAGAGGATTTAAAGCGCTCTATCGAGTCAGGGTTCATGGAGATGGCTGCACAGCAAACTTTGCTGATAGGAAACGCTCGTGCTTACCTTGAGGCCTGGGGGTCACGTTTACTTCGCACTTTAGCTAGGGCAAGCGGTGGGGTGAACTCCTAGCAAGGCACAGGCGACCACCTGGATTCATAGGAGAAAACTCACTTTCTTCCCTGAGGCCTTCTTAGCAGTGACTAGAAGACGGGTAACAGCACTGTCTTTCAGTCAGCCTTGAGGCCGCCACTATGTACCTTTCAAATGGGGGAAAATACTGCCTTTTTCCAGGTTTCTCAATTATACACCGGATCACCCAGCACATATACCTCTCTTCTCTGACAAGCCAAAGGAGGCCCTTGGAACACAATTCGGCCTTCTGCGATGAAACTTTGGGATGCAGTGTGTTCTGCATGTGCTGAATGGCATAATCCTCTAAATGCCCTCAGGAGGCCTAGGTGACTTTGCATGTTCCAAATGCCTAGCAAGGCTCAGGGTCAATTTCTACTTTATTTCTGGCTGGACCTAAAGTCTACTTTCTGCCTCACTTAGAGAGACGTCGAGCAGGAGACCCCAAAGTGGATTGGAGCCCCGGTGGTTTCTTTCAGGGCAGCTTAGGTGTCCTCAACGTGGCAGACCCGCATGGAAAGAAAGCCGGCCCAAGAACCGTGCTCCTGGGGCTGTTTCAAAGCTGTGGAACGCTAGCCATAGAGAACAGATTAGTTGCCAGCCCTTTCACCTGCATAGTGAGGGATGGTCCCAGAGCCGTGTATCCCTTGATTGTGCTCAGAAGGCTTCTGGTACACGGTGCACTTCCTTGGAAAGAAATGCCCCCGTGAGAGGCTTGAGCGCTGTGAGGCACACTAAGGCTAAAGCCGTCCATTGACTAAGCCTTCCTGGAAACTGGTGCACCCCTGCCTCTGGTAAAGGGAAAATGTGCACCTTACCTCGAGACTAGAGGTCACATTTAGTTGGCACTTAGGCTAGAGTATGCTCTGGGCTGAGCTCCCAGGAAGGAAGCGCAAGCGTTTGGATTCTTTGGCAAAAGCTCACTGCTCCTCAGAGGCATCTGTGCAGTGAACAGTGTCCTGGTGGTGTGGTGTTCAGGCAGCTTGGAAGCTGCATCGAAGTTGCTTTCCAAAGGGGGAGAGTCGGGCTTCTCTCACATGCTCCAGTTTCCAACTTGACCCCACAGCGCAATTACCATCACTCACTGACTGTCTACTGGAGACTTTAGGCCACACGGGGCCTTTCTATGATCACACTTCGTTGCAGGCGGGGACTTTTGCATGCCGTGCATAGCATTACCTGCTTAATGACTTAGTCAGGCCTAGGTGGCTTTGGATCGTCCAAAGTCTCACAAGTTGACCGGTTTTTCTGTTCTTTCTGTCAGGCTGGACCTACAGTGGTCCTTGCGTCACAATAGAGAGATGACAGGTAAGAGTTGCCAGGGGGCACTGTAGGCTCAGGGATTCTTTCAGTGCAGTTCAGAGGGCCTCCACAGAGGGAGAGCCACGTTGAATGTAATACTGGCGAAAACGTTGTCCTGGGGCTGCTTTACAGCGGTAGAAATCAAGCTATGCAAGCGAGGATCAGTTCATTGCCTTTCCCTCTGCATAGAAAGGGTTGACCCCAACAGCCTGTTCTGCGCTGTGTTGCTCGGAAAACAAAAAGGGGACTCACGGCACCCACGCTCTCCCTCAGAAGGGAATTCATACGCGTCTCTCTGAGGCCTCCGGAGAGCCGTAGAGGATTTAAAGCGCTCTATCGAGTCAGGGTTCATGGAGATGGCTGCACAGCAAACTTTGCTGATAGGAAACGCTCGTGCTTACCTTGAGGCCTGGGGGTCACGTTTACTTCGCACTTTAGCTAGGGCAAGCGGTGGGGTGAACTCCTAGCAAGGCACAGGCGACCACCTGGATTCATAGGAGAAAACTCACTTTCTTCCCTGAGGCCTTCTTAGCAGTGACTAGAAGACGGGTAACAGCACTGTCTTTCAGTCAGCCTTGAGGCCGCCACTATGTACCTTTCAAATGGGGGAAAATACTGCCTTTTTCCAGGTTTCTCAATTATACACCGGATCACCCAGCACATATACCTCTCTTCTCTGACAAGCCAAAGGAGGCCCTTGGAACACAATTCGGCCTTCTGCGATGAAACTTTGGGATGCAGTGTGTTCTGCATGTGCTGAATGGCATAATCCTCTAAATGCCCTCAGGAGGCCTAGGTGACTTTGCATGTTCCAAATGCCTAGCAAGGCTCACGGTCAATTTCTACTTTATTTCTGGCTGGACCTAAAGTCTACTTTCTGCCTCACTTAGAGAGACGTCGAGCAGGAGACCCCAAAGTGGATTGGAGCCCCGGTGGTTTCTTTCAGGGCAGCTTAGGTGTCCTCAACGTGGCAGACCCGCATGGAAAGAAAGCCGGCCCAAGAACCGTGCTCCTGGGGCTGTTTCAAAGCTGTGGAATGCTAGCCATAGAGAACAGATTAGTTGCCAGCCCTTTCACCTGCATAGTGAGGGATGGTCCCAGAGCCGTGTATCCCTTGATTGTGCTCAGAAGGCTTCTGGTACACGGTGCACTTCCTTGGAAAGAAATGCCCCCGTGAGAGGCTTGAGCGCTGTGAGGCACACTAAGGCTAAAGCCGTCCATTGACTAAGCCTTCCTGGAAACTGGTGCACCCCTGCCTCTGGTAAAGGGAAAATGTGCACCTTACCTCGAGACTAGAGGTCACATTTAGTTGGCACTTAGGCTAGAGTATGCTCTGGGCTGAGCTCCCAGGAAGGAAGCGCAAGCGTTTGGATTCTTTGGCAAAAGCTCACTGCTCCTCAGAGGCATCTGTGCAGTGAACAGTGTCCTGGTGGTGTGGTGTTCAGGCAGCTTGGAAGCTGCATCGAAGTTGTTTCCAAAGGGGGAGAGTCGGGCTTCTCTCACATGCTCCAGTTTCCAACTTGACCCCACAGCGCAATTACCATCACTCACTGACTGTCTACTGGAGACTTTAGGCCACACGGGGCCTTTCTATGATCACACTTCGTTGCAGGCGGGGACTTTTGCATGCCGTGCATAGCATTACCTGCTTAATGACTTAGTCAGGCCTAGGTGGCTTTGGATCGTCCAAAGTCTCACAAGTTGACCGGTTTTTCTGTTCTTTCTGTCAGGCTGGACCTACAGTGGTCCTTGCGTCACAATAGAGAGATGACAGGTAAGAGTTGCCAGGGGGCACTGTAGGCTCAGGGATTCTTTCAGTGCAGTTCAGAGGGCCTCCACAGAGGGAGAGCCACGTTGAATGTAATACTGGCGAAAACGTTGTCCTGGGGCTGCTTTACAGCGGTAGAAATCAAGCTATGCAAGCGAGGATCAGTTCATTGCCTTTCCCTCTGCATAGAAAGGGTTGACCCCAACAGCCTGTTCTGCGCTGTGTTGCTCGGAAAACAAAAAGGGGACTCACGGCACCCACGCTCTCCCTCAGAAGGGAATTCATACGCGTCTCTCTGAGGCCTCCGGAGAGCCGTAGAGGATTTAAAGCGCTCTATCGAGTCAGGGTTCATGGAGATGGCTGCACAGCAAACTTTGCTGATAGGAAACGCTCGTGCTTACCTTGAGGCCTGGGGGTCACGTTTACTTCGCACTTTAGCTAGGGCAAGCGGTGGGGTGAACTCCTAGCAAGGCACAGGCGACCACCTGGATTCATAGGAGAAAACTCACTTTCTTCCCTGAGGCCTTCTTAGCAGTGACTAGAAGACGGGTAACAGCACTGTCTTTCAGTCAGCCTTGAGGCCGCCACTATGTACCTTTCAAATGGGGGAAAATACTGCCTTTTTCCAGGTTTCTCAATTATACACCGGATCACCCAGCACATATACCTCTCTTCTCTGACAAGCCAAAGGAGGCCCTTGGAACACAATTCGGCCTTCTGCGATGCAACTTTGGGATGCAGTGTGTTCTGCATGTGCTGAATGGCATAATCCTCTAAATGCCCTCAGGAGGCCTAGGTGACTTTGCATGTTCCAAATGCCTAGCAAGGCTCACGGTCAATTTCTACTTTATTTCTGGCTGGACCTAAAGTCTACTTTCTGCCTCACTTAGAGAGACGTCGAGCAGGAGACCCCAAAGTGGATTGGAGCCCCGGTGGTTTCTTTCAGGGCAGCTTAGGTGTCCTCAACGTGGCAGACCCGCATGGAAAGAAAGCCGGCCCAAGAACCGTGCTCCTGGGGCTGTTTCAAAGCTGTGGAACGCTAGCCATAGAGAACAGATTAGTTGCCAGCCCTTTCACCTGCATAGTGAGGGATGGTCCCAGAGCCGTGTATCCCTTGATTGTGCTCAGAAGGCTTCTGGTACACGGTGCACTTCCTTGGAAAGAAATGCCCCCGTGAGAGGCTTGAGCGCTGTGAGGCACACTAAGGCTAAAGCCGTCCATTGACTAAGCCTTCCTGGAAACTGGTGCACCCCTGCCTCTGGTAAAGGGAAAATGTGCACCTTACCTCGAGACTAGAGGTCACATTTAGTTGGCACTTAGGCTAGAGTATGCTCTGGGCTGAGCTCCCAGGAAGGAAGCGCAAGCGTTTGGATTCTTTGGCAAAAGCTCACTGCTCCTCAGAGGCATCTGTGCAGTGAACAGTGTCCTGGTGGTGTGGTGTTCAGGCAGCTTGGAAGCTGCATCGAAGTTGCTTTCCAAAGGGGGAGAGTCGGGCTTCTCTCACATGCTCCAGTTTCCAACTTGACCCCACAGCGCAATTACCATCACTCACTGACTGTCTACTGGAGACTTTAGGCCACACGGGGCCTTTCTATGATCACACTTCGTTGCAGGCGGGGACTTTTGCATGCCGTGCATAGCATTACCTGCTTAATGACTTAGTCAGGCCTAGGTGGCTTTGGATCGTCCAAAGTCTCACAAGTTGACCGGTTTTTCTGTTCTTTCTGTCAGGCTGGACCTACAGTGGTCCTTGCGTCACAATAGAGAGATGACAGGTAAGAGTTGCCAGGGGGCACTGTAGGCTCAGGGATTCTTTCAGTGCAGTTCAGAGGGCCTCCACAGAGGGAGAGCCACGTTGAATGTAATACTGGCGAAAACGTTGTCCTGGGGCTGCTTTACAGCGGTAGAAATCAAGCTATGCAAGCGAGGATCAGTTCATTGCCTTTCCCTCTGCATAGAAAGGGTTGACCCCAACAGCCTGTTCTGCGCTGTGTTGCTCGGAAAACAAAAAGGGGACTCACGGCACCCACGCTCTCCCTCAGAAGGGAATTCATACGCGTCTCTCTGAGGCCTCCGGAGAGCCGTAGAGGATTTAAAGCCCTCTATCGAGTCAGGGTTCATGGAGATGGCTGCACAGCAAACTTTGCTGATAGGAAACGCTCGTGCTTACCTTGAGGCCTGGGGGTCACGTTTACTTCGCACTTTAGCTAGGGCAAGCGGTGGGGTGAACTCCTAGCAAGGCACAGGCGACCACCTGGATTCATAGGAGAAAACTCACTTTCTTCCCTGAGGCATTCTTAGCAGTGACTAGAAGACGGGTAACAGCACTGTCTTTCAGTCAGCCTTGAGGCCGCCACTATGTACCTTTCAAATGGGGGAAAATACTGCCTTTTTCCAGGTTTCTCAATTATACACCGGATCACCCAGCACATATACCTCTCTTCTCTGACAAGCCAAAGGAGGCCCTTGGAACACAATTCGGCCTTCTGCGATGAAACTTTGGGATGCAGTGTGTTCTGCATGTGCTGAATGGCATAATCCTCTAAATGCCCTCAGGAGGCCTAGGTGACTTTGCATGTTCCAAATGCCTAGCAAGGCTCACGGTCAATTTCTACTTTATTTCTGGCTGGACCTAAAGTCTACTTTCTGCCTCACTTAGAGAGACGTCGAGCAGGAGACCCCAAAGTGGATTGGAGCCCCGGTGGTTTCTTTCAGGGCAGCTTAGGTGTCCTCAACGTGGCAGACCCGCATGGAAAGAAAGCCGGCCCAAGAACCGTGCTCCTGGGGCTGTTTCAAAGCTGTGGAACGCTAGCCATAGAGAACAGATTAGTTGCCGGCCCTTTCACCTGCATAGTGAGGGATGGTCCCAGAGCCGTGTATCCCTTGATTGTGCTCAGAAGGCTTCTGGTACACGGTGCACTTCCTTGGAAAGAAATGCCCCCGTGAGAGGCTTGAGCGCTGTGAGGCACACTAAGGCTAAAGCCGTCCATTGACTAAGCCTTCCTGGAAACTGGTGCACCCCTGCCTCTGGTAAAGGGAAAATGTGCACCTTACCTCGAGACTAGAGGTCACATTTAGTTGGCACTTAGGCTAGAGTATGCTCTGGGCTGAGCTCCCAGGAAGGAAGCGCAAGCGTTTGGTTTCTTTGGCAAAAGCTCACTGCTCCTCAGAGGCATCTGTGCAGTGAACAGTGTCCTGGTGGTGTGGTGTTCAGGCAGCTTGGAAGCTGCATCGAAGTTGCTTTCCAAAGGGGGAGAGTCGGGCTTCTCTCACATGCTCCAGTTTCCAACTTGACCCCACAGCGCAATTACCATCACTCACTGACTGTCTACTGGAGACGTTCGGCCACACGGGGCCTTTCTATGATCACACTTCGTTGCAGGCGGGGACTTTTGCATGCCGTGCATAGCATTACCTGCTTAATGACTTAGTCAGGCCTAGGTGACTTTGGATCGTCCAAAAGTCTCACAAGTTGACCGGTTTTTCTGTTCTTTCTGTCAGGCTGGACCTACAGTGGACCTTGCGTCACAATAGAGAGATGACAGGTAAGAGTTGCCAGGGGGCTCTGTAGGCTCAGGGATTCTTTCAGTGCAGTTCAGAGGGCCTCCACAGAGGGAGAGCCACGTTGAATGTAATACTGGCAAAAACGTTGTCCTGGGGCTGCTTTACAGCGGTAGAAATCAAGCTATGCAAGCGAGGATCAGTTCATTGCCTTTCCCTCTGCATAGAAAGGGTTGACCCCAACAGCCTGTTCTGCGCTGTGTTGCTCGGAAAACAAAAAAAGGACTCACGGCACCCAGGCTCTCCCTCAGAAGGGAATTCATACGCGTCTCTCTGAGGCCTCCGGAGAGCCGTAGAGGATTTAAAGCGCTCTATCGAGTCAGGGTTCATGGAGATGGCTGCACAGCAAACTTTGCTGATAGGAAACGCTCGTGCTTACCTTGAGGCCTGGGGGTCACGTTTACTTCGCACTTTAGCTAGGGCAAGCGGTGGGGTGAACTCCGAGCAAGGCACAGGCGACCACCTGGATTCATAGGAGAAAACTCACTTTCTTCCCTGAGGCCTTCTTAGCAGTGACTAGAAGACGGGTAACAGCACTGTCTTTCAGTCAGCCTTGAGGCCGCCACTATGTACCTTTCAAATGGGGGAAAATACTGCCTTTTTCCAGGTTTCTCAATTATACACCGGATCACCCAGCACATACACCTCTCTTCTCTGACAAGCCAAAGGAGGCCCTTGGAACACAATTCGGCCTTCTGCGATGAAACTTTGGGATGCAGTGTGTTCTGCATGTGCTGAATGGCATAATCCTCTAAATGCCCTCAGGAGGCCTAGGTGACTTTGCATGTTCCAAATGCCTAGCAAGGCTCACGGTCAATTTCTACTTTATTTCTGGCTGGACCTAAAGTCTACTTTCTGCCTCACTTAGAGAGACGTCGAGCAGGAGACCCCAAAGTGGATTGGAGCCCCGGTGGTTTCTTTCAGGGCAGCTTAGGTGTCCTCAACGTGGCAGACCCGCATGGAAAGAAAGCCGACCCAAGAACCGTGCTCCTGGGGCTGTTTCAAAGCTGTGGAACGCTAGCCATAGAGAACAGATTAGTTGCCGGCCCTTTCACCTGCATAGTGAGGGATGGTCCCAGAGCCGTGTATCCCTTGATTGTGCTCAGAAGGCTTCTGGTACACGGTGCACTTCCTTGGAAAGAAATGCCCCCGTGAGAGGCTTGAGCGCTGTGAGGCACACTAAGGCTAAAGCCGTCCATTGACTAAGCCTTCCTGGAAACTGGTGCACCCCTGCCTCTGGTAAAGGGAAAATGTGCACCTTACCTCGAGACTAGAGGTCACATTTAGTTGGCACTTAGGCTAGAGTATGCTCTGGGCTGAGCTCCCAGGAAGGAAGCGCAAGCGTTTGGATTCTTTGGCAAAAGCTCACTGCTCCTCAGAGGCATCTGTGCAGTGAACAGTGTCCTGGTGGTGTGGTGTTCAGGCAGCTTGGAAGCTGCATCGAAGTTGCTTTCCAAAGGGGGAGAGTCGGGCTTCTCTCACATGCTCCAGTTTCCAACTTGACCCCACAGCGCAATTACCATCACTCACTGACTGTCTACTGGAGACTTTCGGCCACACGGGGCCTTTCTATGATCACACTTCGTTGCAGGCGGGGACTTTTGCATGCCGTGCATAGCATTACCTGCTTAATGACTTAGTCAGGCCTAGGTGGCTTTGGATCGTCCAAAGTCTCACAAGTTGACCGGTTTTTCTGTTCTTTCTGTCAGGCTGGACCTACAGTGGTCCTTGCGTCACAATAGAGAGATGACAGGTAAGAGTTGCCAGGGGGCACTGTAGGCTCAGGGATTCTTTCAGTGCAGTTCAGAGGGCCTCCACAGAGGGAGAGCCACGTTGAATGTAATACTGGCGAAAACGTTGTCCTGGGGCTGCTTTACAGCGGTAGAAATCAAGCTATGCAAGCGAGGATCAGTTCATTGCCTTTCCCTCTGCATAGAAAGGGTTGACCCCAACAGCCTGTTCTGCGCTGTGTTGCTCGGAAAACAAAAAGGGGACTCACGGCACCCACGCTCTCCCTCAGAAGGGAATTCATACGCGTCTCTCTGAGGCCTCCGGAGAGCCGTAGAGGATTTAAAGCGCTCTATCGAGTCAGGGTTCATGGAGATGGCTGCACAGCAAACTTTGCTGATAGGAAACGCTCGTGCTTACCTTGAGGCCTGGGGGTCACGTTTACTTCGCACTTTAGCTAGGGCAAGCGGTGGGGTGAACTCCTAGCAAGGCACAGGCGACCACCTGGATTCATAGGAGAAAACTCACTTTCTTCCCTGAGGCCTTCTTAGCAGTGACTAGAAGACGGGTAACAGCACTGTCTTTCAGTCAGCCTTGAGGCCGCCACTATGTACCTTTCAAATGGGGGAAAATACTGCCTTTTTCCAGGTTTCTCAATTATACACCGGATCACCCAGCACATATACCTCTCTTCTCTGACAAGCCAAAGGAGGCCCTTGGAACACAATTCGGCCTTCTGCGATGAAACTTTGGGATGCAGTGTGTTCTGCATGTGCTGAATGGCATAATCCTCTAAATGCCCTCAGGAGGCCTAGGTGACTTTGCATGTTCCAAATGCCTAGCAAGGCTCACGGTCAATTTCTACTTTATTTCTGGCTGGACCTAAAGTCTACTTTCTGCCTCACTTAGAGAGACGTCGAGCAGGAGACCCCAAAGTGGATTGGAGCCCCGGTGGTTTCTTTCAGGGCAGCTTAGGTGTCCTCAACGTGGCAGACCCGCATGGAAAGAAAGCCGGCCCAAGAACCGTGCTCCTGGGGCTGTTTCAAAGCTGTGGAACGCTAGCCATAGAGAACAGATTAGTTGCCAGCCCTTTCACCTGCATAGTGAGGGATGGTCCCAGAGCCGTGTATCCCTTGATTGTGCTCAGAAGGCTTCTGGTACACGGTGCACTTCCTTGGAAAGAAATGCCCCCGTGAGAGGCTTGAGCGCTGTGAGGCACACTAAGGCTAAAGCCGTCCATTGACTAAGCCTTCCTGGAAACTGGTGCACCCCTGCCTCTGGTAAAGGGAAAATGTGCACCTTACCTCGAGACTAGAGGTCACATTTAGTTGGCACTTAGGCTAGAGTATGCTCTGGGCTGAGCTCCCAGGAAGGAAGCGCAAGCGTTTGGATTCTTTGGCAAAAGCTCACTGCTCCTCAGAGGCATCTGTGCAGTGAACAGTGTCCTGGTGGTGTGGTGTTCAGTCAGCTTGGAAGCTGCATCGAAGTTGCTTTCCAAAGGGGGAGAGTCGGGCTTCTCTCACATGCTCCAGTTTCCAACTTGACCCCACAGCGCAATTACCATCACTCACTGACTGTCTACTGGAGACTTTAGGCCACACGGGGCCTTTCTATGATCACACTTCGTTGCAGGCGGGGACTTTTGCATGCCGTGCATAGCATTACCTGCTTAATGACTTAGTCAGGCCTAGGTGGCTTTGGATCGTCCAAAGTCTCACAAGTTGACCGGTTTTTCTGTTCTTTCTGTCAGGCTGGACCTACAGTGGTCCTTGCGTCACAATAGAGAGATGACAGGTAAGAGTTGCCAGGGGGCACTGTAGGCTCAGGGATTCTTTCAGTGCAGTTCAGAGGGCCTCCACAGAGGGAGAGCCACGTTGAATGTAATACTGGCGAAAACGTTGTCCTGGGGCTGCTTTACAGCGGTAGAAATCAAGCTATGCAAGCGAGGATCAGTTCATTGCCTTTCCCTCTGCATAGAAAGGGTTGACCCCAACAGCCTGTTCTGCGCTGTGTTGCTCGGAAAACAAAAAGGGGACTCACGGCACCCACGCTCTCCCTCAGAAGGGAATTCATACGCGTCTCTCTGAGGCCTCCGGAGAGCCGTAGAGGATTTAAAGCGCTCTATCGAGTCAGGGTTCATGGAGATGGCTGCACAGCAAACTTTGCTGATAGGAAACGCTCGTGCTTACCTTGAGGCCTGGGGGTCACGTTTACTTCGCACTTTAGCTAGGGCAAGCGGTGGGGTGAACTCCTAGCAAGGCACAGGCGACCACCTGGATTCATAGGAGAAAACTCACTTTCTTCCCTGAGGCCTTCTTAGCAGTGACTAGAAGACGGGTAACAGCACTGTCTTTCAGTCAGCCTTGAGGCCGCCACTATGTACCTTTCAAATGGGGGAAAATACTGCCTTTTTCCAGGTTTCTCAATTATACACCGGATCACCCAGCACATATACCTCTCTTCTCTGACAAGCCAAAGGAGGCCCTTGGAACACAATTCGGCCTTCTGCGATGAAACTTTGGGATGCAGTGTGTTCTGCATGTGCTGAATGGCATAATCCTCTAAATGCCCTCAGGAGGCCTAGGTGACTTTGCATGTTCCAAATGCCTAGCAAGGCTCACGGTCAATTTCTACTTTATTTCTGGCTGGACCTAAAGTCTACTTTCTGCCTCACTTAGAGAGACGTCGAGCAGGAGACCCCAAAGTGGATTGGAGCCCCGGTGGTTTCTTTCAGGGCAGCTTAGGTGTCCTCAACGTGGCAGACCCGCATGGAAAGAAAGCCGGCCCAAGAACCGTGCTCCTGGGGCTGTTTCAAAGCTGTGGAACGCTAGCCATAGAGAACAGATTAGTTGCCAGCCCTTTCACCTGCATAGTGAGGGATGGTCCCAGAGCCGTGTATCCCTTGATTGTGCTCAGAAGGCTTCTGGTACACGGTGCACTTCCTTGGAAAGAAATGCCCCCGTGAGAGGCTTGAGCGCTGTGAGGCACACTAAGGCTAAAGCCGTCCATTGACTAAGCCTTCCTGGAAACTGGTGCACCCCTGCCTCTGGTAAAGGGAAAATGTGCACCTTACCTCGAGACTAGAGGTCACATTTAGTTGGCACTTAGGCTAGAGTATGCTCTGGGCTGAGCTCCCAGGAAGGAAGCGCAAGCGTTTGGTTTCTTTGGCAAAAGCTCACTGCTCCTCAGAGGCATCTGTGCAGTGAACAGTGTCCTGGTGGTGTGGTGTTCAGGCAGCTTGGAAGCTGCATCGAAGTTGCTTTCCAAAGGGGGAGAGTCGGGCTTCTCTCACATGCTCCAGTTTCCAACTTGACCCCACAGCGCAATTACCATCACTCACTGACTGTCTACTGGAGACGTTCGGCCACACGGGGCCTTTCTATGATCACACTTCGTTGCAGGCGGGGACTTTTGCATGCCGTGCATAGCATTACCTGCTTAATGACTTAGTCAGGCCTAGGTGACTTTGGATCGTCCAAAAGTCTCACAAGTTGACCGGTTTTTCTGTTCTTTCTGTCAGGCTGGACCTACAGTGGACCTTGCGTCACAATAGAGAGATGACAGGTAAGAGTTGCCAGGGGGCTCTGTAGGCTCAGGGATTCTTTCAGTGCAGTTCAGAGGGCCTCCACAGAGGGAGAGCCACGTTGAATGTAATACTGGCAAAAACGTTGTCCTGGGGCTGCTTTACAGCGGTAGAAATCAAGCTATGCAAGCGAGGATCAGTTCATTGCCTTTCCCTCTGCATAGCAAGGGTTGAACCCAACAGCCTGTTCTGCGCTGTGTTGCTCGGAAAACAAAAAGGGGACTCACGGCACCCACGCTCTCCCTCAGAAGGGAATTCATACGCGTCTCTCTGAGGCCTCCGGAGAGCCGTAGAGGATTTAAAGCGCTCTATCGAGTCAGGGTTCATGGAGATGGCTGCACAGCAAACTTTGCTGATAGGAAACGCTCGTGCTTACCTTGAGGCCTGGGGGTCACGTTTACTTCGCACTTTAGCTAGGGCAAGCGGTGGGGTGAACTCCTAGCAAGGCACAGGCGACCACCTGGATTCATAGGAGAAAACTCACTTTCTTCCCTGAGGCCTTCTTAGCAGTGACTAGAAGACGGGTAACAGCACTGTCTTTCAGTCAGCCTTGAGGCCGCCACTATGTACCTTTCAAATGGGGGAAAATACTGCCTTTTTCCAGGTTTCTCAATTATACACCGGATCACCCAGCACATATACCTCTCTTCTCTGACAAGCCAAAGGAGGCCCTTGGAACACAATTCGGCCTTCTGCGATGAAACTTTGGGATGCAGTGTGTTCTGCATGTGCTGAATGGCATAATCCTCTAAATGCCCTCAGGAGGCCTAGGTGACTTTGCATGTTCCAAATGCCTAGCAAGGCTCACGGTCAATTTCTACTTTATTTCTGGCTGGACCTAAAGTCTACTTTCTGCCTCACTTAGAGAGACGTCGAGCAGGAGACCCCAAAGTGGATTGGAGCCCCGGTGGTTTCTTTCAGGGCAGCTTAGGTGTCCTCAACGTGGCAGACCCGCATGGAAAGAAAGCCGGCCCAAGAACCGTGCTCCTGGGGCTGTTTCAAAGCTGTGGAACGCTAGCCATAGAGAACAGATTAGTTGCCGGCCCTTTCACCTGCATAGTGAGGGATGGTCCCAGAGCCGTGTATCCCTTGATTGTGCTCAGAAGGCTTCTGGTACACGGTGCACTTCCTTGGAAAGAAATGCCCCCGTGAGAGGCTTGAGCGCTGTGAGGCACACTAAGGCTAAAGCCGTCCATTGACTAAGCCTTCCTGGAAACTGGTGCACCCCTGCCTCTGGTAAAGGGAAAATGTGCACCTTACCTCGAGACTAGAGGTCACATTTAGTTGGCACTTAGGCTAGAGTATGCTCTGGGCTGAGCTCCCAGGAAGGAAGCGCAAGCGTTTGGTTTCTTTGGCAAAAGCTCACTGCTCCTCAGAGGCATCTGTGCAGTGAACAGTGTCCTGGTGGTGTGGTGTTCAGGCAGCTTGGAAGCTGCATCGAAGTTGCTTTCCAAAGGGGGAGAGTCGGGCTTCTCTCACATGCTCCAGTTTCCAACTTGACCCCACAGCGCAATTACCATCACTCACTGACTGTCTACTGGAGACGTTCGGCCACACGGGGCCTTTCTATGATCACACTTCGTTGCAGGCGGGGACTTTTGCATGCCGTGCATAGCATTACCTGCTTAATGACTTAGTCAGGCCTAGGTGACTTTGGATCGTCCAAAAGTCTCACAAGTTGACCGGTTTTTCTGTTCTTTCTGTCAGGCTGGACCTACAGTGGACCTTGCGTCACAATAGAGAGATGACAGGTAAGAGTTGCCAGGGGGCTCTGTAGGCTCAGGGATTCTTTCAGTGCAGTTCAGAGGGCCTCCACAGAGGGAGAGCCACGTTGAATGTAATACTGGCAAAAACGTTGTCCTGGGGCTGCTTTACAGCGGTAGAAATCAAGCTATGCAAGCGAGGATCAGTTCATTGCCTTTCCCTCTGCATAGAAAGGGTTGACCCCAACAGCCTGTTCTGCGCTGTGTTGCTCGGAAAACAAAAAAAGGACTCACGGCACCCAGGCTCTCCCTCAGAAGGGAATTCATACGCGTCTCTCTGAGGCCTCCGGAGAGCCGTAGAGGATTTAAAGCGCTCTATCGAGTCAGGGTTCATGGAGATGGCTGCACAGCAAACTTTGCTGATAGGAAACGCTCGTGCTTACCTTGAGGCCTGGGGGTCACGTTTACTTCGCACTTTAGCTAGGGCAAGCGGTGGGGTGAACTCCTAGCAAGGCACAGGCGACCACATGGATTCATAGGAGAAAACTCACTTTCTTCCCTGAGGCCTTCTTAGCAGTGACTAGAAGACGGGTAACAGCACTGTCTTTCAGTCAGCCTTGAGGCCGCCACTATGTACCTTTCAAATGGGGGAAAATACTGCCTTTTTCCAGGCTTCTCAATTATACACCGGATCACCCAGCACATATACCTCTCTTCTCTGACAAGCCAAAGGAGGCCCTTGGAACACAATTCGGCCTTCTGTGATGAAACTTGGAGATGCAGTGTGTTCTGCATGTGCTGAATGGCATAATCCTCTAAATGCCCGCAGGAGGCCGAGGTGACTTTGCATGTTCCAAATGCCTAGCAAGGCTCAGGGTCAGTCTCTACTTTCTTTCGGGCTGGACCTAAAGTCTACTTTCTGCCTCACTTAGAGAGACATCGAGCAGGAGACCCCAAAGTGGATTGGAGCCCCGGTGGTTCTATCAGGGCAGCTTAGGTGTCCTCAACGTGGCAGACCCGCATGGAAAGAAAGCCTTTCCAAGAACCGTGCTCCTGGGGCTGTTTCAAAGCTGTGGAACGCTAGCCATAGAGAACAGATTAGTTGCCGGCCCTTTCACCTGCATAGTGAGGGATGGTCCCCGAGCCGTGTATCCCTTGATTGTGCTCAGAAGGCTTCTGGTACACGGTGCACTTCCTTGGAAGGAAATGCCCCCGTGAGAGGCTTGAGCGCTGTGAGGCACACTAAAGCTAAAGCCGTCCATTGACTAAGCCTTCCTGGAAACTGGTGCACCCCTGCCTCTGGTAAAGGGAAAATGTGCACCTTACCTCGAGACTAGAGGTCACATTTAGTTGGCACTTAGGCTAGAGTATGCTCTGGGCTGAGCTCCCAGGAAGGAAGCGCAAGCGTTTGGTTTCTTTGGCAAAAGCTCACTGCTCCTCAGAGGCATCTGTGCAGTGAACAGTGTCCTGGTGGTGTGGTGTTCAGGCAGCTTGGAAGCTGCATCGAAGTTTCTTTCCAAAGGGGGAGAGTCGGGCTTCTCTCACATGCTCCAGTTTCCAACTTGACCCCACAGCGCAATTACCATCACTCACTGACTGTCTACTGGAGACGTTCGGCCACACGGGGCCTTTCTATGATCACACTTCGTTGCAGGCGGGGACTTTTGCATGCCGTGCATAGCATTACCTGCTTAATGACTTAGTCAGGCCTAGGTGACTTTGGATCGTCCAAAAGTCTCACAAGTTGACCGGTTTTTCTGTTCTTTCTGTCAGGCTGGACCTACAGTGGACCTTGCGTCACAATAGAGAGATGACAGGTAAGAGTTGCCAGGGGGCTCTGTAGGCTCAGGGATTCTTTCAGTGCAGTTCAGAGGGCCTCCACAGAGGGAGAGCCACGTTGAATGTAATACTGGCAAAAACGTTGTCCTGGGGCTGCTTTACAGCGGTAGAAATCAAGCTATGCAAGCGAGGATCAGTTCATTGCCTTTCCCTCTGCATAGAAAGGGTTGACCCCAACAGCCTGTTCTGCGCTGTGTTGCTCGGAAAACAAAAAAAGGACTCACGGCACCCAGGCTCTCCCTCAGAAGGGAATTCATACGCGTCTCTCTGAGGCCTCCGGAGAGCCGTAGAGGATTTAAAGCGCTCTATCGAGTCAGGGTTCATGGAGATGGCTGCACAGCAAACTTTGCTGATAGGAAACGCTCGTGCTTACCTTGAGGCCTGGGGGTCACGTTTACTTCGCACTTTAGCTAGGGCAAGCGGTGGGGTGAACTCCTAGCAAGGCACAGGCGACCACCTGGATTCATAGGAGAAAACTCACTTTCTTCCCTGAGGCCTTCTTAGCAGTGACTAGAAGACGGGTAACAGCACTGTCTTTCAGTCAGCCTTGAGGCCGCCACTATGTACCTTTCAAATGGGGGAAAATACTGCCTTTTTCCAGGTTTCTCAATTATACAACGGATCACCCAGCACATACACCTCTCTTCTCTGACAAGCCAAAGGAGGCCCTTGGAACACAATTCGGCCTTCTGCGATGAAACTTTGGGATGCAGTGTGTTCTGCATGTGCTGAATGGCATAATCCTCTAAATGCCCTCAGGAGGCCTAGGTGACTTTGCATGTTCCAAATGCCTAGCAAGGCTCACGGTCAATTTCTACTTTATTTCTGGCTGGACCTAAAGTCTACTTTCTGCCTCACTTAGAGAGACGTCGAGCAGGAGACCCCAAAGTGGATTGGAGCCCCGGTGGTTTCTTTCAGGGCAGCTTAGGTGTCCTCAACGTGGCAGACCCGCATGGAAAGAAAGCCGACCCAAGAACCGTGCTCCTGGGGCTGTTTCAAAGCTGTGGAACGCTAGCCATAGAGAACAGATTAGTGGCCGGCCCTTTCACCTGCATAGTGAGGGATGGTCCCAGAGCCGTGTATCCCTTGATTGTGCTCAGAAGGCTTCTGGTACACGGTGCACTTCCTTTGAAAGAAATGCCCCCGTGAGAGGCTTGAGCGCTGTGAGGCACACTAAAGCTAAAGCCGTCCATTGACTAAGCCTTCCTGGAAACTGGTGCACCCCTGCCTCTGGTAAAGGGAAAATGTGCACCTTACCTCGAGACTAGAGGTCACATTTAGTTGGCACTTTAGCTACAGTATGCTCTGGGCTGAGCTCCCAAGAAGGAAGCGCAAGCGTTTGGTTTCTTTGGCAAAAGCTCACTGCTCCTCAGAGGCATCTGTGCAGTGAACAGTGTCCTGGTGGTGTGGTGTTCAGGCAGCTTGGAAGCTGCATCGAAGTTGCTTTCCAAAGGGGGAGAGTCGGGCTTCTCTCACATGCTCGTTTCCAACTTGACCCCACAGCGCAATTACCATCACTCACTGACTGTCTACTGGAGACTTTCGGCCACACGGGGCCTTTCTATGATCACACTTCGTTGCAGGCGGGGAGTTTTGCATGCCGTGCATAGCATTACCTGCTTAATGACTTAGTCAGGCCTAGGTGACTTTGGATCGTCCAAAAGTCTCACAAGTTGACCGGTTTTTCTGTTCTTTCTGTCAGGCTGTACCTACAGTGGACCTTGCGTCACAATAGAGAGATGACAGGTAAGAGTTGCCAGGGGGCTCTGTAGGCTCAGGGATTCTTTCAGTGCAGTTCAGAGGGCCTCCACAGAGGGAGAGCCACGTTGAATGTAATACTGGCAAAAACGTTGTCCTGGGGCTGCTTTACAGCGGTAGAAATCAAGCTATGCAAGCGAGGATCAGTTCATTGCCCTTCCCTCTGCATAGAAAGGGTTGACCCCAACAGCCTGTTCTGCGCTGTGTTGCTCGGAAAACAAAAAGGGGACTCACGGCACCCACGCTCTCCCTCAGAAGGGAATTCATACGCGTCTCTCTGAGGCCTCCGGAGAGCCGTAGAGGATTTAAAGCACTCTATCGAGTCAGGGATCATGGAGATGGCTGCACAGCAAACTTTGCTGATAGGAAACGCTCGTGCTTACCTTGAGGCCTGGGGGTCACGTTTACTTCGCACTTTAGCTAGGGCAAGCGGTGGGGTGAACTCCTAGCAAGGCACAGGCGACCACCTGGATTCATAGGAGAAAACGCACTTTCTTCCCTGAGGCCTTCTTAGCAGTGACTAGAAGACGGGTAACAGCACTGTCTTTCAGTCAGCCTTGAGGCCGCCACTATGTACCTTTCAAATGGGGGAAAATACTGCCTTTTTCCAGGTTTCTCAATTATACACCGGATCACCCAGCACATATACCTCTCTTCTCTGACAAGCCAAAGGAGGCCCTTGGAACACAATTCGGCCTTCTGCGATGAAACTTTGGGATGCAGTGTGTTCTGCATGTGCTGAATGGCATAATCCTCTAAATGCCCTCAGGAGGCCTAGGTGACTTTGCATGTTCCAAATGCCTAGCAAGGCTCATGGTCAATTTCTACTTTATTTCTGGCTGGACCTAAAGTCTACTTTCTGCCTCACTTAGAGAGACGTCGAGCAGGAGACCCCAAAGTGGATTGGAGCCCCGGTGGTTTCTTTCAGGGCAGCTTAGGTGTCCTCAACGTGGCAGACCCGCATGGAAAGAAAGCCGGCCCAAGAACCATGCTCCTGGGGCTGTTTCAAAGCTGTGGAACGCTAGCCATAGAGAACAGATTAGTTGCCGGCCCTTTCACCTGCATAGTGAGGGATGGTCCCAGAGCCGTGTATCCCTTGATTGTGCTCAGAAGGCTTCTGGTACACGGTGCACTTCCTTGGAAAGAAATGCCCCCGTGAGAGGCTTGAGCGCTGTGAGGCACACTAAAGCTAAAGCCGTCCATTGACTAAGCCTTCCTGGAAACTGGTGCACCCCTGCCTCTGGTAAAGGGAAAATGTGCACCTTACCTCGAGACTAGAGGTCACATTTAGTTGGCACTTAGGCTAGAGTATGCTCTGGGCTGAGCTCCCAGGAAGGAAGCGCAAGCGTTCGGTTTCTTTGGCAAAAGCTCACTGCTCCTCAGAGGCATCTGTGCAGTGAACAGTGTCCTGGTGGTGTGGTGTTCAGGCAGCTTGGAAGCTGCATCGAAGTTGCTTTCCAAAGGGGGAGAGTCGGGCTTCTCTCACATGCTCCAGTTTCCAACTTGACCCCACAGCGCAATTACCATCACTCACTGACTGTCTACTGGAGACTTTCGGCCACACGGGGCCTTTCTATGATCACACTTCGTTGCAGGCGGGGACTTTTGCATGCCGTGCATAGCATTACCTGCTTAATGACTTAGTCAGGCCTAGGTGACTTTGGATCGTCCAAAAGTCTCACAAGTTGACCGGTTTTTCTGTTCTTTCTGTCAGGCTGGACCTACAGTGGACCTTGCGTCACAATAGAGAGACGACAGGTAAGAGTTGCCAGGGGGCTCTGTAGGCTCAGGGATTCTTTCAGTGCAGTTCAGAGGGCCTCCACAGAGGGAGAGCCACGTTGAATGTAATACTGGCAAAAACGTTGTCCTGGGGCTGCTTTACAGCGGTAGAAATCAAGCTATGCAAGCGAGGATCACTTCATTGCCTTTCCCTCTGCATAGCAAGGGTTGAAACCAACAGCCTGTTCTGCGCTGTGTTGCTCGGAAAACAAAAAGGGGACTCACGGCACCCACGCTCTCCCTCAGAAGGGAATTCATACGTGTCCCTCTGAGGCCTCCGGAGAGCCGTAGAGGATTTAAAGCACTCTATCGAGTCAGGGTTCATGGAGATGGCTGCACAGCAAACTTTGCTGATAGGAAACGCTCGTGCTTACCTTGAGGCCTGGGGGTCACGTTTACTTTGCAGTTTAGCTAGGGAAAGCGGTGGGGTGAACTCCTAGCAAGGCACAGGCGACCACCTGGATTCATAGGAGAAAACTCACTTTCTTCCCTGAGGCATTCCTAGCAGTGACTAGAAGACGGGTAACAGCACTGTCTTTCAGTCAGCCTTGAGGCCGCCACTATCTACCTTTCAAATGGGGGAAAATACTGCCTTTTTCCAGGCTTCTCAATTATACACCGGATCACCCAGCACATATACCTCTCTTCTCTGACAAGCCAAAGGAGGCCCTTGGAACACAATTCGGCCTTCTGCGATGAAACTTTGGGATGCAGTGTGTTCTGCATGTGCTGAATGGCATAATCCTCTAAATGCCCTCAGGAGGCCTAGGTGACTTTGCATGTTCCAAATGCCTAGCAAGGCTCACGGTCAATTTCTACTTTATTTCTGGCTGGACCTAAAGTCTACTTTCTGCCTCACTTAGAGAGACGTCGAGCAGGAGACCCCAAAGTGGATTGGAGCCCCGGTGGTTTCTTTCAGGGCAGCTTAGGTGTCCTCAACGTGGCAGACCCGCATGGAAAGAAAGCCGGCCCAAGAACCGTGCTCCTGGGGCTGTTTCAAAGCTGTGGAACGCTAGCCATAGAGAACAGATTAGTTGCCGGCCCTTTCACCTGCATAGTGAGGGATGGTCCCAGAGCCGTGTATCCCTTGATTGTGCTCAGAAGGCTTCTGGTACACGGTGCACTTCCTTGGAAAGAAATGCCCCCGTGAGAGGCTTGAGCGCTGTGAGGCACACTAAGGCTAAAGCCGTCCATTGACTAAGCCTTCCTGGAAACTGGTGCACCCCTGCCTCTGGTAAAGGGAAAATGTGCACCTTACCTCGAGACTAGAGGTCACATTTAGTTGGCACTTAGGCTAGAGTATGCTCTGGGCTGAGCTCCCAGGAAGGAAGCGCAAGCGTTCGGTTTCTTTGGCAAAAGCTCACTGCTCCTCAGAGGCATCTGTGCAGTGAACAGTGTCCTGGTGGTGTGGTGTTCAGGCAGCTTGGAAGCTGCATCGAAGTTGCTTTCCAAAGGGGGAGAGTCGGGCTTCTCTCACATGCTCCAGTTTCCAACTTGACCCCACAGCGCAATTACCATCACTCACTGACTGTCTACTGGAGACTTTCGGCCACACGGGGCCTTTCTATGATCACACTTCGTTGCAGGCGGGGACTTTTGCATGCCGTGCATAGCATTACCTGCTTAATGACTTAGTCAGGCCTAGGTGACTTTGGATCGTCCAAAAGTCTCACAAGTTGACCGGTTTTTCTGTTCTTTCTGTCAGGCTGGACCTACAGTGGACCTTGCGTCACAATAGAGAGATGACAGGTAAGAGTTGCCAGGGGGCTCTGTAGGCTCAGGGATTCTTTCAGTGCAGTTCAGAGGGCCTCCACAGAGGGAGAGCCACGTTGAATGTAATACTGGCAAAAACGTTGTCCTGGGGCTGCTTTACAGCGGTAGAAATCAAGCTATGCAAGCGAGGATCAGTTCATTGCCTTTCCCTCTGCATAGCAAGGGTTGAACCCAACAGCCTGTTCTGCGCTGTGTTGCTCGGAAAACAAAAAGGGGACTCACGGCACCCACGCTCTCCCTCAGAAGGGAATTCATACGCGTCTCTCTGAGACCTCCGGAGAGCCGTAGAGGATTTAAAGCGCTCTATCGAGTCAGGGTTCATGGAGATGGCTGCACAGCAAACTTTGCTGATAGGAAACGCTCGTGCTTACCTTGAGGCCTGGGGGTCACGTTTACTTTGCAGTTTAGCTAGGGAAAGCGGTGGGGTGAACTCCTAGCAAGGCACAGGCGACCACCTGGATTCATAGGAGAAAACTCACTTTCTTCCCTGAGGCATTCCTAGCAGTGACTAGAAGACGGGTAACAGCACTGTCTTTCAGTCAGCCTTGAGGCCGCCACTATGTACCTTTCAAATGGGGGAAAATACTGCCTTTTTCCAGGCTTCTCAATTATACACCGGATCACCCAGCACATATACCTCTCTTCTCTGACAAGCCAAAGGAGGCCCTTGGAACACAATTCGGCCTTCTGCGATGAAACTTTGGGATGCAGTGTGTTCTGCATGTGCTGAATGGCATAATCCTCTAAATGCCCTCAGGAGGCCTAGGTGACTTTGCATGTTCCAAATGCCTAGCAAGGCTCACGGTCAATTTCTACTTTATTTCTGGCTGGACCTAAAGTCTACTTTCTGCCTCACTTAGAGAGACGTCGAGCAGGAGACCCCAAAGTGGATTGGAGCCCCGGTGGTTTCTTTCAGGGCAGCTTAGGTGTCCTCAACGTGGCAGACCCGCATGGAAAGAAAGCCGGCCCAAGAACCGTGCTCCTGGGGCTGTTTCAAAGCTGTGGAACGCTAGCCATAGAGAACAGATTAGTTGCCGGCCCTTTCACCTGCATAGTGAGGGATGGTCCCAGAGCCGTGTATCCCTTGATTGTGCTCAGAAGGCTTCTGGTACACGGTGCACTTCCTTGGAAAGAAATGCCCCCGTGAGAGGCTTGAGCGCTGTGAGGCACACTAAAGCTAAAGCCGTCCATTGACTAAGCCTTCCTGGAAACTGGTGCACCCCTGCCTCTGGTAAAGGGAAAATGTGCACCTTACCTCGAGACTAGAGGTCACATTTAGTTGGCACTTAGGCTAGAGTATGCTCTGGGCTGAGCTCCCAGGAAGGAAGCGCAAGCGTTCGGTTTCTTTGGCAAAAGCTCACTGCTCCTCAGAGGCATCTGTGCAGTGAACAGTGTCCTGGTGGTGTGGTGTTCAGGCAGCTTGGAAGCTGCATCGAAGTTGCTTTCCAAAGGGGGAGAGTCGGGCTTCTCTCACATGCTCCAGTTTCCAACTTGACCCCACAGCGCAATTACCATCACTCACTGACTGTCTACTGGAGACTTTCGGCCACACGGGGCCTTTCTATGATCACACTTCGTTGCAGGCGGGGACTTTTGCATGCCGTGCATAGCATTACCTGCTTAATGACTTAGTCAGGCCTAGGTGACTTTGGATCATCCAAAAGTCTCACAAGTTGACCGGTTTTTCTGTTCTTTCTGTCAGGCTGGACCTACAGTGGACCTTGCGTCACAATAGAGAGATGACAGGTAAGAGTTGCCAGGGGGCTCTGTAGGCTCAGGGATTCTTTCAGTGCAGTTCAGAGGGCCTCCACAGAGGGAGAGCCACGTTGAATGTAATACTGGCAAAAACGTTGTCCTGGGGCTGCTTTACAGCGGTAGAAATCAAGCTATGCAAGCGAGGATCACTTCATTGCCTTTCCCTCTGCATAGCAAGGGTTGAAACCAACAGCCTGTTCTGCGCTGTGTTGCTCGGAAAACAAAAAGGGGACTCACGGCACCCACGCTCTCCCTCACAAGGGAATTCATACGTGTCCCTCTGAGGCCTCCGGAGAGCCGTAGAGGATTTAAAGCACTCTATCGAGTCAGGGTTCATGGAGATGGCTGCACAGCAAACTTTGCTGATAGGAAACGCTCGTGCTTACCTTGAGGCCTGGGGGTCACGTTTACTTCGCACTTTAGCTAGGGCAAGCGGTGGGGTGAACTCCTAGCAAGGCACAGGCGACCACCTGGATTCATAGGAGAAAACTCACTTTCTTCCCTGAGGCATTCCTAGCAGTGACTAGAAGACGGGTAACAGCACTGTCTTTCAGTCAGCCTTGAGGCCGCCACTATGTACCTTTCAAATGGGGGAAAATACTGCCTTTTTCCAGGTTTCTCAATTATACACCGGATCACCCAGCACATATACCTCTCTTCTCTGACAAGCCAAAGGAGGCCCTTGGAACACAATTCGGCCTTCTGCGATGAAACTTTGGGATGCAGTGTGTTCTGCATGTGCTGAATGGCATAATCCTCTAAATGCCCTCAGGAGGCCTAGGTGACTTTGCATGTTCCAAATGCCTAGCAAGGCTCACGGTCAATTTCTACTTTATTTCTGGCTGGACCTAAAGTCTACTTTCTGCCTCACTTAGAGAGACGTCGAGCAGGAGACCCCAAAGTGGATTGGAGCCCCGGTGGTTTCTTTCAGGGCAGCTTAGGTGTCCTCAACGTGGCAGACCCGCATGGAAAGAAAGCCGGCCCAAGAACCGTGCTCCTGGGGCTGTTTCAAAGCTGTGGAACGCTAGCCATAGAGAACAGATTAGTTGCCAGCCCTTTCACCTGCATAGTGAGGGATGGTCCCAGAGCCGTGTATCCCTTGATTGTGCTCAGAAGGCTTCTGGTACACGGTGCACTTCCTTTGAAAGAAATGCCCCCGTGAGAGGCTTGAGCGCTGTGAGGCACACTAAGGCTAAAGCCGTCCATTGACTAAGCCTTCCTGGAAACTGGTGCACCCCTGCCTCTGGTAAAGGGAAAATGTGCACCTTACCTCGAGACTAGAGGTCACATTTAGTTGGCACTTAGGCTAGAGTATGCTCTGGGCTGAGCTCCCAGGAAGGAAGCGCAAGCGTTCGGTTTCTTTGGCAAAAGCTCACTGCTCCTCAGAGGCATCTGTGCAGTGAACAGTGTCCTGGTGGTGTGGTGTTCAGGCAGCTTGGAAGCTGCATCGAAGTTGCTTTCCAAAGGGGGAGAGTCGGGCTTCTCTCACATGCTCCAGTTTCCAACTTGACCCCACAGCGCAATTACCATCACTCACTGACTGTCTACTGGAGACTTTCGGCCACACGGGGCCTTTCTATGATCACACTTCGTTGCAGGCGGGGACTTTTGCATGCCGTGCATAGCATTACCTGCTTAATGACTTAGTCAGGCCTAGGTGACTTTGGATCGTCCAAAAGTCTCACAAGTTGACCGGTTTTTCTGTTCTTTCTGTCAGGCTGGACCTACAGTGGACCTTGCGTCACAATAGAGAGACGACAGGTAAGAGTTGCCAGGGGGCTCTGTAGGCTCAGGGATTCTTTCAGTGCAGTTCAGAGGGCCTCCACAGAGGGAGAGCCACGTTGAATGTAATACTGGCAAAAACGTTGTCCTGGGGCTGCTTTACAGCGGTAGAAATCAAGCTATGCAAGCGAGGATCACTTCATTGCCTTTCCCTCTGCATAGCAAGGGTTGAAACCAACAGCCTGTTCTGCGCTGTGTTGCTCGGAAAACAAAAAGGGGACTCACGGCACCCACGCTCTCCCTCACAAGGGAATTCATACGTGTCCCTCTGAGGCCTCCGGAGAGCCGTAGAGGATTTAAAGCACTCTATCGAGTCAGGGTTCATGGAGATGGCTGCACAGCAAACTTTGCTGATAGGAAACGCTCGTGCTTACCTTGAGGCCTGGGGGTCACGTTTACTTTGCAGTTTAGCTAGGGAAAGCGGTGGGGTGAACTCCTAGCAAGGCACAGGCGACCACCTGGATTCATAGGAGAAAACTCACTTTCTTCCCTGAGGCATGCCTAGCAGTGACTAGAAGACGGGTAACAGCACTGTCTTTCAGTCAGCCTTGAGGCCGCCACTATCTACCTTTCAAATGGGGGAAAATACTGCCTTTTTCCAGGCTTCTCAATTATACACCGGATCACCCAGCACATATACCTCTCTTCTCTGACAAGCCAAAGGAGGCCCTTGGAACACAATTCGGCCTTCTGCGATGAAACTTTGGGATGCAGTGTGTTCTGCATGTGCTGAATGGCATAATCCTCTAAATGCCCTCAGGAGGCCTAGGTGACTTTGCATGTTCCAAATGCCTAGCAAGGCTCACGGTCAATTTCTACTTTATTTCTGGCAGGACCTAAAGTCTACTTTCTGCCTCACTTAGAGAGACGTCGAGCAGGAGACCCCAAAGTGGATTGGAGCCCCGGTGGTTTCTTTCAGGGCAGCTTAGGTGTCCTCAACGTGGCAGACCCGCATGGAAAGAAAGCCGGCCCAAGAACCGTGCTCCTGGGGCTGTTTCAAAGCTGTGGAACGCTAGCCATAGAGAACAGATTAGTTGCCGGCCCTTTCACCTGCATAGTGAGGGATGGTCCCAGAGCCGTGTATCCCTTGATTGTGCTCAGAAGGCTTCTGGTACACGGTGCACTTCCTTGGAAAGAAATGCCCCCGTGAGAGGCTTGAGCGCTGTGAGGCACACTAAAGCTAAAGCCGTCCATTGACTAAGCCTTCCTGGAAACTGGTGCACCCCTGCCTCTGGTAAAGGGAAAATGTGCACCTTACCTCGAGACTAGAGGTCACATTTAGTTGGCACTTAGGCTAGAGTATGCTCTGGGCTGAGCTCCCAGGAAGGAAGCGCAAGCGTTCGGTTTCTTTGGCAAAAGCTCACTGCTCCTCAGAGGCATCTGTGGAGTGAACAGTGTCCTGGTGGTGTGGTGTTCAGGCAGCTTGGAAGCTGCATCGAAGTTGCTTTCCAAAGGGGGAGAGTCGGGCTTCTCTCACATGCTCCAGTTTCCAACTTGACCCCACAGCGCAATTACCATCACTCACTGACTGTCTACTGGAGACTTTCGGCCACACGGGGCCTTTCTATGATCACACTTCGTTGCAGGCGGGGACTTTTGCATGCCGTGCATAGCATTACCTGCTTAATGACTTAGTCAGGCCTAGGTGACTTTGGATCGTCCAAAAGTCTCACAAGTTGACCGGTTTTTCTGTTCTTTCTGTCAGGCTGGACCTACAGTGGACCTTGCGTCACAATAGAGAGACGACAGGTAAGAGTTGCCAGGGGGCTCTGTAGGCTCAGGGATTCTTTCAGTGCAGTTCAGAGGGCCTCCACAGAGGGAGAGCCACGTTGAATGTAATACTGGCAAAAACGTTGTCCTGGGGCTGCTTTACAGCGGTAGAAATCAAGCTATGCAAGCGAGGATCACTTCATTGCCTTTCCCTCTGCATAGCAAGGGTTGAAACCAACAGCCTGTTCTGCGCTGTGTTGCTCGGAAAACAAAAAGGGGACTCACGGCACCCACGCTCTCCCTCACAAGGGAATTCATACGTGTCCCTCTGAGGCCTCCGGAGAGCCGTAGAGGATTTAAAGCACTCTATCGAGTCAGGGTTCATGGAGATGGCTGCACAGCAAACTTTGCTGATAGGAAACGCTCGTGCTTACTTTGAGGCCTGGGGGTCACGTTTACTTCGCACTTTAGCTAGGGCAAGCGGTGGGGTGAACTCCTAGCAAGCCACAGGCGACCACCTGGATTCATAGGAGAAAACTCACTTTCTTCCCTGAGGCATTCCTAGCAGTGACTAGAAGACGGGTAACAGCACTGTCTTTCAGTCAGCCTTGAGGCCGCCACTATGTACCTTTCAAATGGGGGAAAATACTGCCTTTTTCCAGGTTTCTCAATTATACACCGGATCACCCAGCACATATACCTCTCTTCTCTGACAAGCCAAAGGAGGCCCTTGGAACACAATTCGGCCTTCTGCGATGAAACTTTGGGATGCAGTGTGTTCTGCATGTGCTGAATGGCATAATCCTCTAAATGCCCTCAGGAGGCCTAGGTGACTTTGCATGTTCCAAATGCCTAGCAAGGCTCACGGTCAATTTCTACTTTATTTCTGGCTGGACCTAAAGTCTACTTTCTGCCTCACTTAGAGAGACGTCGAGCAGGAGACCCCAAAGTGGATTGGAGCCCCGGTGGTTTCTTTCAGGGCAGCTTAGGTGTCCTCAACGTGGCAGACCCGCATGGAAAGAAAGCCGACCCAAGAACCGTGCTCCTGGGGCTGTTTCAAAGCTGTGGAACGCTAGCCATAGAGAACAGATTAGTTGCCAGCCCTTTCACCTGCATAGTGAGGGATGGTCCCAGAGCCGTGTATCCCTTGATTGTGCTCAGAAGGCTTCTGGTACACGGTGCACTTCCTTTGAAAGAAATGCCCCCGTGAGAGGCTTGAGCGCTGTGAGGCACACTAAGGCTAAAGCCGTCCATTGACTAAGCCTTCCTGGAAACTGGTGCACCCCTGCCTCTGGTAAAGGGAAAATGTGCACCTTACCTCGAGACTAGAGGTCACATTTAGTTGGCACTTAGGCTAGAGTATGCTCTGGGCTGAGCTCCCAGGAAGGAAGCGCAAGCGTTCGGTTTCTTTGGCAAAAGCTCACTGCTCCTCAGAGGCATCTGTGCAGTGAACAGTGTCCTGGTGGTGTGGTGTTCAGGCAGCTTGGAAGCTGCATCGAAGTTGCTTTCCAAAGGGGGAGAGTCGGGCTTCTCTCACATGCTCCAGTTTCCAACTTGACCCCACAGCGCAATTACCATCACTCACTGACTGTCTACTGGAGACTTTCGGCCACACGGGGCCTTTCTATGATCACACTTCGTTGCAGGCGGGGACTTTTGCATGCCGTGCATAGCATTACCTGCTTAATGACTTAGTCAGGCCTAGGTGACTTTGGATCGTCCAAAAGTCTCACAAGTTGACCGGTTTTTCTGTTCTTTCTGTCAGGCTGGACCTACAGTGGACCTTGCGTCACAATAGAGAGACGACAGGTAAGAGTTGCCAGGGGGCTCTGTAGGCTCAGGGATTCTTTCAGTGCAGTTCAGAGGGCCTCCACAGAGGGAGAGCCACGTTGAATGTAATACTGGCAAAAACGTTGTCCTGGGGCTGCTTTACAGCGGTAGAAATCAAGCTATGCAAGCGAGGATCAGTTCATTGCCTTTCCCTCTGCATAGCAAGGGTTGAAACCAACAGCCTGTTCTGCGCTGTGTTGCTCGGAAAACAAAAAGGGGACTCACGGCACCCACGCTCTCCCTCACAAGGGAATTCATACGTGTCCCTCTGAGGCCTCCGGAGAGCCGTAGAGGATTTAAAGCACTCTATCGAGTCAGGGTTCATGGAGATGGCTGCACAGCAAACTTTGCTGATAGGAAACGCTCGTGCTTACCTTGAGGCCTGGGGGTCACGTTTACTTTGCAGTTTAGCTAGGGAAAGCGGTGGGGTGAACTCCTAGCAAGGCACAGGCGACCACCTGGATTCATAGGAGAAAACTCACTTTCTTCCCTGAGGCATTCCTAGCAGTGACTAGAAGACGGGTAACAGCACTGTCTTTCAGTCAGCCTTGAGGCCGCCACTATCTACCTTTCAAATGGGGGAAAATACTGCCTTTTTCCAGGCTTCTCAATTATACACCGGATCACCCAGCACATATACCTCTCTTCTCTGACAAGCCAAAGGAGGCCCTTGGAACACAATTCGGCCTTCTGCGATGAAACTTTGGGATGCAGTGTGTTCTGCATGTGCTGAATGGCATAATCCTCTAAATGCCCTCAGGAGGCCTAGGTGACTTTGTATGTTCCAAATGCCTAGCAAGGCTCACGGTCAATTTCTACTTTATTTCTGGCTGGACCTAAAGTCTACTTTCTGCCTCACTTAGAGAGACGTCGAGCAGGAGACCCCAAAGTGGATTGGAGCCCCGGTGGTTTCTTTCAGGGCAGCTTAGGTGTCCTCAACGTGGCAGACCCGCATGGAAAGAAAGCCGGCCCAAGAACCGTGCTCCTGGGGCTGTTTCAAAGCTGTGGAACGCTAGCCATAGAGAACAGATTAGTTGCCAGCCCTTTCACCTGCATAGTGAGGGATGGTCCCAGAGCCGTGTATCCCTTGATTGTGCTCAGAAGGCTTCTGGTACACGGTGCACTTCCTTTGAAAGAAATGCCCCCGTGAGAGGCTTGAGCGCTGTGAGGCACACTAAGGCTAAAGCCGTCCATTGACTAAGCCTTCCTGGAAACTGGTGCACCCCTGCCTCTGGTAAAGGGAAAATGTGCACCTTACCTCGAGACTAGAGGTCACATTTAGTTGGCACTTAGGCTAGAGTATGCTCTGGGCTGAGCTCCCAGGAAGGAAGCGCAAGCGTTCGGTTTCTTTGGCAAAAGCTCACTGCTCCTCAGAGGCATCTGTGCAGTGAACAGTGTCCTGGTGGTGTGGTGTTCAGGCAGCTTGGAAGCTGCATCGAAGTTGCTTTCCAAAGGGGGAGAGTCGGGCTTCTCTCACATGCTCCAGTTTCCAACTTGACCCCACAGCGCAATTACCATCACTCACTGACTGTCTACTGGAGACTTTCGGCCACACGGGGCCTTTCTATGATCACACTTCGTTGCAGGCGGGGACTTTTGCATGCCGTGCATAGCATTACCTGCTTAATGACTTAGTCAGGCCTAGGTGCCTTTGGATCGTCCAAAAGTCTCACAAGTTGACCGGTTTTTCTGTTCTTTCTGTCAGGCTGGACCTACAGTGGACCTTGCGTCACAATAGAGAGACGACAGGTAAGAGTTGCCAGGGGGCTCTGTAGGCTCAGGGATTCTTTCAGTGCAGTTCAGAGGGCCTCCACAGAGGGAGAGCCACGTTGAATGTAATACTGGCAAAAACGTTGTCCTGGGGCTGCTTTACAGCGGTAGAAATCAAGCTATGCAAGCGAGGATCAGTTCATTGCCTTTCCCTCTGCATAGCAAGGGTTGAACCCAACAGCCTGTTCTGCGCTGTGTTGCTCGGAAAACAAAAAGGGGACTCACGGCACCCACGCTCTCCCTCACAAGGGAATTCATACGTGTCCCTCTGAGGCCTCCGGAGAGCCGTAGAGGATTTAAAGCACTCTATCGAGTCAGGGTTCATGGAGATGGCTGCACAGCAAACTTTGCTGATAGGAAACGCTCGTGCTTACCTTGAGGCCTGGGGGTCACGTTTACTTTGCAGTTTAGCTAGGGAAAGCGGTGGGGTGAACTCCTAGCAAGGCACAGGCGACCACCTGGATTCATAGGAGAAAACTCACTTTCTTCCCTGAGGCATTCCTAGCAGTGACTAGAAGACGGGTAACAGCACTGTCTTTCAGTCAGCCTTGAGGCCGCCACTATCTACCTTTCAAATGGGGGAAAATACTGCCTTTTTCCAGGCTTCTCAATTATACACCGGATCACCCAGCACATATACCTCTCTTCTCTGACAAGCCAAAGGAGGCCCTTGGAACACAATTCGGCCTTCTGCGATGAAACTTTGGGATGCAGTGTGTTCTGCATGTGCTGAATGGCATAATCCTCTAAATGCCCTCAGGAGGCCTAGGTGACTTTGTATGTTCCAAATGCCTAGCAAGGCTCACGGTCAATTTCTACTTTATTTCTGGCTGGACCTAAAGTCTACTTTCTGCCTCACTTAGAGAGACGTCGAGCAGGAGACCCCAAAGTGGATTGGAGCACCGGTGGTTTCTTTCAGGGCAGCTTAGGTGTCCTCAACGTGGCAGACCCGCATGGAAAGAAAGCCGGCCCAAGAACCGTGCTCCTGGGGCTGTTTCAAAGCTGTGGAACGCTAGCCATAGAGAACAGATTAGTTGCCAGCCCTTTCACCTGCATAGTGAGGGATGGTCCCAGAGCCGTGTATCCCTTGATTGTGCTCAGAAGGCTTCTGGTACACGGTGCACTTCCTTTGAAAGAAATGCCCCCGTGAGAGGCTTGAGCGCTGTGAGGCACACTAAGGCTAAAGCCGTCCATTGACTAAGCCTTCCTGGAAACTGGTGCACCCCTGCCTCTGGTAAAGGGAAAATGTGCACCTTACCTCGAGACTAGAGGTCACATTTAGTTGGCACTTAGGCTAGAGTATGCTCTGGGCTGAGCTCCCAGGAAGGAAGCGCAAGCGTTCGGTTTCTTTGGCAAAAGCTCACTGCTCCTCAGAGGCATCTGTGCAGTGAACAGTGTCCTGGTGGTGTGGTGTTCAGGCAGCTTGGAAGCTGCATCGAAGTTGTTTCCAAAGGGGGAGAGTCGGGCTTCTCTCACATGCTCCAGTTTCCAACTTGACCCCACAGCGCAATTACCATCACTCACTGACTGTCTACTGGAGACTTTTGGCCACACGGGGCCTTTCTATGATCACACTTCGTTGCAGGTGGGAATTTTGCATGCCGTGCATAGCATTACCTGCTTAATGACTTAGTCAGGCCTAGGTGACTTTGGATCATCCAAAAGTCTCACAAGTTGACCGGTTTTTCTGTTCTTTCTGTCAGGCTGGACCTACAGTGGACCTTGCGTCACAATAGAGAGATGACAGGTAAGAGTTGCCAGGGGGCTCTGTAGGCTCAGGGATTCTTTCAGTGCAGTTCAGAGGGCCTCCACAGAGGGAGAGCCACGTTGAATGTAATACTGGCAAAAACGTTGTCCTGGGGCTGCTTTACAGCGGTAGAAATCAAGCTATGCAAGCGAGGATCAGTTCATTGCCTTTCCCTCTGCATAGAAAGGGTTGAACCCAACAGCCTGTTCTGCGCTGTGTTGCTCGGAAAACAAAAAGGGGACTCACGGCACCCACGCTCTCCCTCAGAAGGGAATTCATACGCGTCTCTCTGAGGCCTCCGGGGAGCCGTAGAGGATTTAAAGCACTCTATCGAGTCAGGGTTCATGGAGATGGCTGCACAGCAAACTTTGCTGATAGGAAACGCTCGTGCTTACCTTGAGGCCTTGGGGTCACGTTTACTTCGCACTTTAGCTAGGGCAAGCGGTGGGGTGAACTCCTAGCAAGGCACAGGCGACCACCTGGATTCATAGGAGAAAACTCACTTTCTTCCCTGAGGCCTTCTTAGCAGTGACTAGAAGACGGGTAACAGCACTGTCTTTCAGTCAGCCTTGAGGCCGCCACTATGTACCTTTCAAATGGGGGAAAATACTGCCTTTTTCCAGGCTTCTCAATTATACACCGGATCACCCAGCACATATACCTCTCTTCTCTGACAAGCCAAAGGAGGCCCTTGGAACACAATTCGGCCTTCTGCGATGAAACTTTGGGATGCAGTGTGTTCTGCATGTGCTGAATGGCATAATCCTCTAAATGCCCTCAGGAGGCCGAGGTGACTTTGCATGTTCCAAATGCCTAGCAAGGCTCACGGTCAATCTCTACTTTATTTCGGGCTGGACCTAAAGTCTACTTTCTGCCTCACTTAGAGAGACGTCGAGCAGGAGACCCCAAAGTGGATTGGAGCCCCGGTGGTTTCTTTCAGGGCAGCTTAGGTGTCCTCAACGTGGCAGACCCGCATGGAAAGAAAGCCGACCCAAGAACCGTGCTCCTGGGGCTGTTTCAAAGCTGTGGAACGCTAGCCATAGAGAACAGATTAGTTGCCGGCCCTTTCACCTGCATAGTGAGGGATGGTCCCAGAGCCGTGTATCCCTTGATTGTGCTCAGAAGGCTTCTGGTACACGGTGCACTTCCTTGGAAAGAAATGCCCCCGTGAGAGGCTTGAGCGCTGTGAGGCACACTAAAGCTAAAGCCGTCCATTGACTAAGCCTTCCTGGAAACTGGTGCACCCCTGCCTCTGGTAAAGGGAAAATGTGCACCTTACCTCGAGACTAGAGGTCACATTTAGTTGGCACTTAGGCTAGAGTATGCTCTGGGCTGAGCTCCCAGGAAGGAAGCACAAGCGTTCGGTTTCTTTGGCAAAAGCTCACTGCTCCTCAGAGGCATCTGTGCAGTGAACAGTGTCCTGGTGGTGTGGTGTTCAGGCAGCTTGGAAGCTGCATCGAAGTTGCTTTCCAAAGGGGGAGAGTCGGGCTTCTCTCCCATGCTCCAGTTTCCAACTTGACCCCACAGCGCAATTACCATCACTCACTGACTGTCTACTGGAGACTTTCGGCCACACGGGGCCTTTCTATGATCACACTTCGTTGCAGGCGGGGAGTTTTGCATGCCGTGCATAGCATTACCTGCTTAATGACTTAGTCAGGCCTAGGTGACTTTGGATCATCCAAAAGTCTCACAAGTTGACCGGTTTTTCTGTTCTTTCTGTCAGGCTGGACCTACAGTGGACCTTGCGTCACAATAGAGAGATGACAGGTAAGAGTTGCCAGGGGGCTCTGTAGGCTCAGGGATTCTTTCAGTGCAGTTCAGAGGGCCTCCACAGAGGGAGAGCCACGTTGAATGTAATACTGGCAAAAACGTTGTCCTGGGGCTGCTTTACAGCGGTAGAAATCAAGCTATGCAAGCGAGGATCAGTTCATTGCCTTTCCCTCTGCATAGAAAGGGTTGAACCCAACAGCCTGTTCTGCGCTGTGTTGCTCGGAAAACAAAAAGGGGACTCACGGCACCCACGCTCTCCCTCAGAAGGGAATTCATACGCGTCTCTCTGAGGCCTCCGGAGAGCCGTAGAGGATTTAAAGCGCTCTATCGAGTCAGGGTTCATGGAGATGGCTGCACAGCAAACTTTGCTGATAGGAAACGCTCGTGCTTAACTTGAGGCCTGGGGGTCACGTTTACTTCGCACTTTAGCTAGGGCAAGCGGTGGGGTGAACTCCTAGCAAGGCACAGGCGACCACCTGGATTCATAGGAGAAAACTCACTTTCTTCCCTGAGGCCTTCTTAGCAGTGACTAGAAGACGGGTAACAGCACTGTCTTTCAGTCAGCCTTGAGGCCGCCACTATGTACCTTTCAAATGGGGGAAAATACTGCCTTTTTCCAGGTTTCTCAATTATACACCGGATCACCCAGCACATATACCTCTCTTCTCTGACAAGCCAAAGGAGGCCCTTGGAACACAATTCGGCCTTCTGCGATGAAACTTTGGGATGCAGTGTGTTCTGCATGTGCTGAATGGCATAATCCTCTAAATGCCCTCAGGAGGCCTAGGTGACTTTGCATGTTCCAAATGCCTAGCAAGGCTCACGGTCAATTTCTACTTTATTTCTGGCTGGACCTAAAGTCTACTTTCTGCCTCACTTAGAGAGACGTCGAGCAGGAGACCCCAAAGTGAATTGGAGCCCCGGTGGTTTCTTTCAGGGCAGCTTAGGTGTCCTCAACGTGGCAGACCCGCATGGAAAGAAAGCCGGCCCAAGAACCGTGCTCCTGGGGCTGTTTCAAAGCTGTGGAACGCTAGCCATAGAGAACAGATTAGTTGCCAGCCCTTTCACCTGCATAGTGAGGGATGGTCCCAGAGCCGTGTATCCCTTGATTGTGCTCAGAAGGCTTCTGGTACACGGTGCACTTCCTTTGAAAGAAATGCCCCCGTGAGAGGCTTGAGCGCTGTGAGGCACACTAAGGCTAAAGCCGTCCATTGACTAAGCCTTCCTGGAAACTGGTGCACCCCTGCCTCTGGTAAAGGGAAAATGTGCACCTTACCTCGAGACTAGAGGTCACATTTAGTTGGCACTTAGGCTAGAGTATGCTCTGGGCTGAGCTCCCAGGAAGGAAGCGCAAGCGTTCGGTTTCTTTGGCAAAAGCTCACTGCTCCTCAGAGGCATCTGTGCAGTGAACAGTGTCCTGGTGGTGTGGTGTTCAGGCAGCTTGGAAGCTGCATCGAAGTTGCTTTCCAAAGGGGGAGAGTCGGGCTTCTCTCACATGCTCCAGTTTCCAACTTGACCCCACAGCGCAATTACCATCACTCACTGACTGTCTACTGGAGACTTTCGGCCACACGGGGCCTTTCTATGATCACACTTCGTTGCAGGCGGGGACTTTTGCATGCCGTGCATAGCATTACCTGCTTAATGACTTAGTCAGGCCTAGGTGACTTTGGATCATCCAAAAGTCTCACAAGTTGACCGGTTTTTCTGTTCTTTCTCTCAGGCTGGACCTACAGTGGACCTTGCTTCACAATAGAGAGATGACAGGTAAGAGTTGCCAGGGGGCTCTGTAGGCTCAGGGATTCTTTCAGTGCAGTTCAGAGGGCCTCCACAGAGGGAGAGCCACGTTGAATGTAATACTGGCAAAAACGTTGTCCTGGGGCTGCTTTACAGCGGTAGAAATCAAGCTATGCAAGCGAGGATCAGTTCATTGCCTTTCCCTCTGCATAGAAAGGGTTGAACCCAACAGCCTGTTCTGCGCTGTGTTGCTCGGAAAACAAAAAGGGGACTCACGGCACCCACGCTCTCCCTCAGAAGGGAATTCATACGCGTCTCTCTGAGGCCTCCGGGGAGCCGTAGAGGATTTAAAGCACTCTATCGAGTCAGGGTTCATGGAGATGGCTGCACAGCAAACTTTGCTGATAGGAAACGCTCGTGCTTACCTTGAGGCCTTGGGGTCACGTTTACTTCGCACTTTAGCTAGGGCAAGCGGTGGGGTGAACTCCTAGCAAGGCACAGGCGACCACCTGGATTCATAGGAGAAAACTCACTTTCTTCCCTGAGGCCTTCTTAGCAGTGACTAGAAGACGGGTAACAGCACTGTCTTTCAGTCAGCCTTGAGGCCGCCACTATGTACCTTTCAAATGGGGGAAAATACTGCCTTTTTCCAGGCTTCTCAATTATACACCGGATCACCCAGCACATATACCTCTCTTCTCTGACAAGCCAAAGGAGGCCCTTGGAACACAATTCGGCCTTCTGCGATGAAACTTTGGGATGCAGTGTGTTCTGCATGTGCTGAATGGCATAATCCTCTAAATGCCCTCAGGAGGCCGAGGTGACTTTGCATGTTCCAAATGCCTAGCAAGGCTCACGGTCAATCTCTACTTTATTTCGGGCTGGACCTAAAGTCTACTTTCTGCCTCACTTAGAGAGACGTCGAGCAGGAGACCCCAAAGTGGATTGGAGCCCCGGTGGTTTCTTTCAGGGCAGCTTAGGTGTCCTCAACGTGGCAGACCCGCATGGAAAGAAAGCCGACCCAAGAACCGTGCTCCTGGGGCTGTTTCAAAGCTGTGGAACGCTAGCCAATGAGAACAGATTAGTTGCCAGCCCTTTCACCTGCATAGTGAGGGATGGTCCCAGAGCCGTGTATCCCTTGATTGTGCTCAGAAGGCTTCTGGTACACGGTGCACTTCCTTGAAAAGAAATGCCCCCGTGAGAGGCTTGAGCGCTGTGAGGCACACTAAAGCTAAAGCCGTCCATTGACTAAGCCTTCCTGGAAACTGGTGCACCCCTGCCTCTGGTAAAGGGAAAATGTGCACCTTACCTCGAGACTAGAGGTCACATTTAGTTGGCACTTTAGCTACAGTATGCTCTGGGCTGAGCTCCCAGGAAGGAAGCGCAAGCGTTTGGTTTCTTTGGCAAAAGCTCACTGCTCCTCAGAGGCATCTGTGCAGTGAACAGTGTCCTGGTGGTGTGGTGTTCAGGCAGCTTGGAAGCTGCATCGAAGTTGCTTTCCAAAGGGGGAGAGTCGGGCTTCTCTCACATGCTCCAGTTTCCAACTTGACCCCACAGCGCAATTACCATCACTCACTGACTGTCTACTGGAGACTTTCGGCCACACGGGGCCTTTCTATGATCACACTTCGTTGCAGGCGGGGACTTTTGCATGCCGTGCATAGCATTACCTGCTTAATGACTTAGTCAGGCCTAGGTGACTTTGGATCGTCCAAAAGTCTCACAAGTTGACCGGTTTTTCTGTTCTTTCTGTCAGGCTGGACCTACAGTGGACCTTGCGTCACAATAGAGAGACGACAGGTAAGAGTTGCCAGGGGGCTCTGTAGGCTCAGGGATTCTTTCAGTGCAGTTCAGAGGGCCTCCACAGAGGGAGAGCCACGTTGAATGTAATACTGGCAAAAACGTTGTCCTGGGGCTGCTTTACAGCGGTAGAAATCAAGCTATGCAAGCGAGGATCACTTCATTGCCTTTCCCTCTGCATAGCAAGGGTTGAAACCAACAGCCTGTTCTGCGCTGTGTTGCTCGGAAAACAAAAAGGGGACTCACGGCACCCACGCTCTCCCTCACAAGGGAATTCATACGTGTCCCTCTGAGGCCTCCGGAGAGCCGTAGAGGATTTAAAGCACTCTATCGAGTCAGGGTTCATGGAGATGGCTGCACAGCAAACTTTGCTGATAGGAAACGCTCGTGCTTACCTTGAGGCCTGGGGGTCACGTTTACTTCGCACTTTAGCTAGGGCAAGCGGTGGGGTGAACTCCTAGCAAGGCACAGGCGACCACCTGGATTCATAGGAGAAAACTCACTTTCTTCCCTGAGGCATTCCTAGCAGTGACTAGAAGACGGGTAACAGCACTGTCTTTCAGTCAGCCTTGAGGCCGCCACTATGTACCTTTCAAATGGGGGAAAATACTGCCTTTTTCCAGGTTTCTCAATTATACACCGGATCACCCAGCACATATACCTCTCTTCTCTGACAAGCCAAAGGAGGCCCTTGGAACACAATTCGGCCTTCTGCGATGAAACTTTGGGATGCAGTGTGTTCTGCATGTGCTGAATGGCATAATCCTCTAAATGCCCTCAGGAGGCCTAGGTGACTTTGCATGTTCCAAATGCCTAGCAAGGCTCACGGTCAATTTCTACTTTATTTCTGGCTGGACCTAAAGTCTACTTTCTGCCTCACTTAGAGAGACGTCGAGCAGGAGACCCCAAAGTGGATTGGAGCCCCGGTGGTTTCTTTCAGGGCAGCTTAGGTGTCCTCAACGTGGCAGACCCGCATGGAAAGAAAGCCGGCCCAAGAACCGTGCTCCTGGGGCTGTTTCAAAGCTGTGGAACGCTAGCCATAGAGAACAGATTAGTTGCCAGCCCTTTCACCTGCATAGTGAGGGATGGTCCCAGAGCCGTGTATCCCTTGATTGTGCTCAGAAGGCTTCTGGTACACGGTGCACTTCCTTTGAAAGAAATGCCCCCGTGAGAGGCTTGAGCGCTGTGAGGCACACTAAGGCTAAAGCCGTCCATTGACTAAGCCTTCCTGGAAACTGGTGCACCCCTGCCTCTGGTAAAGGGAAAATGTGCACCTTACCTCGAGACTAGAGGTCACATTTAGTTGGCACTTAGGCTAGAGTATGCTCTGGGCTGAGCTCCCAGGAAGGAAGCGCAAGCGTTCGGTTTCTTTGGCAAAAGCTCACTGCTCCTCAGAGGCATCTGTGCAGTGAACAGTGTCCTGGTGGTGTGGTGTTCAGGCAGCTTGGAAGCTGCATCGAAGTTGCTTTCCAAAGGGGGAGAGTCGGGCTTCTCTCACATGCTCCAGTTTCCAACTTGACCCCACAGCGCAATTACCATCACTCACTGACTGTCTACTGGAGACTTTCGGCCACACGGGGCCTTTCTATGATCACACTTCGTTGCAGGTGGGAATTTTGCATGCCGTGCATAGCATTACCTGCTTAATGACTTAGTCAGGCCTAGGTGACTTTGGATCATCCAAAAGTCTCACAAGTTGACCGGTTTTTCTGTTCTTTCTGTCAGGCTGGACCTACAGTGGACCTTGCGTCACAATAGAGAGATGACAGGTAAGAGTTGCCAGGGGGCTCTGTAGGCTCAGGGATTCTTTCAGTGCAGTTCAGAGGGCCTCCACAGAGGGAGAGCCACGTTGAATGTAATACTGGCAAAAACGTTGTCCTGGGGCTGCTTTACAGCGGTAGAAATCAAGCTATGCAAGCGAGGATCAGTTCATTGCCTTTCCCTCTGCATAGAAAGGGTTGAACCCAACAGCCTGTTCTGCGCTGTGTTGCTCGGAAAACAAAAAGGGGACTCACGGCACCCACGCTCTCCCTCAGAAGGGAATTCATACGCGTCTCTCTGAGGCCTCCGGGGAGCCGTAGAGGATTTAAAGCACTCTATCGAGTCAGGGTTCATGGAGATGGCTGCACAGCAAACTTTGCTGATAGGAAACGCTCGTGCTTACCTTGAGGCCTTGGGGTCACGTTTACTTCGCACTTTAGCTAGGGCAAGCGGTGGGGTGAACTCCTAGCAAGGCACAGGCGACCACCTGGATTCATAGGAGAAAACTCACTTTCTTCCCTGAGGCCTTCTTAGCAGTGACTAGAAGACGGGTAACAGCACTGTCTTTCAGTCAGCCTTGAGGCCGCCACTATGTACCTTTCAAATGGGGGAAAATACTGCCTTTTTCCAGGTTTCTCAATTATACACCGGATCACCCAGCACATATACCTCTCTTCTCTGACAAGCCAAAGGAGGCCCTTGGAACACAATTCGGCCTTCTGCGATGAAACTTTGGGATGCAGTGTGTTCTGCATGTGCTGAATGGCATAATCCTCTAAATGCCCTCAGGAGGCCTAGGTGACTTTGCATGTTCCAAATGCCTAGCAAGGCTCACGGTCAATCTCTACTTTATTTCGGGCTGGACCTAAAGTCTACTTTCTGCCTCACTTAGAGAGACGTCGAGCAGGAGACCCCAAAGTGGATTGGAGCCCCGGTGGTTTCTTTCAGGGCAGCTTAGGTGTCCTCAACGTGGCAGACCCGCATGGAAAGAAAGCCGGCCCAAGAACCGTGCTCCTGGGGCTGTTTCAAAGCTGTGGAACGCTAGCCATAGAGAACAGATTAGTTGCCGGCCCTTTCACCTGCATAGTGAGGGATGGTCCCAGAGCCGTGTATCCCTTGATTGTGCTCAGAAGGCTTCTGGTACACGGTGCACTTCCTTGGAAAGAAATGCCCCCGTGAGAGGCTTGAGCGCTGTGAGGCACACTAAAGCTAAAGCCGTCCATTGACTAAGCCTTCCTGGAAACTGGTGCACCCCTGCCTCTGGTAAAGGGAAAATGTGCACCTTACCTCGAGACTAGAGGTCACATTTAGTTGGCACTTAGGCTAGAGTATGCTCTGGGCTGAGCTCCCAGGAAGGAAGCGCAAGCGTTCGGTTTCTTTGGCAAAAGCTCACTGCTCCTCAGAGGCATCTGTGCAGTGAACAGTGTCCTGGTGGTGTGGTGTTCAGGCAGCTTGGAAGCTGCATCGAAGTTGCTTTCCAAAGGGGGAGAGTCGGGCTTCTCTCACATGCTCCAGTTTCCAACTTGACCCCACAGCGCAATTACCATCACTCACTGACTGTCTACTGGAGACTTTCGGCCACACGGGGCCTTTCTATGATCACACTTCGTTGCAGGCGGGGACTTTTGCATGCCGTGCATAGCATTACCTGCTTAATGACTTAGTCAGGCCTAGGTGACTTTGGATCATCCAAAAGTCTCACAAGTTGACCGGTTTTTCTGTTCTTTCTCTCAGGCTGGACCTACAGTGGACCTTGCGTCACAATAGAGAGATGACAGGTAAGAGTTGCCAGGGGGCTCTGTAGGCTCAGGGATTCTTTCAGTGCAGTTCAGAGGGCCTCCACAGAGGGAGAGCCACGTTGAATGTAATACTGGCAAAAACGTTGTCCTGGGGCTGCTTTACAGCGGTAGAAATCAAGCTATGCAAGCGAGGATCAGTTCATTGCCTTTCCCTCTGCATAGCAAGGGTTGAACCCAACAGCCTGTTCTGCGCTGTGTTGCTCGGAAAACAAAAAGGGGACTCACGGCACCCACGCTCTCCCTCAGAAGGGAATTCATACGCGTCTCTCTGAGGCCTCCGGAGAGCCGTAGAGGATTTAAAGCGCTCTATCGAGTCAGGGTTCATGGAGATGGCTGCACAGCAAACTTTGCTGATAGGAAACGCTCGTGCTTAACTTGAGGCCTGGGGGTCACGTTTACTTCGCACTTTAGCTAGGGCAAGCGGTGGGGTGAACTCCTAGCAAGGCACAGGCGACCACCTGGATTCATAGGAGAAAACTCACTTTCTTCCCTGAGGCCTTCTTAGCAGTGACTAGAAGACGGGTAACAGCACTGTCTTTCAGTCAGCCTTGAGGCCGCCACTATGTACCTTTCAAATGGGGGAAAATACTGCCTTTTGCCAGGTTTCTCAATTATACACCGGATCACCCAGCACATATACCTCTCTTCTCTGACAAGCCAAAGGAGGCCCTTGGAACACAATTCGGCCTTCTGCGATGAAACTTTGGGATGCAGTGTGTTCTGCATGTGCTGAATGGCATAATCCTCTAAATGCCCTCAGGAGGCCTAGGTGACTTTGCATGTTCCAAATGCCTAGCAAGGCTCACGGTCAATTTCTACTTTATTTCTGGCTGGACCTAAAGTCTACTTTCTGCCTCACTTAGAGAGACGTCGAGCAGGAGACCCCAAAGTGGATTGGAGCCCCGGTGGTTTCTTTCAGGGCAGCTTAGGTGTCCTCAACGTGGCAGACCCGCATGGAAAGAAAGCCGGCCCAAGAACCGTGCTCCTGGGGCTGTTTCAAAGCTGTGGAACGCTAGCCATAGAGAACAGATTAGTTGCCAGCCCTTTCACCTGCATAGTGAGGGATGGTCCCAGAGCCGTGTATCCCTTGATTGTGCTCAGAAGGCTTCTGGTACACGGTGCACTTCCTTTGAAAGAAATGCCCCCGTGAGAGGCTTGAGCGCTGTGAGGCACACTAAGGCTAAAGCCGTCCATTGACTAAGCCTTCCTGGAAACTGGTGCACCCCTGCCTCTGGTAAAGGGAAAATGTGCACCTTACCTCGAGACTAGAGGTCACATTTAGTTGGCACTTAGGCTAGAGTATGCTCTGGGCTGAGCTCCCAGGAAGGAAGCGCAAGCGTTCGGTTTCTTTGGCAAAAGCTCACTGCTCCTCAGAGGCATCTGTGCAGTGAACAGTGTCCTGGTGGTGTGGTGTTCAGGCAGCTTGGAAGCTGCATCGAAGTTGCTTTCCAAAGGGGGAGAGTCGGGCTTCTCTCACATGCTCCAGTTTCCAACTTGACCCCACAGCGCAATTACCATCACTCACTGACTGTCTACTGGAGACTTTCGGCCACACGGGGCCTTTCTATGATCACACTTCGTTGCAGGCGGGGACTTTTGCATGCCGTGCATAGCATTACCTGCTTAATGACTTAGTCAGGCCTAGGTGACTTTGGATCATCCAAAAGTCTCACAAGTTGACCGGTTTTTCTGTTCTTTCTGTCAGGCTGGACCTACAGTGGACCTTGCGTCACAATAGAGAGATGACAGGTAAGAGTTGCCAGGGGGCTCTGTAGGCTCAGGGATTCTTTCAGTGCAGTTCAGAGGGCCTCCACAGAGGGAGAGCCACGTTGAATGTAATACTGGCAAAAACGTTGTCCTGGGGCTGCTTTACAGCGGTAGAAATCAAGCTATGCAAGCGAGGATCAGTTCATTGCCTTTCCCTCTGCATAGCAAGGGTTGAACCCAACAGCCTGTTCTGCGCTGTGTTGCTCGGAAAACAAAAAGGGGACTCACGGCACCCACGCTCTCCCTCAGAAGGGAATTCATACGCGTCTCTCTGAGGCCTCCGGGGAGCCGTAGAGGATTTAAAGCACTCTATCGAGTCAGGGTTCATGGAGATGGCTGCACAGCAAACTTTGCTGATAGGAAACGCTCGTGCTTACCTTGAGGCCTTGGGGTCACGTTTACTTCGCACTTTAGCTAGGGCAAGCGGTGGGGTGAACTCCTAGCAAGGCACAGGCGACCACCTGGATTCATAGGAGAAAACTCACTTTCTTCCCTGAGGCCTTCTTAGCAGTGACTAGAAGACGGGTAACAGCACTGTCTTTCAGTCAGCCTTGAGGCCGCCACTATGTACCTTTCAAATGGGGGAAAATACTGCCTTTTTCCAGGTTTCTCAATTATACACCGGATCACCCAGCACATATACCTCTCTTCTCTGACAAGCCAAAGGAGGCCCTTGGAACACAATTCGGCCTTCTGCGATGAAACTTTGGGATGCAGTGTGTTCTGCATGTGCTGAATGGCATAATCCTCTAAATGCCCTCAGGAGGCCGAGGTGACTTTGCATGTTCCAAATGCCTAGCAAGGCTCACGGTCAATCTCTACTTTATTTCGGGCTGGACCTAAAGTCTACTTTCTGCCTCACTTAGAGAGACGTCGAGCAGGAGACCCCAAAGTGGATTGGAGCCCCGGTGGTTTCTTTCAGGGCAGCTTAGGTGTGCTCAACGTGGCAGACCCGCATGGAAAGAAAGCCGACCCAAGAACCGTGCTCCTGGGGCTGTTTCAAAGCTGTGGAACGCTAGCCATAGAGAACAGATTAGTTGCCGGCCCTTTCACCTGCATAGTGAGGGATGGTCCCAGAGCCGTGTATCCCTTGATTGTGCTCAGAAGGCTTCTGGTACACGGTGCACTTCCTTGAAAAGAAATGCCCCCGTGAGAGGCTTGAGCGCTGTGAGGCACACTAAAGCTAAAGCCGTCCATTGACTAAGCCTTCCTGGAAACTGGTGCACCCCTGCCTCTGGTAAAGGGAAAATGTGCACCTTACCTCGAGACTAGAGGTCACATTTAGTTGGCACTTTAGCTACAGTATGCTCTGGGCTGAGCTCCCAGGAAGGAAGCGCAAGCGTTTGGTTTCTTTGGCAAAAGCTCACTGCTCCTCAGAGGCATCTGTGCAGTGAACAGTGTCCTGGTGGTGTGGTGTTCAGGCAGCTTGGAAGCTGCATCGAAGTTGCTTTCCAAAGGGGGAGAGTCGGGCTTCTCTCACATGCTCCAGTTTCCAACTTGACCCCACAGCGCAATTACCATCACTCACTGACTGTCTACTGGAGACTTTCGGCCACACGGGGCCTTTCTATGATCACACTTCGTTGCAGGCGGGGACTTTTGCATGCCGTGCATAGCATTACCTGCTTAATGACTTAGTCAGGCCTAGGTGACTTTGGATCGTCCAAAAGTCTCACAAGTTGACCGGTTTTTCTGTTCTTTCTGTCAGGCTGGACCTACAGTGGACCTTGCGTCACAATAGAGAGACGACAGGTAAGAGTTGCCAGGGGGCTCTGTAGGCTCAGGGATTCTTTCAGTGCAGTTCAGAGGGCCTCCACAGAGGGAGAGCCACGTTGAATGTAATACTGGCAAAAACGTTGTCCTGGGGCTGCTTTACAGCGGTAGAAATCAAGCTATGCAAGCGAGGATCACTTCATTGCCTTTCCCTCTGCATAGCAAGGGTTGAAACCAACAGCCTGTTCTGCGCTGTGTTGCTCGGAAAACAAAAAGGGGACTCACGGCACCCACGCTCTCCCTCACAAGGGAATTCATACGTGTCCCTCTGAGGCCTCCGGAGAGCCGTAGAGGATTTAAAGCACTCTATCGAGTCAGGGTTCATGGAGATGGCTGCACAGCAAACTTTGCTGATAGGAAACGCTCGTGCTTACCTTGAGGCCTGGGGGTCACGTTTACTTCGCACTTTAGCTAGGGCAAGCGGTGGGGTGAACTCCTAGCAAGGCACAGGCGACCACCTGGATTCATAGGAGAAAACTCACTTTCTTCCCTGAGGCCTTCTTAGCAGTGACTAGAAGACGGGTAACAGCACTGTCTTTCAGTCAGCCTTGAGGCCGCCACTATGTACCTTTCAAATGGGGGAAAATACTGCCTTTTTCCAGGTTTCTCAATTATACACCGGATCACCCAGCACATATACCTCTCTTCTCTGACAAGCCAAAGGAGGCCCTTGGAACACAATTCGGCCTTCTGCGATGAAACTTTGGGATGCAGTGTGTTCTGCATGTGCTGAATGGCATAATCCTCTAAATGCCCTCAGGAGGCCTAGGTGACTTTGCATGTTCCAAATGCCTAGCAAGGCTCACGGTCAATTTCTACTTTATTTCTGGCTGGACCTAAAGTCTACTTTCTGCCTCACTTAGAGAGACGTTGAGCAGGAGACCCCAAAGTGAATTGGAGCCCCGGTGGTTTCTTTCAGGGCAGCTTAGGTGTCCTCAACGTGGCAGACCCGCATGGAAAGAAAGCCGGCCCAAGAACCGTGCTCCTGGGGCTGTTTCAAAGCTGTGGAACGCTAGCCATAGAGAACAGATTAGTTGCCAGCCCTTTCACCTGCATAGTGAGGGATGGTCCCAGAGCCGTGTATCCCTTGATTGTGCTCAGAAGGCTTCTGGTACACGGTGCACTTCCTTTGAAAGAAATGCCCCCGTGAGAGGCTTGAGCGCTGTGAGGCACACTAAGGCTAAAGCCGTCCATTGACTAAGCCTTCCTGGAAACTGGTGCACCCCTGCCTCTGGTAAAGGGAAAATGTGCACCTTACCTCGAGACTAGAGGTCACATTTAGTTGGCACTTAGGCTAGAGTATGCTCTGGGCTGAGCTCCCAGGAAGGAAGCGCAAGCGTTCGGTTTCTTTGGCAAAAGCTCACTGCTCCTCAGAGGCATCTGTGCAGTGAACAGTGTCCTGGTGGTGTGGTGTTCAGGCAGCTTGGAAGCTGCATCGAAGTTGCTTTCCAAAGGGGGAGAGTCGGGCTTCTCTCACATGCTCCAGTTTCCAACTTGACCCCACAGCGCAATTACCATCACTCACTGACTGTCTACTGGAGACTTTCGGCCACACGGGGCCTTTCTATGATCACACTTCGTTGCAGGCGGGGACTTTTGCATGCCGTGCATAGCATTACCTGCTTAATGACTTAGTCAGGCCTAGGTGACTTTGGATCATCCAAAAGTCTCACAAGTTGACCGGTTTTTCTGTTCTTTCTCTCAGGCTGGACCTACAGTGGACCTTGCGTCACAATAGAGAGATGACAGGTAAGAGTTGCCAGGGGGCTCTGTAGGCTCAGGGATTCTTTCAGTGCAGTTCAGAGGGCCTCCACAGAGGGAGAGCCACGTTGAATGTAATACTGGCAAAAACGTTGTCCTGGGGCTGCTTTACAGCGGTAGAAATCAAGCTATGCAAGCGAGGATCAGTTCATTGCCTTTCCCTCTGCATAGAAAGGGTTGAACCCAACAGCCTGTTCTGCGCTGTGTTGCTCGGAAAACAAAAAGGGGACTCACGGCACCCACGCTCTCCCTCAGAAGGGAATTCATACGCGTCTCTCTGAGGCCTCCGGGGAGCCGTAGAGGATTTAAAGCACTCTATCGAGTCAGGGTTCATGGAGATGGCTGCACAGCAAACTTTGCTGATAGGAAACGCTCGTGCTTACCTTGAGGCCTTGGGGTCACGTTTACTTCGCACTTTAGCTAGGGCAAGCGGTGGGGTGAACTCCTAGCAAGGCACAGGCGACCACCTGGATTCATAGGAGAAAACTCACTTTCTTCCCTGAGGCCTTCTTAGCAGTGACTAGAAGACGGGTAACAGCACTGTCTTTCAGTCAGCCTTGAGGCCGCCACTATGTACCTTTCAAATGGGGGAAAATACTGCCTTTTTCCAGGCTTCTCAATTATACACCGGATCACCCAGCACATATACCTCTCTTCTCTGACAAGCCAAAGGAGGCCCTTGGAACACAATTCGGCCTTCTGCGATGAAACTTTGGGATGCAGTGTGTTCTGCATGTGCTGAATGGCATAATCCTCTAAATGCCCTCAGGAGGCCGAGGTGACTTTGCATGTTCCAAATGCCTAGCAAGGCTCACGGTCAATCTCTACTTTATTTCGGGCTGGACCTAAAGTCTACTTTCTGCCTCACTTAGAGAGACGTCGAGCAGGAGACCCCAAAGTGGATTGGAGCCCCGGTGGTTTCTTTCAGGGCAGCTTAGGTGTCCTCAACGTGGCAGACCCGCATGGAAAGAAAGCCGACCCAAGAACCGTGCTCCTGGGGCTGTTTCAAAGCTGTGGAACGCTAGCCATAGAGAACAGATTAGTTGCCAGCCCTTTCACCTGCATAGTGAGGGATGGTCCCAGAGCCGTGTATCCCTTGATTGTGCTCAGAAGGCTTCTGGTACACGGTGCACTTCCTTGAAAAGAAATGCCCCCGTGAGAGGCTTGAGCGCTGTGAGGCACACTAAAGCTAAAGCCGTCCATTGACTAAGCCTTCCTGGAAACTGGTGCACCCCTGCCTCTGGTAAAGGGAAAATGTGCACCTTACCTCGAGACTAGAGGTCACATTTAGTTGGCACTTTAGCTACAGTATGCTCTGGGCTGAGCTCCCAGGAAGGAAGCGCAAGCGTTTGGTTTCTTTGGCAAAAGCTCACTGCTCCTCAGAGGCATCTGTGCAGTGAACAGTGTCCTGGTGGTGTGGTGTTCAGGCAGCTTGGAAGCTGCATCGAAGTTGCTTTCCAAAGGGGGAGAGTCGGGCTTCTCTCACATGCTCCAGTTTCCAACTTGACCCCACAGCGCAATTACCATCACTCACTGACTGTCTACTGGAGACTTTCGGCCACACGGGGCCTTTCTATGATCACACTTCGTTGCAGGCGGGGACTTTTGCATGCCGTGCATAGCATTACCTGCTTAATGACTTAGTCAGGCCTAGGTGACTTTGGATCGTCCAAAAGTCTCACAAGTTGACCGGTTTTTCTGTTCTTTCTGTCAGGCTGGACCTACAGTGGACCTTGCGTCACAATAGAGAGACGACAGGTAAGAGTTGCCAGGGGGCTCTATAGGCTCAGGGATTCTTTCAGTGCAGTTCAGAGGGCCTCCACAGAGGGAGAGCCACGTTGAATGTAATACTGGCAAAAACGTTGTCCTGGGGCTGCTTTACAGCGGTAGAAATCAAGCTATGCAAGCGAGGATCAGTTCATTGCCTTTCCCTCTGCATAGCAAGGGTTCAAACCAACAGCCTGTTCTGCGCTGTGTTGCTCGGAAAACAAAAAGGGGACTCACGGCACCCACGCTCTCCCTCACAAGGGAATTCATACGTGTCCCTCTGAGGCCTCCGGAGAGCCGTAGAGGATTTAAAGCACTCTATCGAGTCAGGGTTCATGGAGATGGCTGCACAGCAAACTTTGCTGATAGGAAACGCTCGTGCTTACCTTGAGGCCTGGGGGTCACGTTTACTTCGCACTTTAGCTAGGGCAAGCGGTGGGGTGAACTCCTAGCAAGGCACAGGCGACCACCTGGATTCATAGGAGAAAACTCACTTTCTTCCCTGAGGCATTCCTAGCAGTGACTAGAAGACGGGTAACAGCACTGTCTTTCAGTCAGCCTTGAGGCCGCCACTATGTACCTTTCAAATGGGGGAAAATACTGCCTTTTTCCAGGTTTCTCAATTATACACCGGATCACCCAGCACATATACCTCTCTTCTCTGACAAGCCAAAGGAGGCCCTTGGAACACAATTCGGCCTTCTGCGATGAAACTTTGGGATGCAGTGTGTTCTGCATGTGCTGAATGGCATAATCCTCTAAATGGCCTCAGGAGGCCTAGGTGACTTTGCATGTTCCAAATGCCTAGCAAGGCTCACGGTCAATTTCTACTTTATTTCTGGCTGGACCTAAAGTCTACTTTCTGCCTCACTTAGAGAGACGTCGAGCAGGAGACCCCAAAGTGGATTGGAGCCCCGGTGGTTTCTTTCAGGGCAGCTTAGGTGTCCTCAACGTGGCAGACCCGCATGGAAAGAAAGCCGGCCCAAGAACCGTGCTCCTGGGGCTGTTTCAAAGCTGTGGAACGCTAGCCATAGAGAACAGATTAGTTGCCAGCCCTTTCACCTGCATAGTGAGGGATGGTCCCAGAGCCGTGTATCCCTTGATTGTGCTCAGAAGGCTTCTGGTACACGGTGCACTTCCTTTGAAAGAAATGCCCCCGTGAGAGGCTTGAGCGCTGTGAGGCACACTAAAGCTAAAGCCGTCCATTGACTAAGCCTTCCTGGAAACTGGTGCACCCCTGCCTCTGGTAAAGGGAAAATGTGCACCTTACCTCGAGACTAGAGGTCACATTTAGTTGGCACTTAGGCTAGAGTATGCTCTGGGCTGAGCTCCCAGGAAGGAAGCGCAAGCGTTCGGTTTCTTTGGCAAAAGCTCACTGCTCCTCAGAGGCATCTGTGCAGTGAACAGTGTCCTGGTGGTGTGGTGTTCAGGCAGCTTGGAAGCTGCATCGAAGTTGCTTTCCAAAGGGGGAGAGTCGGGCTTCTCTCACATGCTCCAGTTTCCAACTTGACCCCACAGCGCAATTACCATCACTCACTGACTGTCTACTGGAGACTTTCGGCCACACGGGGCCTTTCTATGATCACACTTCGTTGCAGGCGGGGACTTTTGCATGCCGTGCATAGCATTACCTGCTTAATGACTTAGTCAGGCCTAGGTGACTTTGGATCGTCCAAAAGTCTCACAAGTTGACCGGTTTTTCTGTTCTTTCTGTCAGGCTGGACCTACAGTGGACCTTGCGTCACAATAGAGAGATGACAGGTAAGAGTTGCCAGGGGGCTCTGTAGGCTCAGGGATTCTTTCAGTGCAGTTCAGAGGGCCTCCACAGAGGGAGAGCCACGTTGAATGTAATACTGGCAAAAACGTTGTCCTGGGGCTGCTTTACAGCGGTAGAAATCAAGCTATGCAAGCGAGGATCAGTTCATTGCCTTTCCCTCTGCATAGCAAGGGTTGAACCCAACAGCCTGTTCTGCGCTGTGTTGCTCGGAAAACAAAAAGGGGACTCACGGCACCCACGCTCTCCCTCACAAGGGAATTCATACGTGTCCCTCTGAGGCCTCCTGAGAGCCGTAGAGGATTTAAAGCACTCTATCGAGTCAGGGTTCATGGAGATGGCTGCACAGCAAACTTTGCTGATAGGAAACGCTCGTGCTTACCTTGAGGCCTGGGGGTCACGTTTACTTTGCAGTTTAGCTAGGGAAAGCGGTGGGGTGAACTCCTAGCAAGGCACAGGCGACCACCTGGATTCATAGGAGAAAACTCACTTTCTTCCCTGAGGCATTCCTAGCAGTGACTAGAAGACGGGTAACAGCACTGTCTTTCAGTCAGCCTTGAGGCCGCCACTATCTACCTTTCAAATGGGGGAAAATACTGCCTTTTTCCAGGCTTCTCAATTATACACCGGATCACCCAGCACATATACCTCTCTTCTCTGACAAGCCAAAGGAGGCCCTTGGAACACAATTCGGCCTTCTGCGATGAAACTTTGGGATGCAGTGTGTTCTGCATGTGCTGAATGGCATAATCCTCTAAATGCCCTCAGGAGGCCGAGGTGACTTTATATATTCCAAATGCCTAGCAAGGCTCACGGTCAATTTCTACTTTATTTCTGGCTGGACCTAAAGTCTACTTTCTGCCTCACTTAGAGAGACGTCGAGCAGGAGACCCCAAAGTGGATTGGAGCCCCGGTGGTTTCTTTCAGGGCAGCTTAGGTGTCCTCAACGTGGCAGACCCGCATGGAAAGAAAGCCGGCCCAAGAACCGTGCTCCTGGGGCTGTTTCAAAGCTGTGGAACGCTAGCCATAGAGAACAGATTAGTTGCCAGCCCTTTCACCTGCATAGTGAGGGATGGTCCCAGAGCCGTGTATCCCTTGATTGTGCTCAGAAGGCTTCTGGTACACGGTGCACTTCCTTTGAAAGAAATGCCCCCGTGAGAGGCTTGAGCGCTGTGAGGCACACTAAGGCTAAAGCCGTCCATTGACTAAGCCTTCCTGGAAACTGGTGCACCCCTGCCTCTGGTAAAGGGAAAATGTGCACCTTACCTCGAGACTAGAGGTCACATTTAGTTGGCACTTAGGCTAGAGTATGCTCTGGGCTGAGCTCCCAGGAAGGAAGCGCAAGCGTTCGGTTTCTTTGGCAAAAGCTCACTGCTCCTCAGAGGCATCTGTGCAGTGAACAGTGTCCTGGTGGTGTGGTGTTCAGGCAGCTTGGAAGCTGCATCGAAGTTGCTTTCCAAAGGGGGAGAGTCGGGCTTCTCTCACATGCTCCAGTTTCCAACTTGACCCCACAGCGCAATTACCATCACTCACTGACTGTCTACTGGAGACTTTCGGCCACACGGGGCCTTTCTATGATCACACTTCGTTGCAGGTGGGAATTTTGCATGCCGTGCATAGCATTACCTGCTTAATGACTTAGTCAGGCCTAGGTGACTTTGGATCATCCAAAAGTCTCACAAGTTGACCGGTTTTTCTGTTCTTTCTGTCAGGCTGGACCTACAGTGGACCTTGCGTCACAATAGAGAGATGACAGGTAAGAGTTGCCAGGGGGCTCTGTAGGCTCAGGGATTCTTTCAGTGCAGTTCAGAGGGCCTCCACAGAGGGAGAGCCACGTTGAATGTAATACTGGCAAAAACGTTGTCCTGGGGCTGCTTTACAGCGGTAGAAATCAAGCTATGCAAGCGAGGATCAGTTCATTGCCTTTCCCTCTGCATAGAAAGGGTTGAACCCAACAGCCTGTTCTGCGCTGTGTTGCTCGGAAAACAAAAAGGGGACTCACGGCACCCACGCTCTCCCTCAGAAGGGAATTCATACGCGTCTCTCTGAGGCCTCCGGGGAGCCGTAGAGGATTTAAAGCACTCTATCGAGTCAGGGTTCATGGAGATGGCTGCACAGCAAACTTTGCTGATAGGAAACGCTCGTGCTTACCTTGAGGCCTTGGGGTCACGTTTACTTCGCACTTTAGCTAGGGCAAGCGGTGGGGTGAACTCCTAGCAAGGCACAGGCGACCACCTGGATTCATAGGAGAAAACTCACTTTCTTCCCTGAGGCCTTCTTAGCAGTGACTAGAAGACGGGTAACAGCACTGTCTTTCAGTCAGCCTTGAGGCCGCCACTATGTACCTTTCAAATGGGGGAAAATACTGCCTTTTTCCAGGTTTCTCAATTATACACCGGATCACCCAGCACATATACCTCTCTTCTCTGACAAGCCAAAGGAGGCCCTTGGAACACAATTCGGCCTTCTGCGATGAAACTTTGGGATGCAGTGTGTTCTGCATGTGCTGAATGGCATAATCCTCTAAATGCCCTCAGGAGGCCTAGGTGACTTTGCATGTTCCAAATGCCTAGCAAGGCTCACGGTCAATCTCTACTTTATTTCGGGCTGGACCTAAAGTCTACTTTCTGCCTCACTTAGAGAGACGTCGAGCAGGAGACCCCAAAGTGGATTGGAGCCCCGGTGGTTTCTTTCAGGGCAGCTTAGGTGTCCTCAACGTGGCAGACCCGCATGGAAAGAAAGCCGGCCCAAGAACCGTGCTCCTGGGGCTGTTTCAAAGCTGTGGAACGCTAGCCATAGAGAACAGATTAGTTGCCGGCCCTTTCACCTGCATAGTGAGGGATGGTCCCAGAGCCGTGTATCCCTTGATTGTGCTCAGAAGGCTTCTGGTACACGGTGCACTTCCTTGGAAAGAAATGCCCCCGTGAGAGGCTTGAGCGCTGTGAGGCACACTAAAGCTAAAGCCGTCCATTGACTAAGCCTTCCTGGAAACTGGTGCACCCCTGCCTCTGGTAAAGGGAAAATGTGCACCTTACCTCGAGACTAGAGGTCACATTTAGTTGGCACTTAGGCTAGAGTATGCTCTGGGCTGAGCTCCCAGGAAGGAAGCGCAAGCGTTCGGTTTCTTTGGCAAAAGCTCACTGCTCCTCAGAGGCATCTGTGCAGTGAACAGTGTCCTGGTGGTGTGGTGTTCAGGCAGCTTGGAAGCTGCATCGAAGTTGCTTTCCAAAGGGGGAGAGTCGGGCTTCTCTCACATGCTCCAGTTTCCAACTTGACCCCACAGCGCAATTACCATCACTCACTGACTGTCTACTGGAGACTTTCGGCCACACGGGGCCTTTCTATGATCACACTTCGTTGCAGGCGGGGAGTTTTGCATGCCGTGCATAGCATTACCTGCTTAATGACTTAGTCAGGCCTAAGTGGCTTTGGATCATCCAAAAGTCTCACAAGTTGACCGGTTTTTCTGTTCTTTCTGTCAGGCTGGACCTACAGTGGACCTTGCGTCACAATAGAGAGATGACAGGTAAGAGTTGCCAGGGGGCTCTGTAGGCTCAGGGATTCTTTCAGTGCAGTTCAGAGGGCCTCCACAGAGGGAGAGCCACGTTGAATGTAATACTGGCAAAAACGTTGTCCTGGGGCTGCTTTACAGCGGTAGAAATCAAGCTATGCAAGCGAGGATCAGTTCATTGCCTTTCCCTCTGCATAGCAAGGGTTGAACCCAACAGCCTGTTCTGCGCTGTGTTGCTCGGAAAACAAAAAGGGGACTCACGGCACCCACGCTCTCCCTCAGAAGGGAATTCATACGCGTCTCTCTGAGGCCTCCGGAGAGCCGTAGAGGATTTAAAGCGCTCTATCGAGTCAGGGTTCATGGAGATGGCTGCACAGCAAACTTTGCTGATAGGAAACGCTCGTGCTTAACTTGAGGCCTGGGGGTCACGTTTACTTTGCAGTTTAGCTAGGGAAAGCGGTGGGGTGAACTCCTAGCAAGGCACAGGCGACCACCTGGATTCATAGGAGAAAACTCACTTTCTTCCCTGAGGCATTCCTAGCAGTGACTAGAAGACGGGTAACAGCACTGTCTTTCAGTCAGCCTTGAGGCCGCCACTACCTACCTTTCAAATGGGGGAAAATACTGCCTTTTTCCAGGCTTCTCAATTATACACCGGATCACCCAGCACATATACCTCTCTTCTCTGACAAGCCAAAGGAGGCCCTTGGAACACAATTCGGCCTTCTGCGATGAAACTTTGGGATGCAGTGTGTTCTGCATGTGCTGAATGGCATAATCCTCTAAATGCCCTCAGGAGGCCTAGGTGACTTTGTATGTTCCAAATGCCTAGCAAGGCTCACGGTCAATTTCTACTTTATTTCTGGCTGGACCTAAAGTCTACTTTCTGCCTCACTTAGAGAGACGTCGAGCAGGAGACCCCAAAGTGGATTGGAGCCCCGGTGGTTTCTTTCAGGGCAGCTTAGGTGTCCTCAACGTGGCAGACCCGCATGGAAAGAAAGCCGGCCCAAGAACCGTGCTCCTGGGGCTGTTTCAAAGCTGTGGAACGCTAGCCATAGAGAACAGATTAGTTGCCAGCCCTTTCACCTGCATAGTGAGGGATGGTCCCAGAGCCGTGTATCCCTTGATTGTGCTCAGAAGGCTTCTGGTACACGGTGCACTTCCTTTGAAAGAAATGCCCCCGTGAGAGGCTTGAGCGCTGTGAGGCACACTAAGGCTAAAGCCGTCCATTGACTAAGCCTTCCTGGAAACTGGTGCACCCCTGCCTCTGGTAAAGGGAAAATGTGCACCTTACCTCGAGACTAGAGGTCACATTTAGTTGGCACTTAGGCTAGAGTATGCTCTGGGCTGAGCTCCCAGGAAGGAAGCGCAAGCGTTCGGTTTCTTTGGCAAAAGCTCACTGCTCCTCAGAGGCATCTGTGCAGTGAACAGTGTCCTGGTGGTGTGGTGTTCAGGCAGCTTGGAAGCTGCATCGAAGTTGCTTTCCAAAGGGGGAGAGTCGGGCTTCTCTCACATGCTCCAGTTTCCAACTTGACCCCACAGCGCAATTACCATCACTCACTGACTGTCTACTGGAGACTTTCGGCCACACGGGGCCTTTCTATGATCACACTTCGTTGCAGGTGGGAATTTTGCATGCCGTGCATAGCATTACCTGCTTAATGACTTAGTCAGGCCTAGGTGACTTTGGATCGTCCAAAAGTCTCACAAGTTGACCGGTTTTTATGTTCTTTCTGTCAGGCTGGACCTACAGTGGACCTTGCGTCACAATAGAGAGATGACAGGTAAGAGTTGCCAGGGGGCTCTGTAGGCTCAGGGATTCTTTCAGTGCAGTTCAGAGGGCCTCCACAGAGGGAGAGCCACGTTGAATGTAATACTGGCAAAAACGTTGTCCTGGGGCTGCTTTACAGCGGTAGAAATCAAGCTATGCAAGCGAGGATCAGTTCATTGCCTTTCCCTCTGCATAGCAAGGGTTGAACCCAACAGCCTGTTCTGCGCTGTGTTGCTCGGAAAACAAAAAGGGGACTCACGGCACCCACGCTCTCCCTCACAAGGGAATTCATACGTGTCCCTCTGAGGCCTCCTGAGAGCCGTAGAGGATTTAAAGCACTCTATCGAGTCAGGGTTCATGGAGATGGCTGCACAGCAAACTTTGCTGATAGGAAACGCTCGTGCTTACCTTGAGGCCTGGGGGTCACGTTTACTTTGCAGTTTAGCTAGGGAAAGCGGTGGGGTGAACTCCTAGCAAGGCACAGGCGACCACCTGGATTCATAGGAGAAAACTCACTTTCTTCCCTGAGGCATTCCTAGCAGTGACTAGAAGACGGGTAACAGCACTGTCTTTCAGTCAGCCTTGAGGCCGCCACTATCTACCTTTCAAATGGGGGAAAATACTGCCTTTTTCCAGGCTTCTCAATTATACACCGGATCACCCAGCACATATACCTCTCTTCTCTGACAAGCCAAAGGAGGCCCTTGGAACACAATTCGGCCTTCTGCGATGAAACTTTGGGATGCAGTGTGTTCTGCATGTGCTGAATGGCATAATCCTCTAAATGCCCTCAGGAGGCCGAGGTGACTTTATATATTCCAAATGCCTAGCAAGGCTCACGGTCAATTTCTACTTTATTTCTGGCTGGACCTAAAGTCTACTTTCTGCCTCACTTAGAGAGACGTCGAGCAGGAGACCCCAAAGTGGATTGGAGCCCCGGTGGTTTCTTTCAGGGCAGCTTAGGTGTCCTCAACGTGGCAGACCCGCATGGAAAGAAAGCCGGCCCAAGAACCGTGCTCCTGGGGCTGTTTCAAAGCTGTGGAACGCTAGCCATAGAGAACAGATTAGTTGCCAGCCCTTTCACCTGCATAGTGAGGGATGGTCCCAGAGCCGTGTATCCCTTGATTGTGCTCAGAAGGCTTCTGGTACACGGTGCACTTCCTTTGAAAGAAATGCCCCCGTGAGAGGCTTGAGCGCTGTGAGGCACACTAAGGCTAAAGCCGTCCATTGACTAAGCCTTCCTGGAAACTGGTGCACCCCTGCCTCTGGTAAAGGGAAAATGTGCACCTTACCTCGAGACTAGAGGTCACATTTAGTTGGCACTTAGGCTAGAGTATGCTCTGGGCTGAGCTCCCAGGAAGGAAGCGCAAGCGTTCGGTTTCTTTGGCAAAAGCTCACTGCTCCTCAGAGGCATCTGTGCAGTGAACAGTGTCCTGGTGGTGTGGTGTTCAGGCAGCTTGGAAGCTGCATCGAAGTTGCTTTCCAAAGGGGGAGAGTCGGGCTTCTCTCACATGCTCCAGTTTCCAACTTGACCCCACAGCGCAATTACCATCACTCACTGACTGTCTACTGGAGACTTTCGGCCACACGGGGCCTTTCTATGATCACACTTCGTTGCAGGTGGGAATTTTGCATGCCGTGCATAGCATTACCTGCTTAATGACTTAGTCAGGCCTAGGTGACTTTGGATCATCCAAAAGTCTCACAAGTTGACCGGTTTTTCTGTTCTTTCTGTCAGGCTGGACCTACAGTGGACCTTGCGTCACAATAGAGAGATGACAGGTAAGAGTTGCCAGGGGGCTCTGTAGGCTCAGGGATTCTTTCAGTGCAGTTCAGAGGGCCTCCACAGAGGGAGAGCCACGTTGAATGTAATACTGGCAAAAACGTTGTCCTGGGGCTGCTTTACAGCGGTAGAAATCAAGCTATGCAAGCGAGGATCAGTTCATTGCCTTTCCCTCTGCATAGAAAGGGTTGAACCCAACAGCCTGTTCTGCGCTGTGTTGCTCGGAAAACAAAAAGGGGACTCACGGCACCCACGCTCTCCCTCAGAAGGGAATTCATACGCGTCTCTCTGAGGCCTCCGGGGAGCCGTAGAGGATTTAAAGCACTCTATCGAGTCAGGGTTCATGGAGATGGCTGCACAGCAAACTTTGCTGATAGGAAACGCTCGTGCTTACCTTGAGGCCTTGGGGTCACGTTTACTTCGCACTTTAGCTAGGGCAAGCGGTGGGGTGAACTCCTAGCAAGGCACAGGCGACCACCTGGATTCATAGGAGAAAACTCACTTTCTTCCCTGAGGCCTTCTTAGCAGTGACTAGAAGACGGGTAACAGCACTGTCTTTCAGTCAGCCTTGAGGCCGCCACTATGTACCTTTCAAATGGGGGAAAATACTGCCTTTTTCCAGGTTTCTCAATTATACACCGGATCACCCAGCACATATACCTCTCTTCTCTGACAAGCCAAAGGAGGCCCTTGGAACACAATTCGGCCTTCTGCGATGAAACTTTGGGATGCAGTGTGTTCTGCATGTGCTGAATGGCATAATCCTCTAAATGCCCTCAGGAGGCCTAGGTGACTTTGCATGTTCCAAATGCCTAGCAAGGCTCACGGTCAATCTCTACTTTATTTCGGGCTGGACCTAAAGTCTACTTTCTGCCTCACTTAGAGAGACGTCGAGCAGGAGACCCCAAAGTGGATTGGAGCCCCGGTGGTTTCTTTCAGGGCAGCTTAGGTGTCCTCAACGTGGCAGACCCGCATGGAAAGAAAGCCGGCCCAAGAACCGTGCTCCTGGGGCTGTTTCAAAGCTGTGGAACGCTAGCCATAGAGAACAGATTAGTTGCCGGCCCTTTCACCTGCATAGTGAGGGATGGTCCCAGAGCCGTGTATCCCTTGATTGTGCTCAGAAGGCTTCTGGTACACGGTGCACTTCCTTGGAAAGAAATGCCCCCGTGAGAGGCTTGAGCGCTGTGAGGCACACTAAAGCTAAAGCCGTCCATTGACTAAGCCTTCCTGGAAACTGGTGCACCCCTGCCTCTGGTAAAGGGAAAATGTGCACCTTACCTCGAGACTAGAGGTCACATTTAGTTGGCACTTAGGCTAGAGTATGCTCTGGGCTGAGCTCCCAGGAAGGAAGCGCAAGCGTTCGGTTTCTTTGGCAAAAGCTCACTGCTCCTCAGAGGCATCTGTGCAGTGAACAGTGTCCTGGTGGTGTGGTGTTCAGGCAGCTTGGAAGCTGCATCGAAGTTGCTTTCCAAAGGGGGAGAGTCGGGCTTCTCTCACATGCTCCAGTTTCCAACTTGACCCCACAGCGCAATTACCATCACTCACTGACTGTCTACTGGAGACTTTCGGCCACACGGGGCCTTTCTATGATCACACTTCGTTGCAGGCGGGGAGTTTTGCATGCCGTGCATAGCATTACCTGCTTAATGACTTAGTCAGGCCTAAGTGGCTTTGGATCATCCAAAAGTCTCACAAGTTGACCGGTTTTTCTGTTCTTTCTGTCAGGCTGGACCTACAGTGGACCTTGCGTCACAATAGAGAGATGACAGGTAAGAGTTGCCAGGGGGCTCTGTAGGCTCAGGGATTCTTTCAGTGCAGTTCAGAGGGCCTCCACAGAGGGAGAGCCACGTTGAATGTAATACTGGCAAAAACGTTGTCCTGGGGCTGCTTTACAGCGGTAGAAATCAAGCTATGCAAGCGAGGATCAGTTCATTGCCTTTCCCTCTGCATAGCAAGGGTTGAACCCAACAGCCTGTTCTGCGCTGTGTTGCTCGGAAAACAAAAAGGGGACTCACGGCACCCACGCTCTCCCTCAGAAGGGAATTCATACGCGTCTCTCTGAGGCCTCCGGAGAGCCGTAGAGGATTTAAAGCGCTCTATCGAGTCAGGGTTCATGGAGATGGCTGCACAGCAAACTTTGCTGATAGGAAACGCTCGTGCTTAACTTGAGGCCTGGGGGTCACGTTTACTTTGCAGTTTAGCTAGGGAAAGCGGTGGGGTGAACTCCTAGCAAGGCACAGGCGACCACCTGGATTCATAGGAGAAAACTCACTTTCTTCCCTGAGGCATTCCTAGCAGTGACTAGAAGACGGGTAACAGCACTGTCTTTCAGTCAGCCTTGAGGCCGCCACTACCTACCTTTCAAATGGGGGAAAATACTGCCTTTTTCCAGGCTTCTCAATTATACACCGGATCACCCAGCACATATACCTCTCTTCTCTGACAAGCCAAAGGAGGCCCTTGGAACACAATTCGGCCTTCTGCGATGAAACTTTGGGATGCAGTGTGTTCTGCATGTGCTGAATGGCATAATCCTCTAAATGCCCTCAGGAGGCCTAGGTGACTTTGTATGTTCCAAATGCCTAGCAAGGCTCACGGTCAATTTCTACTTTATTTCTGGCTGGACCTAAAGTCTACTTTCTGCCTCACTTAGAGAGACGTCGAGCAGGAGACCCCAAAGTGGATTGGAGCCCCGGTGGTTTCTTTCAGGGCAGCTTAGGTGTCCTCAACGTGGCAGACCCGCATGGAAAGAAAGCCGGCCCAAGAACCGTGCTCCTGGGGCTGTTTCAAAGCTGTGGAACGCTAGCCATAGAGAACAGATTAGTTGCCAGCCCTTTCACCTGCATAGTGAGGGATGGTCCCAGAGCCGTGTATCCCTTGATTGTGCTCAGAAGGCTTCTGGTACACGGTGCACTTCCTTTGAAAGAAATGCCCCCGTGAGAGGCTTGAGCGCTGTGAGGCACACTAAGGCTAAAGCCGTCCATTGACTAAGCCTTCCTGGAAACTGGTGCACCCCTGCCTCTGGTAAAGGGAAAATGTGCACCTTACCTCGAGACTAGAGGTCACATTTAGTTGGCACTTAGGCTAGAGTATGCTCTGGGCTGAGCTCCCAGGAAGGAAGCGCAAGCGTTCGGTTTCTTTGGCAAAAGCTCACTGCTCCTCAGAGGCATCTGTGCAGTGAACAGTGTCCTGGTGGTGTGGTGTTCAGGCAGCTTGGAAGCTGCATCGAAGTTGCTTTCCAAAGGGGGAGAGTCGGGCTTCTCTCACATGCTCCAGTTTCCAACTTGACCCCACAGCGCAATTACCATCACTCACTGACTGTCTACTGGAGACTTTCGGCCACACGGGGCCTTTCTATGATCACACTTCGTTGCAGGTGGGAATTTTGCATGCCGTGCATAGCATTACCTGCTTAATGACTTAGTCAGGCCTAGGTGACTTTGGATCATCCAAAAGTCTCACAAGTTGACCGGTTTTTCTGTTCTTTCTGTCAGGCTGGACCTACAGTGGACCTTGCGTCACAATAGAGAGATGACAGGTAAGAGTTGCCAGGGGGCTCTGTAGGCTCAGGGATTCTTTCAGTGCAGTTCAGAGGGCCTCCACAGAGGGAGAGCCACGTTGAATGTAATACTGGCAAAAACGTTGTCCTGGGGCTGCTTTACAGCGGTAGAAATCAAGCTATGCAAGCGAGGATCAGTTCATTGCCTTTCCCTCTGCATAGAAAGGGTTGAACCCAACAGCCTGTTCTGCGCTGTGTTGCTCGGAAAACAAAAAGGGGACTCACGGCACCCACGCTCTCCCTCAGAAGGGAATTCATACGCGTCTCTCTGAGGCCTCCGGGGAGCCGTAGAGGATTTAAAGCACTCTATCGAGTCAGGGTTCATGGAGATGGCTGCACAGCAAACTTTGCTGATAGGAAACGCTCGTGCTTACCTTGAGGCCTTGGGGTCACGTTTACTTCGCACTTTAGCTAGGGCAAGCGGTGGGGTGAACTCCTAGCAAGGCACAGGCGACCACCTGGATTCATAGGAGAAAACTCACTTTCTTCCCTGAGGCCTTCTTAGCAGTGACTAGAAGACGGGTAACAGCACTGTCTTTCAGTCAGCCTTGAGGCCGCCACTATGTACCTTTCAAATGGGGGAAAATACTGCCTTTTTCCAGGTTTCTCAATTATACACCGGATCACCCAGCACATATACCTCTCTTCTCTGACAAGCCAAAGGAGGCCCTTGGAACACAATTCGGCCTTCTGCGATGAAACTTTGGGATGCAGTGTGTTCTGCATGTGCTGAATGGCATAATCCTCTAAATGCCCTCAGGAGGCCTAGGTGACTTTGCATGTTCCAAATGCCTAGCAAGGCTCACGGTCAATTTCTACTTTATTTCTGGCTGGACCTAAAGTCTACTTTCTGCCTCACTTAGAGAGACGTCGAGCAGGAGACCCCAAAGTGGATTGGAGCCCCGGTGGTTTCTTTCAGGGCAGCTTAGGTGTCCTCAACGTGGCAGACCCGCATGGAAAGAAAGCCGGCCCAAGAACCGTGCTCCTGGGGCTGTTTCAAAGCTGTGGAACGCTAGCCATAGAGAACAGATTAGTTGCCAGCCCTTTCACCTGCATAGTGAGGGATGGTCCCAGAGCCGTGTATCCCTTGATTGTGCTCAGAAGGCTTCTGGTACACGGTGCACTTCCTTTGAAAGAAATGCCCCCGTGAGAGGCTTGAGCGCTGTGAGGCACACTAAGGCTAAAGCCGTCCATTGACTAAGCCTTCCTGGAAACTGGTGCACCCCTGCCTCTGGTAAAGGGAAAATGTGCACCTTACCTCGAGACTAGAGGTCACATTTAGTTGGCACTTAGGCTAGAGTATGCTCTGGGCTGAGCTCCCAGGAAGGAAGCGCAAGCGTTTGGATTCTTTGGCAAAAGCTCACTGCTCCTCAGAGGCATCTGTGCAGTGAACAGTGTCCTGGTGGTGTGGTGTTCAGGCAGCTTGGAAGCTGCATCGAAGTTGCTTTCCAAAGGGGGAGAGTCGGGCTTCTCTCACATGCTCCAGTTTCCAACTTGACCCCACAGCGCAATTACCATCACTCACTGACTGTCTACTGGAGACGTTCGGCCACACGGGGCCTTTCTATGATCACACTTCGTTGCAGGCGGGGACTTTTGCATGCCGTGCATAGCATTACCTGCTTAATGACTTAGTCAGGCCTAGGTGACTTTGGATCATCCAAAAGTCTCACAAGTTGACCGGTTTTTCTGTTCTTTCTGTCAGGCTGGACCTACAGTGGACCTTGCGTCACAATAGAGAGATGACAGGTAAGAGTTGCCAGGGGGCTCTGTAGGCTCAGGGATTCTTTCAGTGCAGTTCAGAGGGCCTCCACAGAGGGAGAGCCACGTTGAATGTAATACTGGCAAAAACGTTGTCCTGGGGCTGCTTTACAGCGGTAGAAATCAAGCTATGCAAGCGAGGATCAGTTCATTGCCTTTCCCTCTGCATAGCAAGGGTTGAACCCAACAGCCTGTTCTGCGCTGTGTTGCTCGGAAAACAAAAAGGGGACTCACGGCACCCACGCTCTCCCTCAGAAGGGAATTCATACGCGTCTCTCTGAGGCCTCCGGGGAGCCGTAGAGGATTTAAAGCACTCTATCGAGTCAGGGTTCATGGAGATGGCTGCACAGCAAACTTTGCTGATAGGAAACGCTCGTGCTTACCTTGAGGCCTTGGGGTCACGTTTACTTCGCACTTTAGCTAGGGCAAGCGGTGGGGTGAACTCCTAGCAAGGCACAGGCGACCACCTGGATTCATAGGAGAAAACTCACTTTCTTCCCTGAGGCCTTCTTAGCAGTGACTAGAAGACGGGTAACAGCACTGTCTTTCAGTCAGCCTTGAGGCCGCCACTATGTACCTTTCAAATGGGGGAAAATACTGCCTTTTTCCAGGCTTCTCAATTATACACCGGATCACCCAGCACATATACCTCTCTTCTCTGACAAGCCAAAGGAGGCCCTTGGAACACAATTCGGCCTTCTGCGATGAAACTTTGGGATGCAGTGTGTTCTGCATGTGCTGAATGGCATAATCCTCTAAATGCCCTCAGGAGGCCGAGGTGACTTTGCATGTTCCAAATGCCTAGCAAGGCTCACGGTCAATCTCTACTTTATTTCGGGCTGGACCTAAAGTCTACTTTCTGCCTCACTTAGAGAGACGTCGAGCAGGAGACCCCAAAGTGGATTGGAGCCCCGGTGGTTTCTTTCAGGGCAGCTTAGGTGTGCTCAACGTGGCAGACCCGCATGGAAAGAAAGCCGACCCAAGAACCGTGCTCCTGGGGCTGTTTCAAAGCTGTGGAACGCTAGCCATAGAGAACAGATTAGTTGCCGGCCCTTTCACCTGCATAGTGAGGGATGGTCCCAGAGCCGTGTATCCCTTGATTGTGCTCAGAAGGCTTCTGGTACACGGTGCACTTCCTTGAAAAGAAATGCCCCCGTGAGAGGCTTGAGCGCTGTGAGGCACACTAAAGCTAAAGCCGTCCATTGACTAAGCCTTCCTGGAAACTGGTGCACCCCTGCCTCTGGTAAAGGGAAAATGTGCACCTTACCTCGAGACTAGAGGTCACATTTAGTTGGCACTTAGGCTAGAGTATGCTCTGGGCTGAGCTCCCAGGAAGGAAGCGCAAGCGTTTGGTTTCTTTGGCAAAAGCTCACTGCTCCTCAGAGGCATCTGTGCAGTGAACAGTGTCCTGGTGGTGTGGTGTTCAGGCAGCTTGGAAGCTGCATCGAAGTTGCTTTCCAAAGGGGGAGAGTCGGGCTTCTCTCACATGCTCCAGTTTCCAACTTGACCCCACAGCGCAATTACCATCACTCACTGACTGTCTACTGGAGACTTTCGGCCACACGGGGCCTTTCTATGATCACACTTCGTTGCAGGCGGGGACTTTTGCATGCCGTGCATAGCATTACCTGCTTAATGACTTAGTCAGGCCTAGGTGACTTTGGATCGTCCAAAAGTCTCACAAGTTGACCGGTTTTTCTGTTCTTTCTGTCAGGCTGGACCTACAGTGGACCTTGCGTCACAATAGAGAGATGACAGGTAAGAGTTGCCAGGGGGCTCTGTAGGCTCAGGGATTCTTTCAGTGCAGTTCAGAGGGCCTCCACAGAGGGAGAGCCACGTTGAATGTAATACTGGCAAAAACGTTGTCCTGGGGCTGCTTTACAGCGGTAGAAATCAAGCTATGCAAGCGAGGATCAGTTCATTGCCCTTCCCTCTGCATAGAAAGGGTTAACCCCAACAGCCTGTTCTGCGCTGTGTTGCTCGGAAAACAAAAAGGGGACTCACGGCACCCACGCTCTCCCTCAGAAGGGAATTCATACGCGTCTCTCTGAGGCCTTCGGGGAGCCGTAGAGGATTTAAAGCACTCTATCGAGTCAGGGATCATGGAGATGGCTGCACAGCAAACTTTGCTGATAGGAAACGCTCGTGCTTACCTTGAGGCCTGGGGGTCACGTTTACTTCGCACTTTAGCTAGGGCAAGCGGTGGGGTGAACTCCTAGCAAGGCACAGGCGACCACCTGGATTCATAGGAGAAAACTCACTTTCTTCCCTGAGGCCTTCTTAGCAGTGACTAGAAGACGGGTAACAGCACTGTCTTTCAGTCAGCCTTGAGGCCGCCACTATGTACCTTTCAAATGGGGGAAAATACTGCCTTTTTCCAGGCTTCTCAATTATACACCGGATCACCCAGCACATATACCTCTCTTCTCTGACAAGCCAAAGGAGGCCCTTGGAACACAATTCGGCCTTCTGCGATGAAACTTTGGGATGCAGTGTGTTCTGCATGTGCTGAATGGCATAATCCTCTAAATGCCCTCAGGAGGCCGAGGTGACTTTGCATGTTCCAAATGCCTAGCAAGGCTCACGGTCAATTTCTACTTTATTTCTGGCTGGACCTAAAGTCTACTTTCTGCCTCACTTAGAGAGACGTCGAGCAGGAGACCCCAAAGTGGATTGGAGCCCCGGTGGTTTCTTTCAGGGCAGCTTAGGTGTCCTCAACGTGGCAGACCCGCATGGAAAGAAAGCCGGCCCAAGAACCGTGCTCCTGGGGCTGTTTCAAAGCTGTGGAACGCTAGCCATAGAGAACAGATTAGTTGCCGGCCCTTTCACCTGCATAGTGAGGGATGGTCCCAGAGCCGTGTATCCCTTGATTGTGCTCAGAAGGCTTCTGGTACACGGTGCACTTCCTTGGAAAGAAATGCCCCCGTGAGAGGCTTGAGCGCTGTGAGGCACACTAAAGCTAAAGCCGTCCATTGACTAAGCCTTCCTGGAAACTGGTGCACCCCTGCCTCTGGTAAAGGGAAAATGTGCACCTTACCTCGAGACTAGAGGTCACATTTAGTTGGCACTTAGGCTAGAGTATGCTCTGGGCTGAGCTCCCAGGAAGGAAGCGCAAGCGTTCGGTTTCTTTGGCAAAAGCTCACTGCTCCTCAGAGGCATCTGTGCAGTGAACAGTGTCCTGGTGGTGTGGTGTTCAGGCAGCTTGGAAGCTGCATCGAAGTTGCTTTCCAAAGGGGGAGAGTCGGGCTTCTCTCACATGCTCCAGTTTCCAACTTGACCCCACAGCGCAATTACCATCACTCACTGACTGTCTACTGGAGACTTTCGGCCACACGGGGCCTTTCTATGATCACACTTCGTTGCAGGCGGGGACTTTTGCATGCCGTGCATAGCATTACCTGCTTAATGACTTAGTCAGGCCTAGGTGACTTTGGATCGTCCAAAAGTCTCACAAGTTGACCGGTTTTTCTGTTCTTTCTGTCAGGCTGGACCTACAGTGGACCTTGCGTCACAATAGAGAGACGACAGGTAAGAGTTGCCAGGGGGCTCTGTAGGCTCAGGGATTCTTTCAGTGCAGTTCAGAGGGCCTCCACAGAGGGAGAGCCACGTTGAATGTAATACTGGCAAAAACGTTGTCCTGGGGCTGCTTTACAGCGGTAGAAATCAAGCTATGCAAGCGAGGATCACTTCATTGCCTTTCCCTCTGCATAGCAAGGGTTGAAACCAACAGCCTGTTCTGCGCTGTGTTGCTCGGAAAACAAAAAGGGGACTCACGGCACCCACGCTCTCCCTCACAAGGGAATTCATACGTGTCCCTCTGAGGCCTCCGGAGAGCCGTAGAGGATTTAAAGCACTCTATCGAGTCAGGGTTCATGGAGATGGCTGCACAGCAAACTTTGCTGATAGGAAACGCTCGTGCTTACCTTGAGGCCTGGGGGTCACGTTTACTTCGCACTTTAGCTAGGGCAAGCGGTGGGGTGAACTCCTAGCAAGGCACAGGCGACCACCTGGATTCATAGGAGAAAACTCACTTTCTTCCCTGAGGCATTCCTAGCAGTGACTAGAAGACGGGTAACAGCACTGTCTTTCAGTCAGCCTTGAGGCCGCCACTATGTACCTTTCAAATGGGGGAAAATACTGCCTTTTTCCAGGTTTCTCAATTATACACCGGATCACCCAGCACATATACCTCTCTTCTCTGACAAGCCAAAGGAGGCCCTTGGAACACAATTCGGCCTTCTGCGATGAAACTTTGGGATGCAGTGTGTTCTGCATGTGCTGAATGGCATAATCCTCTAAATGCCCTCAGGAGGCCTAGGTGACTTTGCATGTTCCAAATGCCTAGCAAGGCTCACGGTCAATTTCTACTTTATTTCTGGCTGGACCTAAAGTCTACTTTCTGCCTCACTTAGAGAGACGTCGAGCAGGAGACCCCAAAGTGGATTGGAGCCCCGGTGGTTTCTTTCAGGGCAGCTTAGGTGTCCTCAACGTGGCAGACCCGCATGGAAAGAAAGCCGGCCCAAGAACCGTGCTCCTGGGGCTGTTTCAAAGCTGTGGAACGCTAGCCATAGAGAACAGATTAGTTGCCAGCCCTTTCACCTGCATAGTGAGGGATGGTCCCAGAGCCGTGTATCCCTTGATTGTGCTCAGAAGGCTTCTGGTACACGGTGCACTTCCTTTGAAAGAAATGCCCCCGTGAGAGGCTTGAGCGCTGTGAGGCACACTAAGGCTAAAGCCGTCCATTGACTAAGCCTTCCTGGAAACTGGTGCACCCCTGCCTCTGGTAAAGGGAAAATGTGCACCTTACCTCGAGACTAGAGGTCACATTTAGTTGGCACTTAGGCTAGAGTATGCTCTGGGCTGAGCTCCCAGGAAGGAAGCGCAAGCGTTCGGTTTCTTTGGCAAAAGCTCACTGCTCCTCAGAGGCATCTGTGCAGTGAACAGTGTCCTGGTGGTGTGGTGTTCAGGCAGCTTGGAAGCTGCATCGAAGTTGCTTTCCAAAGGGGGAGAGTCGGGCTTCTCTCACATGCTCCAGTTTCCAACTTGACCCCACAGCGCAATTACCATCACTCACTGACTGTCTACTGGAGACTTTCGGCCACACGGGGCCTTTCTATGATCACACTTCGTTGCAGGCGGGGACTTTTGCATGCCGTGCATAGCATTACCTGCTTAATGACTTAGTCAGGCCTAGGTGACTTTGGATCGTCCAAAAGTCTCACAAGTTGACCGGTTTTTCTGTTCTTTCTGTCAGGCTGGACCTACAGTGGACCTTGCGTCACAATAGAGAGACGACAGGTAAGAGTTGCCAGGGGGCTCTGTAGGCTCAGGGATTCTTTCAGTGCAGTTCAGAGGGCCTCCACAGAGGGAGAGCCACGTTGAATGTAATACTGGCAAAAACGTTGTCCTGGGGCTGCTTTACAGCGGTAGAAATCAAGCTATGCAAGCGAGGATCAGTTCATTGCCTTTCCCTCTGCATAGCAAGGGTTGAAACCAACAGCCTGTTCTGCGCTGTGTTGCTCGGAAAACAAAAAGGGGACTCACGGCACCCACGCTCTCCCTCACAAGGGAATTCATACGTGTCCCTCTGAGGCCTCCTGAGAGCCGTAGAGGATTTAAAGCACTCTATCGAGTCAGGGTTCATGGAGATGGCTGCACAGCAAACTTTGCTGTTAGGAAACGCTCGTGCTTACCTTGAGGCCTGGGGGTCACGTTTACTTTGCAGTTTAGCTAGGGAAAGCGGTGGGGTGAACTCCTAGCAAGGCACAGGCGACCACCTGGATTCATAGGAGAAAACTCACTTTCTTCCCTGAGGCATTCCTAGCAGTGACTAGAAGACGGGTAACAGCACTGTCTTTCAGTCAGCCTTGAGGCCGCCACTATCTACCTTTCAAATGGGGGAAAATACTGCCTTTTTCCAGGCTTCTCAATTATACACCGGATCACCCAGCACATATACCTCTCTTCTCTGACAAGCCAAAGGAGGCCCTTGGAACACAATTCGGCCTTCTGCGATGAAACTTTGGGATGCAGTGTGTTCTGCATGTGCTGAATGGCATAATCCTCTAAATGCCCTCAGGAGGCCTAGGTGACTTTGTATGTTCCAAATGCCTAGCAAGGCTCACGGTCAATTTCTACTTTATTTCTGGCTGGACCTAAAGTCTACTTTCTGCCTCACTTAGAGAGACGTCGAGCAGGAGACCCCAAAGTGGATTGGAGCCCCGGTGGTTTCTTTCAGGGCAGCTTAGGTGTCCTCAACGTGGCAGACCCGCATGGAAAGAAAGCCGGCCCAAGAACCGTGCTCCTGGGGCTGTTTCAAAGCTGTGGAACGCTAGCCATAGAGAACAGATTAGTTGCCAGCCCTTTCACCTGCATAGTGAGGGATGGTCCCAGAGCCGTGTATCCCTTGATTGTGCTCAGAAGGCTTCTGGTACACGGTGCACTTCCTTTGAAAGAAATGCCCCCGTGAGAGGCTTGAGCGCTGTGAGGCACACTAAGGATAAAGCCGTCCATTGACTAAGCCTTCCTGGAAACTGGTGCACCCCTGCCTCTGGTAAAGGGAAAATGTGCACCTTACCTCGAGACTAGAGGTCACATTTAGTTGGCACTTAGGCTAGAGTATGCTCTGGGCTGAGCTCCCAGGAAGGAAGCGCAAGCGTTCGGTTTCTTTGGCAAAAGCTCACTGCTCCTCAGAGGCATCTGTGCAGTGAACAGTGTCCTGGTGGTGTGGTGTTCAGGCAGCTTGGAAGCTGCATCGAAGTTGCTTTCCAAAGGGGGAGAGTCGGGCTTCTCTCACATGCTCCAGTTTCCAACTTGACCCCACAGCGCAATTACCATCACTCACTGACTGTCTACTGGAGACTTTCGGCCACACGGGGCCTTTCTATGATCACACTTCGTTGCAGGCGGGGACTTTTGCATGCCGTGCATAGCATTACCTGCTTAATGACTTAGTCAGGCCTAGGTGACTTTGGATCGTCCAAAAGTCTCACAAGTTGACCGGTTTTTCTGTTCTTTCTGTCAGGCTGGACCTACAGTGGACCTTGCGTCACAATAGAGAGATGACAGGTAAGAGTTGCCAGGGGGCTCTGTAGGCTCAGGGATTCTTTCAGTGCAGTTCAGAGGGCCTCCACAGAGGGAGAGCCACGTTGAATGTAATACTGGCAAAAACGTTGTCCTGGGGCTGCTTTACAGCGGTAGAAATCAAGCTATGCAAGCGAGGATCAGTTCATTGCCCTTCCCTCTGCATAGAAAGGGTTAACCCCAACAGCCTGTTCTGCGCTGTGTTGCTCGGAAAACAAAAAGGGGACTCACGGCACCCACGCTCTCCCTCAGAAGGGAATTCATACGCGTCTCTCTGAGGCCTTCGGGGAGCCGTAGAGGATTTAAAGCACTCTATCGAGTCAGGGATCATGGAGATGGCTGCACAGCAAACTTTGCTGATAGGAAACGCTCGTGCTTACCTTGAGGCCTGGGGGTCACGTTTACTTCGCACTTTAGCTAGGGCAAGCGGTGGGGTGAACTCCTAGCAAGGCACAGGCGACCACCTGGATTCATAGGAGAAAACTCACTTTCTTCCCTGAGGCCTTCTTAGCAGTGACTAGAAGACGGGTAACAGCACTGTCTTTCAGTCAGCCTTGAGGCCGCCACTATGTACCTTTCAAATGGGGGAAAATACTGCCTTTTTCCAGGCTTCTCAATTATACACCGGATCACCCAGCACATATACCTCTCTTCTCTGACAAGCCAAAGGAGGCCCTTGGAACACAATTCGGCCTTCTGCGATGAAACTTTGGGATGCAGTGTGTTCTGCATGTGCTGAATGGCATAATCCTCTAAATGCCCTCAGGAGGCCGAGGTGACTTTGCATGTTCCAAATGCCTAGCAAGGCTCACGGTCAATTTCTACTTTATTTCTGGCTGGACCTAAAGTCTACTTTCTGCCTCACTTAGAGAGACGTCGAGCAGGAGACCCCAAAGTGGATTGGAGCCCCGGTGGTTTCTTTCAGGGCAGCTTAGGTGTCCTCAACGTGGCAGACCCGCATGGAAAGAAAGCCGGCCCAAGAACCGTGCTCCTGGGGCTGTTTCAAAGCTGTGGAACGCTAGCCATAGAGAACAGATTAGTTGCCGGCCCTTTCACCTGCATAGTGAGGGATGGTCCCAGAGCCGTGTATCCCTTGATTGTGCTCAGAAGGCTTCTGGTACACGGTGCACTTCCTTGGAAAGAAATGCCCCCGTGAGAGGCTTGAGCGCTGTGAGGCACACTAAAGCTAAAGCCGTCCATTGACTAAGCCTTCCTGGAAACTGGTGCACCCCTGCCTCTGGTAAAGGGAAAATGTGCACCTTACCTCGAGACTAGAGGTCACGTTTAGTTGGCACTTAGGCTAGAGTATGCTCTGGGCTGAGCTCCCAGGAAGGAAGCGCAAGCGTTCGGTTTCTTTGGCAAAAGCTCACTGCTCCTCAGAGGCATCTGTGCAGTGAACAGTGTCCTGGTGGTGTGGTGTTCAGGCAGCTTGGAAGCTGCATCGAAGTTGCTTTCCAAAGGGGGAGAGTCGGGCTTCTCTCACATGCTCCAGTTTCCAACTTGACCCCACAGCGCAATTACCATCACTCACTGACTGTCTACTGGAGACTTTCGGCCACACGGGGCCTTTCTATGATCACACTTCGTTGCAGGCGGGGACTTTTGCATGCCGTGCATAGCATTACCTGCTTAATGACTTAGTCAGGCCTAGGTGACTTTGGATCGTCCAAAAGTCTCACAAGTTGACCGGTTTTTCTGTTCTTTCTGTCAGGCTGGACCTACAGTGGACCTTGCGTCACAATAGAGAGACGACAGGTAAGAGTTGCCAGGGGGCTCTGTAGGCTCAGGGATTCTTTCAGTGCAGTTCAGAGGGCCTCCACAGAGGGAGAGCCACGTTGAATGTAATACTGGCAAAAACGTTGTCCTGGGGCTGCTTTACAGCGGTAGAAATCAAGCTATGCAAGCGAGGATCACTTCATTGCCTTTCCCTCTGCATAGCAAGGGTTGAAACCAACAGCCTGTTCTGCGCTGTGTTGCTCGGAAAACAAAAAGGGGACTCACGGCACCCACGCTCTCCCTCACAAGGGAATTCATACGTGTCCCTCTGAGGCCTCCGGAGAGCCGTAGAGGATTTAAAGCACTCTATCGAGTCAGGGTTCATGGAGATGGCTGCACAGCAAACTTTGCTGATAGGAAACGCTCGTGCTTACCTTGAGGCCTGGGGGTCACGTTTACTTCGCACTTTAGCTAGGGCAAGCGGTGGGGTGAACTCCTAGCAAGGCACAGGCGACCACCTGGATTCATAGGAGAAAACTCACTTTCTTCCCTGAGGCATTCCTAGCAGTGACTAGAAGACGGGTAACAGCACTGTCTTTCAGTCAGCCTTGAGGCCGCCACTATGTACCTTTCAAATGGGGGAAAATACTGCCTTTTTCCAGGTTTCTCAATTATACACCGGATCACCCAGCACATATACCTCTCTTCTCTGACAAGCCAAAGGAGGCCCTTGGAACACAATTCGGCCTTCTGCGATGAAACTTTGGGATGCAGTGTGTTCTGCATGTGCTGAATGGCATAATCCTCTAAATGCCCTCAGGAGGCCTAGGTGACTTTGCATGTTCCAAATGCCTAGCAAGGCTCACGGTCAATTTCTACTTTATTTCTGGCTGGACCTAAAGTCTACTTTCTGCCTCACTTAGAGAGACGTCGAGCAGGAGACCCCAAAGTGGATTGGAGCCCCGGTGGTTTCTTTCAGGGCAGCTTAGGTGTCCTCAACGTGGCAGACCCGCATGGAAAGAAAGCCGGCCCAAGAACCGTGCTCCTGGGGCTGTTTCAAAGCTGTGGAACGCTAGCCATAGAGAACAGATTAGTTGCCAGCCCTTTCACCTGCATAGTGAGGGATGGTCCCAGAGCCGTGTATCCCTTGATTGTGCTCAGAAGGCTTCTGGTACACGGTGCACTTCCTTTGAAAGAAATGCCCCCGTGAGAGGCTTGAGCGCTGTGAGGCACACTAAGGCTAAAGCCGTCCATTGACTAAGCCTTCCTGGAAACTGGTGCACCCCTGCCTCTGGTAAAGGGAAAATGTGCACCTTACCTCGAGACTAGAGGTCACATTTAGTTGGCACTTAGGCTAGAGTATGCTCTGGGCTGAGCTCCCAGGAAGGAAGCGCAAGCGTTCGGTTTCTTTGGCAAAAGCTCACTGCTCCTCAGAGGCATCTGTGCAGTGAACAGTGTCCTGGTGGTGTGGTGTTCAGGCAGCTTGGAAGCTGCATCGAAGTTGCTTTCCAAAGGGGGAGAGTCGGGCTTCTCTCACATGCTCCAGTTTCCAACTTGACCCCACAGCGCAATTACCATCACTCACTGACTGTCTACTGGAGACTTTCGGCCACACGGGGCCTTTCTATGATCACACTTCGTTGCAGGCGGGGACTTTTGCATGCCGTGCATAGCATTACCTGCTTAATGACTTAGTCAGGCCTAGGTGACTTTGGATCGTCCAAAAGTCTCACAAGTTGACCGGTTTTTCTGTTCTTTCTGTCAGGCTGGACCTACAGTGGACCTTGCGTCACAATAGAGAGACGACAGGTAAGAGTTGCCAGGGGGCTCTGTAGGCTCAGGGATTCTTTCAGTGCAGTTCAGAGGGCCTCCACAGAGGGAGAGCCACGTTGAATGTAATACTGGCAAAAACGTTGTCCTGGGGCTGCTTTACAGCGGTAGAAATCAAGCTATGCAAGCGAGGATCAGTTCATTGCCTTTCCCTCTGCATAGCAAGGGTTGAAACCAACAGCCTGTTCTGCGCTGTGTTGCTCGGAAAACAAAAAGGGGACTCACGGCACCCACGCTCTCCCTCACAAGGGAATTCATACGTGTCCCTCTGAGGCCTCCTGAGAGCCGTAGAGGATTTAAAGCACTCTATCGAGTCAGGGTTCATGGAGATGGCTGCACAGCAAACTTTGCTGTTAGGAAACGCTCGTGCTTACCTTGAGGCCTGGGGGTCACGTTTACTTTGCAGTTTAGCTAGGGAAAGCGGTGGGGTGAACTCCTAGCAAGGCACAGGCGACCACCTGGATTCATAGGAGAAAACTCACTTTCTTCCCTGAGGCATTCCTAGCAGTGACTAGAAGACGGGTAACAGCACTGTCTTTCAGTCAGCCTTGAGGCCGCCACTATCTACCTTTCAAATGGGGGAAAATACTGCCTTTTTCCAGGCTTCTCAATTATACACCGGATCACCCAGCACATATACCTCTCTTCTCTGACAAGCCAAAGGAGGCCCTTGGAACACAATTCGGCCTTCTGCGATGAAACTTTGGGATGCAGTGTGTTCTGCATGTGCTGAATGGCATAATCCTCTAAATGCCCTCAGGAGGCCTAGGTGACTTTGTATGTTCCAAATGCCTAGCAAGGCTCACGGTCAATTTCTACTTTATTTCTGGCTGGACCTAAAGTCTACTTTCTGCCTCACTTAGAGAGACGTCGAGCAGGAGACCCCAAAGTGGATTGGAGCCCCGGTGGTTTCTTTCAGGGCAGCTTAGGTGTCCTCAACGTGGCAGACCCGCATGGAAAGAAAGCCGGCCCAAGAACCGTGCTCCTGGGGCTGTTTCAAAGCTGTGGAACGCTAGCCATAGAGAACAGATTAGTTGCCAGCCCTTTCACCTGCATAGTGAGGGATGGTCCCAGAGCCGTGTATCCCTTGATTGTGCTCAGAAGGCTTCTGGTACACGGTGCACTTCCTTTGAAAGAAATGCCCCCGTGAGAGGCTTGAGCGCTGTGAGGCACACTAAGGCTAAAGCCGTCCATTGACTAAGCCTTCCTGGAAACTGGTGCACCCCTGCCTCTGGTAAAGGGAAAATGTGCACCTTACCTCGAGACTAGAGGTCACATTTAGTTGGCACTTAGGCTAGAGTATGCTCTGGGCTGAGCTCCCAGGAAGGAAGCGCAAGCGTTCGGTTTCTTTGGCAAAAGCTCACTGCTCCTCAGAGGCATCTGTGCAGTGAACAGTGTCCTGGTGGTGTGGTGTTCAGGCAGCTTGGAAGCTGCATCGAAGTTGCTTTCCAAAGGGGGAGAGTCGGGCTTCTCTCACATGCTCCAGTTTCCAACTTGACCCCACAGCGCAATTACCATCACTCACTGACTGTCTACTGGAGACTTTCGGCCACACGGGGCCTTTCTATGATCACACTTCGTTGCAGGCGGGGACTTTTGCATGCCGTGCATAGCATTACCTGCTTAATGACTTAGTCAGGCCTAGGTGACTTTGGATCGTCCAAAAGTCTCACAAGTTGACCGGTTTTTCTGTTCTTTCTGTCAGGCTGGACCTACAGTGGACCTTGCGTCACAATAGAGAGATGACAGGTAAGAGTTGCCAGGGGGCTCTGTAGGCTCAGGGATTCTTTCAGTGCAGTTCAGAGGGCCTCCACAGAGGGAGAGCCACGTTGAATGTAATACTGGCAAAAACGTTGTCCTGGGGCTGCTTTACAGCGGTAGAAATCAAGCTATGCAAGCGAGGATCAGTTCATTGCCCTTCCCTCTGCATAGAAAGGGTTAACCCCAACAGCCTGTTCTGCGCTGTGTTGCTCGGAAAACAAAAAGGGGACTCACGGCACCCACGCTCTCCCTCAGAAGGGAATTCATACGCGTCTCTCTGAGGCCTTCGGGGAGCCGTAGAGGATTTAAAGCACTCTATCGAGTCAGGGATCATGGAGATGGCTGCACAGCAAACTTTGCTGATAGGAAACGCTCGTGCTTACCTTGAGGCCTGGGGGTCACGTTTACTTCGCACTTTAGCTAGGGCAAGCGGTGGGGTGAACTCCTAGCAAGGCACAGGCGACCACCTGGATTCATAGGAGAAAACTCACTTTCTTCCCTGAGGCCTTCTTAGCAGTGACTAGAAGACGGGTAACAGCACTGTCTTTCAGTCAGCCTTGAGGCCGCCACTATGTACCTTTCAAATGGGGGAAAATACTGCCTTTTTCCAGGCTTCTCAATTATACACCGGATCACCCAGCACATATACCTCTCTTCTCTGACAAGCCAAAGGAGGCCCTTGGAACACAATTCGGCCTTCTGCGATGAAACTTTGGGATGCAGTGTGTTCTGCATGTGCTGAATGGCATAATCCTCTAAATGCCCTCAGGAGGCCGAGGTGACTTTGCATGTTCCAAATGCCTAGCAAGGCTCACGGTCAATTTCTACTTTATTTCTGGCTGGACCTAAAGTCTACTTTCTGCCTCACTTAGAGAGACGTCGAGCAGGAGACCCCAAAGTGGATTGGAGCCCCGGTGGTTTCTTTCAGGGCAGCTTAGGTGTCCTCAACGTGGCAGACCCGCATGGAAAGAAAGCCGGCCCAAGAACCGTGCTCCTGGGGCTGTTTCAAAGCTGTGGAACGCTAGCCATAGAGAACAGATTAGTTGCCGGCCCTTTCACCTGCATAGTGAGGGATGGTCCCAGAGCCGTGTATCCCTTGATTGTGCTCAGAAGGCTTCTGGTACACGGTGCACTTCCTTGGAAAGAAATGCCCCCGTGAGAGGCTTGAGCGCTGTGAGGCACACTAAAGCTAAAGCCGTCCATTGACTAAGCCTTCCTGGAAACTGGTGCACCCCTGCCTCTGGTAAAGGGAAAATGTGCACCTTACCTCGAGACTAGAGGTCACGTTTAGTTGGCACTTAGGCTAGAGTATGCTCTGGGCTGAGCTCCCAGGAAGGAAGCGCAAGCGTTCGGTTTCTTTGGCAAAAGCTCACTGCTCCTCAGAGGCATCTGTGCAGTGAACAGTGTCCTGGTGGTGTGGTGTTCAGGCAGCTTGGAAGCTGCATCGAAGTTGCTTTCCAAAGGGGGAGAGTCGGGCTTCTCTCACATGCTCCAGTTTCCAACTTGACCCCACAGCGCAATTACCATCACTCACTGACTGTCTACTGGAGACTTTCGGCCACACGGGGCCTTTCTATGATCACACTTCGTTGCAGGCGGGGACTTTTGCATGCCGTGCATAGCATTACCTGCTTAATGACTTAGTCAGGCCTAGGTGACTTTGGATCGTCCAAAAGTCTCACAAGTTGACCGGTTTTTCTGTTCTTTCTGTCAGGCTGGACCTACAGTGGACCTTGCGTCACAATAGAGAGACGACAGGTAAGAGTTGCCAGGGGGCTCTGTAGGCTCAGGGATTCTTTCAGTGCAGTTCAGAGGGCCTCCACAGAGGGAGAGCCACGTTGAATGTAATACTGGCAAAAACGTTGTCCTGGGGCTGCTTTACAGCGGTAGAAATCAAGCTATGCAAGCGAGGATCACTTCATTGCCTTTCCCTCTGCATAGCAAGGGTTGAAACCAACAGCCTGTTCTGCGCTGTGTTGCTCGGAAAACAAAAAGGGGACTCACGGCACCCACGCTCTCCCTCACAAGGGAATTCATACGTGTCCCTCTGAGGCCTCCGGAGAGCCGTAGAGGATTTAAAGCACTCTATCGAGTCAGGGTTCATGGAGATGGCTGCACAGCAAACTTTGCTGATAGGAAACGCTCGTGCTTACCTTGAGGCCTGGGGGTCACGTTTACTTCGCACTTTAGCTAGGGCAAGCGGTGGGGTGAACTCCTAGCAAGGCACAGGCGACCACCTGGATTCATAGGAGAAAACTCACTTTCTTCCCTGAGGCATTCCTAGCAGTGACTAGAAGACGGGTAACAGCACTGTCTTTCAGTCAGCCTTGAGGCCGCCACTATGTACCTTTCAAATGGGGGAAAATACTGCCTTTTTCCAGGTTTCTCAATTATACACCGGATCACCCAGCACATATACCTCTCTTCTCTGACAAGCCAAAGGAGGCCCTTGGAACACAATTCGGCCTTCTGCGATGAAACTTTGGGATGCAGTGTGTTCTGCATGTGCTGAATGGCATAATCCTCTAAATGCCCTCAGGAGGCCTAGGTGACTTTGCATGTTCCAAATGCCTAGCAAGGCTCACGGTCAATTTCTACTTTATTTCTGGCTGGACCTAAAGTCTACTTTCTGCCTCACTTAGAGAGACGTCGAGCAGGAGACCCCAAAGTGGATTGGAGCCCCGGTGGTTTCTTTCAGGGCAGCTTAGGTGTGCTCAACGTGGCAGACCCGCATGGAAAGAAAGCCGACCCAAGAACCGTGCTCCTGGGGCTGTTTCAAAGCTGTGGAACGCTAGCCATAGAGAACAGATTAGTTGCCGGCCCTTTCACCTGCATAGTGAGGGATGGTCCCAGAGCCGTGTATCCCTTGATTGTGCTCAGAAGGCTTCTGGTACACGGTGCACTTCCTTGAAAAGAAATGCCCCCGTGAGAGGCTTGAGCGCTGTGAGGCACACTAAAGCTAAAGCCGTCCATTGACTAAGCCTTCCTGGAAACTGGTGCACCCCTGCCTCTGGTAAAGGGAAAATGTGCACCTTACCTCGAGACTAGAGGTCACATTTAGTTGGCACTTAGGCTAGAGTATGCTCTGGGCTGAGCTCCCAGGAAGGAAGCGCAAGCGTTTGGTTTCTTTGGCAAAAGCTCACTGCTCCTCAGAGGCATCTGTGCAGTGAACAGTGTCCTGGTGGTGTGGTGTTCAGGCAGCTTGGAAGCTGCATCGAAGTTGCTTTCCAAAGGGGGAGAGTCGGGCTTCTCTCACATGCTCCAGTTTCCAACTTGACCCCACAGCGCAATTACCATCACTCACTGACTGTCTACTGGAGACTTTCGGCCACACGGGGCCTTTCTATGATCACACTTCGTTGCAGGCGGGGACTTTTGCATGCCGTGCATAGCATTACCTGCTTAATGACTTAGTCAGGCCTAGGTGACTTTGGATCGTCCAAAAGTCTCACAAGTTGACCGGTTTTTCTGTTCTTTCTGTCAGGCTGGACCTACAGTGGACCTTGCGTCACAATAGAGAGACGACAGGTAAGAGTTGCCAGGGGGCTCTGTAGGCTCAGGGATTCTTTCAGTGCAGTTCAGAGGGCCTCCACAGAGGGAGAGCCACGTTGAATGTAATACTGGCAAAAACGTTGTCCTGGGGCTGCTTTACAGCGGTAGAAATCAAGCTATGCAAGCGAGGATCAGTTCATTGCCTTTCCCTCTGCATAGCAAGGGTTGAAACCAACAGCCTGTTCTGCGCTGTGTTGCTCGGAAAACAAAAAGGGGACTCACGGCACCCACGCTCTCCCTCACAAGGGAATTCATACGTGTCCCTCTGAGGCCTCCTGAGAGCCGTAGAGGATTTAAAGCACTCTATCGAGTCAGGGTTCATGGAGATGGCTGCACAGCAAACTTTGCTGTTAGGAAACGCTCGTGCTTACCTTGAGGCCTGGGGGTCACGTTTACTTTGCAGTTTAGCTAGGGAAAGCGGTGGGGTGAACTCCTAGCAAGGCACAGGCGACCACCTGGATTCATAGGAGAAAACTCACTTTCTTCCCTGAGGCATTCCTAGCAGTGACTAGAAGACGGGTAACAGCACTGTCTTTCAGTCAGCCTTGAGGCCGCCACTATCTACCTTTCAAATGGGGGAAAATACTGCCTTTTTCCAGGCTTCTCAATTATACACCGGATCACCCAGCACATATACCTCTCTTCTCTGACAAGCCAAAGGAGGCCCTTGGAACACAATTCGGCCTTCTGCGATGAAACTTTGGGATGCAGTGTGTTCTGCATGTGCTGAATGGCATAATCCTCTAAATGCCCTCAGGAGGCCTAGGTGACTTTGTATGTTCCAAATGCCTAGCAAGGCTCACGGTCAATTTCTACTTTATTTCTGGCTGGACCTAAAGTCTACTTTCTGCCTCACTTAGAGAGACGTCGAGCAGGAGACCCCAAAGTGGATTGGAGCCCCGGTGGTTTCTTTCAGGGCAGCTTAGGTGTCCTCAACGTGGCAGACCCGCATGGAAAGAAAGCCGGCCCAAGAACCGTGCTCCTGGGGCTGTTTCAAAGCTGTGGAACGCTAGCCATAGAGAACAGATTAGTTGCCAGCCCTTTCACCTGCATAGTGAGGGATGGTCCCAGAGCCGTGTATCCCTTGATTGTGCTCAGAAGGCTTCTGGTACACGGTGCACTTCCTTTGAAAGAAATGCCCCCGTGAGAGGCTTGAGCGCTGTGAGGCACACTAAGGCTAAAGCCGTCCATTGACTAAGCCTTCCTGGAAACTGGTGCACCCCTGCCTCTGGTAAAGGGAAAATGTGCACCTTACCTCGAGACTAGAGGTCACATTTAGTTGGCACTTAGGCTAGAGTATGCTCTGGGCTGAGCTCCCAGGAAGGAAGCGCAAGCGTTCGGTTTCTTTGGCAAAAGCTCACTGCTCCTCAGAGGCATCTGTGCAGTGAACAGTGTCCTGGTGGTGTGGTGTTCAGGCAGCTTGGAAGCTGCATCGAAGTTGCTTTCCAAAGGGGGAGAGTCGGGCTTCTCTCACATGCTCCAGTTTCCAACTTGACCCCACAGCGCAATTACCATCACTCACTGACTGTCTACTGGAGACTTTCAGCCACACGGGGCCTTTCTATGATCACACTTCGTTGCAGGTGGGAATTTTGCATGCCGTGCATAGCATTACCTGCTTAATGACTTAGTCAGGCCTAGGTGACTTTGGATCATCCAAAAGTCTCACAAGTTGACCGGTTTTTCTGTTCTTTCTGTCAGGCTGGACCTACAGTGGACCTTGCGTCACAATAGAGAGATGACAGGTAAGAGTTGCCAGGGGGCTCTGTAGGCTCAGGGATTCTTTCAGTGCAGTTCAGAGGGCCTCCACAGAGGGAGAGCCACGTTGAATGTAATACTGGCAAAAACGTTGTCCTGGGGCTGCTTTACAGCGGTAGAAATCAAGCTATGCAAGCGAGGATCAGTTCATTGCCTTTCCCTCTGCATAGAAAGGGTTGAACCCAACAGCCTGTTCTGCGCTGTGTTGCTCGGAAAACAAAAAGGGGACTCACGGCACCCACGCTCTCCCTCAGAAGGGAATTCATACGCGTCTCTCTGAGGCCTCCGGGGAGCCGTAGAGGATTTAAAGCACTCTATCGAGTCAGGGTTCATGGAGATGGCTGCACAGCAAACTTTGCTGATAGGAAACGCTCGTGCTTAACTTGAGGCCTTGGGGTCACGTTTACTTCGCACTTTAGCTAGGGCAAGCGGTGGGGTGAACTCCTAGCAAGGCACAGGCGACCACCTGGATTCATAGGAGAAAACTCACTTTCTTCCCTGAGGCCTTCTTAGCAGTGACTAGAAGACGGGTAACAGCACTGTCTTTCAGTCAGCCTTGAGGCCGCCACTATGTACCTTTCAAATGGGGGAAAATACTGCCTTTTTCCAGGTTTCTCAATTATACACCGGATCACCCAGCACATATACCTCTCTTCTCTGACAAGCCAAAGGAGGCCCTTGGAACACAATTCGGCCTTCTGCGATGAAACTTTGGGATGCAGTGTGTTCTGCATGTGCTGAATGGCATAATCCTCTAAATGCCCTCAGGAGGCCTAGGTGACTTTGCATGTTCCAAATGCCTAGCAAGGCTCACGGTCAATTTCTACTTTATTTCTGGCTGGACCTAAAGTCTACTTTCTGCCTCACTTAGAGAGACGTCGAGCAGGAGACCCCAAAGTGGATTGGAGCCCCGGTGGTTTCTTTCAGGGCAGCTTAGGTGTCCTCAACGTGGCAGACCCGCATGGAAAGAAAGCCGGCCCAAGAACCGTGCTCCTGGGGCTGTTTCAAAGCTGTGGAACGCTAGCCATAGAGAACAGATTAGTTGCCGGCCCTTTCACCTGCATAGTGAGGGATGGTCCCAGAGCCGTGTATCCCTTGATTGTGCTCAGAAGGCTTCTGGTACACGGTGCACTTCCTTGGAAAGAAATGCCCCCGTGAGAGGCTTGAGCGCTGTGAGGCACACTAAAGCTAAAGCCGTCCATTGACTAAGCCTTCCTGGAAACTGGTGCACCCCTGCCTCTGGTAAAGGGAAAATGTGCACCTTACCTCGAGACTAGAGGTCACATTTAGTTGGCACTTAGGCTAGAGTATGCTCTGGGCTGAGCTCCCAGGCAGGAAGCGCAAGCGTTCGGTTTCTTTGGCAAAAGCTCACTGCTCCTCAGAGGCATCTGTGCAGTGAACAGTGTCCTGGTGGTGTGGTGTTCAGGCAGCTTGGAAGCTGCATCGAAGTTGCTTTCCAAAGGGGGAGAGTCGGGCTTCTCTCACATGCTCCAGTTTCCAACTTGACCCCACAGCGCAATTACCATCACTCACTGACTGTCTACTGGAGACTTTCGGCCACACGGGGCCTTTCTATGATCACACTTCGTTGCAGGCGGGGAGTTTTGCATGCCGTGCATAGCATTACCTGCTTAATGACTTAGTCAGGCCTAGGTGACTTTGGATCATCCAAAAGTCTCACAAGTTGACCGGTTTTTCTGTTCTTTCTGTCAGGCTGGACCTACAGTGGACCTTGCGTCACAATAGAGAGATGACAGGTAAGAGTTGCCAGGGGGCTCTGTAGGCTCAGGGATTCTTTCAGTGCAGTTCAGAGGGCCTCCACAGAGGGAGAGCCACGTTGAATGTAATACTGGCAAAAACGTTGTCCTGGGGCTGCTTTACAGCGGTAGAAATCAAGCTATGCAAGCGAGGATCAGTTCATTGCCTTTCCCTCTGCATAGCAAGGGTTGAACCCAACAGCCTGTTCTGCGCTGTGTTGCTCGGAAAACAAAAAGGGGACTCACGGCACCCACGCTCTCCCTCAGAAGGGAATTCATACGCGTCTCTCTGAGGCCTCCGGAGAGCCGTAGAGGATTTAAAGCGCTCTATCGAGTCAGGGTTCATGGAGATGGCTGCACAGCAAACTTTGCTGATAGGAAACGCTCGTGCTTACCTTGAGGCCTGGGGGTCACGTTTACTTCGCACTTTAGCTAGGGCAAGCGGTGGGGTGAACTCCTAGCAAGGCACAGGCGACCACCTGGATTCATAGGAGAAAACTCACTTTCTTCCCTGAGGCCTTCTTAGCAGTGACTAGAAGACGGGTAACAGCACTGTCTTTCAGTCAGCCTTGAGGCCGCCACTATGTACCTTTCAAATGGGGGAAAATACTGCCTTTTTCCAGGTTTCTCAATTATACACCGGATCACCCAGCACATATACCTCTCTTCTCTGACAAGCCAAAGGAGGCCCTTGGAACACAATTCGGCCTTCTGCGATGAAACTTTGGGATGCAGTGTGTTCTGCATGTGCTGAATGGCATAATCCTCTAAATGCCCTCAGGAGGCCTAGGTGACTTTGCATGTTCCAAATGCCTAGCAAGGCTCACGGTCAATTTCTACTTTATTTCTGGCTGGACCTAAAGTCTACTTTCTGCCTCACTTAGAGAGACGTCGAGCAGGAGACCCCAAAGTGGATTGGAGCCCCGGTGGTTTCTTTCAGGGCAGCTTAGGTGTCCTCAACGTGGCAGACCCGCATGGAAAGAAAGCCGGCCCAAGAACCGTGCTCCTGGGGCTGTTTCAAAGCTGTGGAACGCTAGCCATAGAGAACAGATTAGTTGCCAGCCCTTTCACCTGCATAGTGAGGGATGGTCCCAGAGCCGTGTATCCCTTGATTGTGCTCAGAAGGCTTCTGGTACACGGTGCACTTCCTTTGAAAGAAATGCCCCCGTGAGAGGCTTGAGCGCTGTGAGGCACACTAAGGCTAAAGCCGTCCATTGACTAAGCCTTCCTGGAAACTGGTGCACCCCTGCCTCTGGTAAAGGGAAAATGTGCACCTTACCTCGAGACTAGAGGTCACATTTAGTTGGCACTTAGGCTAGAGTATGCTCTGGGCTGAGCTCCCAGGAAGGAAGCGCAAGCGTTCGGTTTCTTTGGCAAAAGCTCACTGCTCCTCAGAGGCATCTGTGCAGTGAACAGTGTCCTGGTGGTGTGGTGTTCAGGCAGCTTGGAAGCTGCATCGAAGTTGCTTTCCAAAGGGGGAGAGTCGGGCTTCTCTCACATGCTCCAGTTTCCAACTTGACCCCACAGCGCAATTACCATCACTCACTGACTGTCTACTGGAGACTTTCGGCCACACGGGGCCTTTCTATGATCACACTTCGTTGCAGGCGGGGACTTTTGCATGCCGTGCATAGCATTACCTGCTTAATGACTTAGTCAGGCCTAGGTGACTTTGGATCATCCAAAAGTCTCACAAGTTGACCGGTTTTTCTGTTCTTTCTGTCAGGCTGGACCTACAGTGGACCTTGCGTCACAATAGAGAGATGACAGGTAAGAGTTGCCAGGGGGCTCTGTAGGCTCAGGGATTCTTTCAGTGCAGTTCAGAGGGCCTCCACAGAGGGAGAGCCACGTTGAATGTAATACTGGCAAAAACGTTGTCCTGGGGCTGCTTTACAGCGGTAGAAATCAAGCTATGCAAGCGAGGATCAGTTCATTGCCTTTCCCTCTGCATAGCAAGGGTTGAACCCAACAGCCTGTTCTGCGCTGTGTTGCTCGGAAAACAAAAAGGGGACTCACGGCACCCACGCTCTCCCTCAGAAGGGAATTCATACGCGTCTCTCTGAGGCCTCCGGGGAGCCGTAGAGGATTTAAAGCACTCTATCGAGTCAGGGTTCATGGAGATGGCTGCACAGCAAACTTTGCTGATAGGAAACGCTCGTGCTTACCTTGAGGCCTTGGGGTCACGTTTACTTCGCACTTTAGCTAGGGCAAGCGGTGGGGTGAACTCCTAGCAAGGCACAGGCGACCACCTGGATTCATAGGAGAAAACTCACTTTCTTCCCTGAGGCCTTCTTAGCAGTGACTAGAAGACGGGTAACAGCACTGTCTTTCAGTCAGCCTTGAGGCCGCCACTATGTACCTTTCAAATGGGGGAAAATACTGTCTTTTTCCAGGCTTCTCAATTATACACCGGATCACCCAGCACATATACCTCTCTTCTCTGACAAGCCAAAGGAGGCCCTTGGAACACAATTCGGCCTTCTGCGATGAAACTTTGGGATGCAGTGTGTTCTGCATGTGCTGAATGGCATAATCCTCTAAATGCCCTCAGGAGGCCGAGGTGACTTTGCATGTTCCAAATGCCTAGCAAGGCTCACGGTCAATCTCTACTTTATTTCGGGCTGGACCTAAAGTCTACTTTCTGCCTCACTTAGAGAGACGTCGAGCAGGAGACCCCAAAGTGGATTGGAGCCCCGGTGGTTTCTTTCAGGGCAGCTTAGGTGTGCTCAACGTGGCAGACCCGCATGGAAAGAAAGCCGACCCAAGAACCGTGCTCCTGGGGCTGTTTCAAAGCTGTGGAACGCTAGCCATAGAGAACAGATTAGTTGCCGGCCCTTTCACCTGCATAGTGAGGGATGGTCCCAGAGCCGTGTATCCCTTGATTGTGCTCAGAAGGCTTCTGGTACACGGTGCACTTCCTTGAAAAGAAATGCCCCCGTGAGAGGCTTGAGCGCTGTGAGGCACACTAAAGCTAAAGCCGTCCATTGACTAAGCCTTCCTGGAAACTGGTGCACCCCTGCCTCTGGTAAAGGGAAAATGTGCACCTTACCTCGAGACTAGAGGTCACATTTAGTTGGCACTTAGGCTAGAGTATGCTCTGGGCTGAGCTCCCAGGAAGGAAGCGCAAGCGTTTGGTTTCTTTGGCAAAAGCTCACTGCTCCTCAGAGGCATCTGTGCAGTGAACAGTGTCCTGGTGGTGTGGTGTTCAGGCAGCTTGGAAGCTGCATCGAAGTTGCTTTCCAAAGGGGGAGAGTCGGGCTTCTCTCACATGCTCCAGTTTCCAACTTGACCCCACAGCGCAATTACCATCACTCACTGACTGTCTACTGGAGACTTTCGGCCACACGGGGCCTTTCTATGATCACACTTCGTTGCAGGCGGGGACTTTTGCATGCCGTGCATAGCATTACCTGCTTAATGACTTAGTCAGGCCTAGGTGACTTTGGATCGTCCAAAAGTCTCACAAGTTGACCGGTTTTTCTGTTCTTTCTGTCAGGCTGGACCTACAGTGGACCTTGCGTCACAATAGAGAGATGACAGGTAAGAGTTGCCAGGGGGCTCTGTAGGCTCAGGGATTCTTTCAGTGCAGTTCAGAGGGCCTCCACAGAGGGAGAGCCACGTTGAATGTAATACTGGCAAAAACGTTGTCCTGGGGCTGCTTTACAGCGGTAGAAATCAAGCTATGCAAGCGAGGATCTGTTCATTGCCCTTCCCTCTGCATAGAAAGGGTTAACCCCAACAGCCTGTTCTGCGCTGTGTTGCTCGGAAAACAAAAAGGGGACTCACGGCACCCACGCTCTCCCTCAGAAGGGAATTCATACGCGTCTCTCTGAGGCCTTCGGAGAGCCGTAGAGGATTTAAAGCACTCTATCGAGTCAGGGATCATGGAGATGGCTGCACAGCAAACTTTGCTGATAGGAAACGCTCGTGCTTACCTTGAGGCCTGGGGGTCACGTTTACTTCGCACTTTAGCTAGGGCAAGCGGTGGGGTGAACTCCTAGCAAGGCACAGGCGACCACCTGGATTCATAGGAGAAAACTCACTTTCTTCCCTGAGGCCTTCTTAGCAGTGACTAGAAGACGGGTAACAGCACTGTCTTTCAGTCAGCCTTGAGGCCGCCACTATGTACCTTTCAAATGGGGGAAAATACTGCCTTTTTCCAGGCTTCTCAATTATACACCGGATCACCCAGCACATATACCTCTCTTCTCTGACAAGCCAAAGGAGGCCCTTGGAACACAATTCGGCCTTCTGCGATGAAACTTTGGGATGCAGTGTGTTCTGCATGTGCTGAATGGCATAATCCTCTAAATGCCCTCAGGAGGCCGAGGTGACTTTGCATGTTCCAAATGCCTAGCAAGGCTCACGGTCAATTTCTACTTTATTTCTGGCTGGACCTAAAGTCTACTTTCTGCCTCACTTAGAGAGACGTCGAGCAGGAGACCCCAAAGTGGATTGGAGCCCCGGTGGTTTCTTTCAGGGCAGCTTAGGTGTCCTCAACGTGGCAGACCCGCATGGAAAGAAAGCCGGCCCAAGAACCGTGCTCCTGGGGCTGTTTCAAAGCTGTGGAACGCTAGCCATAGAGAACAGATTAGTTGCCGGCCCTTTCACCTGCATAGTGAGGGATGGTCCCAGAGCCGTGTATCCCTTGATTGTGCTCAGAAGGCTTCTGGTACACGGTGCACTTCCTTGGAAAGAAATGCCCCCGTGAGAGGCTTGAGCGCTGTGAGGCACACTAAAGCTAAAGCCGTCCATTGACTAAGCCTTCCTGGAAACTGGTGCACCCCTGCCTCTGGTAAAGGGAAAATGTGCACCTTACCTCGAGACTAGAGGTCACATTTAGTTGGCACTTAGGCTAGAGTATGCTCTGGGCTGAGCTCCCAGGAAGGAAGCGCAAGCGTTCGGTTTCTTTGGCAAAAGCTCACTGCTCCTCAGAGGCATCTGTGCAGTGAACAGTGTCCTGGTGGTGTGGTGTTCAGGCAGCTTGGAAGCTGCATCGAAGTTGCTTTCCAAAGGGGGAGAGTCGGGCTTCTCTCACATGCTCCAGTTTCCAACTTGACCCCACAGCGCAATTACCATCACTCACTGACTGTCTACTGGAGACTTTCGGCCACACGGGGCCTTTCTATGATCACACTTCGTTGCAGGCGGGGACTTTTGCATGCCGTGCATAGCATTACCTGCTTAATGACTTAGTCAGGCCTAGGTGACTTTGGATCGTCCAAAAGTCTCACAAGTTGACCGGTTTTTCTGTTCTTTCTGTCAGGCTGGACCTACAGTGGACCTTGCGTCACAATAGAGAGACGACAGGTAAGAGTTGCCAGGGGGCTCTGTAGGCTCAGGGATTCTTTCAGTGCAGTTCAGAGGGCCTCCACAGAGGGAGAGCCACGTTGAATGTAATACTGGCAAAAACGTTGTCCTGGGGCTGCTTTACAGCGGTAGAAATCAAGCTATGCAAGCGAGGATCACTTCATTGCCTTTCCCTCTGCATAGCAAGGGTTGAAACCAACAGCCTGTTCGGCGCTGTGTTGCTCGGAAAACAAAAAGGGGACTCACGGCACCCACGCTCTCCCTCACAAGGGAATTCATACGTGTCCCTCTGAGGCCTCCGGAGAGCCGTAGAGGATTTAAAGCACTCTATCGAGTCAGGGTTCATGGAGATGGCTGCACAGCAAACTTTGCTGATAGGAAACGCTCGTGCTTACCTTGAGGCCTGGGGGTCACGTTTACTTCGCACTTTAGCTAGGGCAAGCGGTGGGGTGAACTCCTAGCAAGGCACAGGCGACCACCTGGATTCATAGGAGAAAACTCACTTTCTTTCCTGAGGCATTCCTAGCAGTGACTAGAAGACGGGTAACAGCACTGTCTTTCAGTCAGCCTTGAGGCCGCCACTATGTACCTTTCAAATGGGGGAAAATACTGCCTTTTTCCAGGTTTCTCAATTATACACCGGATCACCCAGCACATATACCTCTCTTCTCTGACAAGCCAAAGGAGGCCCTTGGAACACAATTCGGCCTTCTGCGATGAAACTTTGGGATGCAGTGTGTTCTGCATGTGCTGAATGGCATAATCCTCTAAATGCCCTCAGGAGGCCTAGGTGACTTTGCATGTTCCAAATGCCTAGCAAGGCTCACGGTCAATTTCTACTTTATTTCTGGCTGGACCTAAAGTCTACTTTCTGCCTCACTTAGAGAGACGTCGAGCAGGAGACCCCAAAGTGGATTGGAGCCCCGGTGGTTTCTTTCAGGGCAGCTTAGGTGTCCTCAACGTGGCAGACCCGCATGGAAAGAAAGCCGGCCCAAGAACCGTGCTCCTGGGGCTGTTTCAAAGCTGTGGAACGCTAGCCATAGAGAACAGATTAGTTGCCAGCCCTTTCACCTGCATAGTGAGGGATGGTCCCAGAGCCGTGTATCCCTTGATTGTGCTCAGAAGGCTTCTGGTACACGGTGCACTTCCTTTGAAAGAAATGCCCCCGTGAGAGGCTTGAGCGCTGTGAGGCACACTAAGGCTAAAGCCGTCCATTGACTAAGCCTTCCTGGAAACTGGTGCACCCCTGCCTCTGGTAAAGGGAAAATGTGCACCTTACCTCGAGACTAGAGGTCACATTTAGTTGGCACTTAGGCTAGAGTATGCTCTGGGCTGAGCTCCCAGGAAGGAAGCGCAAGCGTTCGGTTTCTTTGGCAAAAGCTCACTGCTCCTCAGAGGCATCTGTGCAGTGAACAGTGTCCTGGTGGTGTGGTGTTCAGGCAGCTTGGAAGCTGCATCGAAGTTGCTTTCCAAAGGGGGAGAGTCGGGCTTCTCTCACATGCTCCAGTTTCCAACTTGACCCCACAGCGCAATTACCATCACTCACTGACTGTCTACTGGAGACTTTCGGCCACACGGGGCCTTTCTATGATCACACTTCGTTGCAGGCGGGGACTTTTGCATGCCGTGCATAGCATTACCTGCTTAATGACTTAGTCAGGCCTAGGTGACTTTGGATCGTCCAAAAGTCTCACAAGTTGACCGGTTTTTCTGTTCTTTCTGTCAGGCTGGACCTACAGTGGACCTTGCGTCACAATAGAGAGATGACAGGTAAGAGTTGCCAGGGGGCTCTGTAGGCTCAGGGATTCTTTCAGTGCAGTTCAGAGGGCCTCCACAGAGGGAGAGCCACGTTGAATGTAATACTGGCAAAAACGTTGTCCTGGGGCTGCTTTACAGCGGTAGAAATCAAGCTATGCAAGCGAGGATCAGTTCATTGCCTTTCCCTCTGCATAGCAAGGGTTGAAACCAACAGCCTGTTCTGCGCTGTGTTGCTCGGAAAACAAAAAGGGGACTCACGGCACCCACGCTCTCCCTCACAAGGGAATTCATACGTGTCCCTCTGAGGCCTCCTGAGAGCCGTAGAGGATTTAAAGCACTCTATCGAGTCAGGGTTCATGGAGATGGCTGCACAGCAAACTTTGCTGTTAGGAAACGCTCGTGCTTACCTTGAGGCCTGGGGGTCACGTTTACTTTGCAGTTTAGCTAGGGAAAGCGGTGGGGTGAACTCCTAGCAAGGCACAGGCGACCACCTGGATTCATAGGAGAAAACTCACTTTCTTCCCTGAGGCATTCCTAGCAGTGACTAGAAGACGGGTAACAGCACTGTCTTTCAGTCAGCCTTGAGGCCGCCACTATCTACCTTTCAAATGGGGGAAAATACTGCCTTTTTCCAGGCTTCTCAATTATACACCGGATCACCCAGCACATATACCTCTCTTCTCTGACAAGCCAAAGGAGGCCCTTGGAACACAATTCGGCCTTCTGCGATGAAACTTTGGGATGCAGTGTGTTCTGCATGTGCTGAATGGCATAATCCTCTAAATGCCCTCAGGAGGCCTAGGTGACTTTGTATGTTCCAAATGCCTAGCAAGGCTCACGGTCAATTTCTACTTTATTTCTGGCTGGACCTAAAGTCTACTTTCTGCCTCACTTAGAGAGACGTCGAGCAGGAGACCCCAAAGTGGATTGGAGCCCCGGTGGTTTCTTTCAGGGCAGCTTAGGTGTCCTCAACGTGGCAGACCCGCATGGAAAGAAAGCCGGCCCAAGAACCGTGCTCCTGGGGCTGTTTCAAAGCTGTGGAACGCTAGCCATAGAGAACAGATTAGTTGCCAGCCCTTTCACCTGCATAGTGAGGGATGGTCCCAGAGCCGTGTATCCCTTGATTGTGCTCAGAAGGCTTCTGGTACACGGTGCACTTCCTTTGAAAGAAATGCCCCCGTGAGAGGCTTGAGCGCTGTGAGGCACACTAAGGCTAAAGCCGTCCATTGACTAAGCCTTCCTGGAAACTGGTGCACCCCTGCCTCTGGTAAAGGGAAAATGTGCACCTTACCTCGAGACTAGAGGTCACATTTAGTTGGCACTTAGGCTAGAGTATGCTCTGGGCTGAGCTCCCAGGAAGGAAGCGCAAGCGTTCGGTTTCTTTGGCAAAAGCTCACTGCTCCTCAGAGGCATCTGTGCAGTGAACAGTGTCCTGGTGGTGTGGTGTTCAGGCAGCTTGGAAGCTGCATCGAAGTTGTTTCCAAAGGGGGAGAGTCGGGCTTCTCTCACATGCTCCAGTTTCCAACTTGACCCCACAGCGCAATTACCATCACTCACTGACTGTCTACTGGAGACTTTCGGCCACACGGGGCCTTTCTATGATCACACTTCGTTGCAGGTGGGAATTTTGCATGCCGTGCATAGCATTACCTGCTTAATGACTTAGTCAGGCCTAGGTGACTTTGGATCATCCAAAAGTCTCACAAGTTGACCGGTTTTTCTGTTCTTTCTGTCAGGCTGGACCTACAGTGGACCTTGCGTCACAATAGAGAGATGACATGTAAGAGTTGCCAGGGGGCTCTGTAGGCTAAGGGATTCTTTCAGTGCAGTTCAGAGGGCCTCCACAGAGGGAGAGCCACGTTGAATGTAATACTGGCAAAAACGTTGTCCTGGGGCTGCTTTACAGCGGTAGAAATCAAGCTATGCAAGCGAGGATCAGTTCATTGCCTTTCCCTCTGCATAGAAAGGGTTGAACCCAACAGCCTGTTCTGCGCTGTGTTGCTCGGAAAACAAAAAGGGGACTCACGGCACCCACGCTCTCCCTCAGAAGGGAATTCATACGCGTCTCTCTGAGGCCTCCGGGAAGCCGTAGAGGATTTAAAGCACTCTATCGAGTCAGGGTTCATGGAGATGGCTGCACAGCAAACTTTGCTGATAGGAAACGCTCGTGCTTACCTTGAGGCCTTGGGGTCACGTTTACTTCGCACTTTAGCTAGGGCAAGCGGTGGGGTGAACTCCTAGCAAGGCACAGGCGACCACCTGGATTCATAGGAGAAAACTCACTTTCTTCCCTGAGGCCTTCTTAGCAGTGACTAGAAGACGGGTAACAGCACTGTCTTTCAGTCAGCCTTGAGGCCGCCACTATGTACCTTTCAAATGGGGGAAAATACTGCCTTTTTCCAGGTTTCTCAATTATACACCGGATCACCCAGCACATATACCTCTCTTCTCTGACAAGCCAAAGGAGGCCCTTGGAACACAATTCGGCCTTCTGCGATGAAACTTTGGGATGCAGTGTGTTCGGCATGTGCTGAATGGCATAATCCTCTAAATGCCCTCAGGAGGCCTAGGTGACTTTGCATGTTCCAAATGCCTAGCAAGGCTCACGGTCAATTTCTACTTTATTTCTGGCTGGACCTAAAGTCTACTTTCTGCCTCACTTAGAGAGACGTCGAGCAGGAGACCCCAAAGTGGATTGGAGCCCCGGTGGTTTCTTTCAGGGCAGCTTAGGTGTCCTCAACGTGGCAGACCCGCATGGAAAGAAAGCCGACCCAAGAACCGTGCTCCTGGGGCTGTTTCAAAGCTGTGGAACGCTAGCCATAGAGAACAGATTAGTTGCCGGCCCTTTCACCTGCATAGTGAGGGATGGTCCCAGAGCCGTGTATCCCTTGATTGTGCTCAGAAGGCTTCTGGTACACGGTGCACTTCCTTGGAAAGAAATGCCCCCGTGAGAGGCTTGAGCGCTGTGAGGCACACTAAAGCTAAAGCCGTCCATTGACTAAGCCTTCCTGGAAACTGGTGCACCCCTGCCTCTGGTAAAGGGAAAATGTGCACCTTACCTCGAGACTAGAGGTCACATTTAGTTGGCACTTAGGCTAGAGTATGCTCTGGGCTGAGCTCCCAGGAAGGAAGCGCAAGCGTTCGGTTTCTTTGGCAAAAGCTCACTGCTCCTCAGAGGCATCTGTGCAGTGAACAGTGTCCTGGTGGTGTGGTGTTCAGGCAGCTTGGAAGCTGCATCGAAGTTGCTTTCCAAAGGGGGAGAGTCGGGCTTCTCTCACATGCTCCAGTTTCCAACTTGACCCCACAGCGCAATTACCATCACTCACTGACTGTCTACTGGAGACTTTCGGCCACACGGGGCCTTTCTATGATCACACTTCGTTGCAGGCGGGGACTTTTGCATGCCGTGCATAGCATTACCTGCTTAATGACTTAGTCAGGCCTAGGTGACTTTGGATCATCCAAAAGTCTCACAAGTTGACCGGTTTTTCTGTTCTTTCTGTCAGGCTGGACCTACAGTGGACCTTGCGTCACAATAGAGAGATGACAGGTAAGAGTTGCCAGGGGGCTCTGTAGGCTCAGGGATTCTTTCAGTGCAGTTCAGAGGGCCTCCACAGAGGGAGAGCCACGTTGAATGTAATACTGGCAAAAACGTTGTCCTGGGGCTGCTTTACAGCGGTAGAAATCAAGCTATGCAAGCGAGGATCAGTTCATTGCCTTTCCCTCTGCATAGCAAGGGTTGAACCCAACAGCCTGTTCTGCGCTGTGTTGCTCGGAAAACAAAAAGGGGACTCACGGCACCCACGCTCTCCCTCAGAAGGGAATTCATACGCGTCTCTCTGAGGCCTCCGGGGAGCCGTAGAGGATTTAAAGCACTCTATCGAGTCAGGGTTCATGGAGATGGCTGCACAGCAAACTTTGCTGATAGGAAACGCTCGTGCTTACCTTGAGGCCTTGGGGTCACGTTTACTTCGCACTTTAGCTAGGGCAAGCGGTGGGGTGAACTCCTAGCAAGGCACAGGCGACCACCTGGATTCATAGGAGAAAACTCACTTTCTTCCCTGAGGCCTTCTTAGCAGTGACTAGAAGACGGGTAACAGCACTGTCTTTCAGTCAGCCTTGAGGCCGCCACTATGTACCTTTCAAATGGGGGAAAATACTGCCTTTTTCCAGGCTTCTCAATTATACACCGGATCACCCAGCACATATACCTCTCTTCTCTGACAAGCCAAAGGAGGCCCTTGGAACACAATTCGGCCTTCTGCGATGAAACTTTGGGATGCAGTGTGTTCTGCATGTGCTGAATGGCATAATCCTCTAAATGCCCTCAGGAGGCCGAGGTGACTTTGCATGTTCCAAATGCCTAGCAAGGCTCACGGTCAATCTCTACTTTATTTCGGGCTGGACCTGAAGTCTACTTTCTGCCTCACTTAGAGAGACGTCGAGCAGGAGACCCCAAAGTGGATTGGAGCCCCGGTGGTTTCTTTCAGGGCAGCTTAGGTGTCCTCAACGTGGCAGACCCGCATGGAAAGAAAGCCGACCCAAGAACCGTGCTCCTGGGGCTGTTTCAAAGCTGTGGAACGCTAGCCATAGAGAACAGATTAGTTGCCGGCCCTTTCACCTGCATAGTGAGGGATGGTCCCAGAGCCGTGTATCCCTTGATTGTGCTCAGAAGGCTTCTGGTACACGGTGCACTTCCTTGAAAAGAAATGCCCCCGTGAGAGGCTTGAGCGCTGTGAGGCACACTAAAGCTAAAGCCGTCCATTGACTAAGCCTTCCTGGAAACTGGTGCACCCCTGCCTCTGGTAAAGGGAAAATGTGCACCTTACCTCGAGACTAGAGGTCACATTTAGTTGGCACTTTAGCTACAGTATGCTCTGGGCTGAGCTCCCAGGAAGGAAGCGCAAGCGTTTGGTTTCTTTGGCAAAAGCTCACTGCTCCTCAGAGGCATCTGTGCAGTGAACAGTGTCCTGGTGGTGTGGTGTTCAGGCAGCTTGGAAGCTGCATCGAAGTTGCTTTCCAAAGGGGGAGAGTCGGGCTTCTCTCACATGCTCCAGTTTCCAACTTGACCCCACAGCGCAATTACCATCACTCACTGACTGTCTACTGGAGACTTTCGGCCACACGGGGCCTTTCTATGATCACACTTCGTTGCAGGCGGGGACTTTTGCATGCCGTGCATAGCATTACCTGCTTAATGACTTAGTCAGGCCTAGGTGACTTTGGATCGTCCAAAAGTCTCACAAGTTGACCGGTTTTTCTGTTCTTTCTGTCAGGCTGGACCTACAGTGGACCTTGCGTCACAATAGAGAGACGACAGGTAAGAGTTGCCAGGGGGCTCTGTAGGCTCAGGGATTCTTTCAGTGCAGTTCAGAGGGCCTCCACAGAGGGAGAGCCACGTTGAATGTAATACTGGCAAAAACGTTGTCCTGGGGCTGCTTTACAGCGGTAGAAATCAAGCTATGCAAGCGAGGATCACTTCATTGCCTTTCCCTCTGCATAGCAAGGGTTGAAACCAACAGCCTGTTCTGCGCTGTGTTGCTCGGAAAACAAAAAGGGGACTCACGGCACCCACGCTCTCCCTCACAAGGGAATTCATACGTGTCCCTCTGAGGCCTCCGGAGAGCCGTAGAGGATTTAAAGCACTCTATCGAGTCAGGGTTCATGGAGATGGCTGCACAGCAAACTTTGCTGATAGGAAACGCTCGTGCTTACCTTGAGGCCTGGGGGTCACGTTTACTTCGCACTTTAGCTAGGGCAAGCGGTGGGGTGAACTCCTAGCAAGGCACAGGCGACCACCTGGATTCATAGGAGAAAACTCACTTTCTTCCCTGAGGCATTCCTAGCAGTGACTAGAAGACGGGTAACAGCACTGTCTTTCAGTCAGCCTTGAGGCCGCCACTATGTACCTTTCAAATGGGGGAAAATACTGCCTTTTTCCAGGTTTCTCAATTATACACCGGATCACCCAGCACATATACCTCTCTTCTCTGACAAGCCAAAGGAGGCCCTTGGAACACAATTCGGCCTTCTGCGATGAAACTTTGGGATGCAGTGTGTTCTGCATGTGCTGAATGGCATAATCCTCTAAATGCCCTCAGGAGGCCTAGGTGACTTTGCATGTTCCAAATGCCTAGCAAGGCTCACGGTCAATTTCTACTTTATTTCTGGCTGGACCTAAAGTCTACTTTCTGCCTCACTTAGAGAGACGTCGAGCAGGAGACCCCAAAGTGGATTGGAGCCCCGGTGGTTTCTTTCAGGGCAGCTTAGGTGTCCTCAACGTGGCAGACCCGCATGGAAAGAAAGCCGGCCCAAGAACCGTGCTCCTGGGGCTGTTTCAAAGCTGTGGAACGCTAGCCATAGAGAACAGATTAGTTGCCAGCCCTTTCACCTGCATAGTGAGGGATGGTCCCAGAGCCGTGTATCCCTTGATTGTGCTCAGAAGGCTTCTGGTACACGGTGCACTTCCTTTGAAAGAAATGCCCCCGTGAGAGGCTTGAGCGCTGTGAGGCACACTAAGGCTAAAGCCGTCCATTGACTAAGCCTTCCTGGAAACTGGTGCACCCCTGCCTCTGGTAAAGGGAAAATGTGCACCTTACCTCGAGACTAGAGGTCACATTTAGTTGGCACTTAGGCTAGAGTATGCTCTGGGCTGAGCTCCCAGGAAGGAAGCGCAAGCGTTCGGTTTCTTTGGCAAAAGCTCACTGCTCCTCAGAGGCATCTGTGCAGTGAACAGTGTCCTGGTGGTGTGGTGTTCAGGCAGCTTGGAAGCTGCATCGAAGTTGCTTTCCAAAGGGGGAGAGTCGGGCTTCTCTCACATGCTCCAGTTTCCAACTTGACCCCACAGCGCAATTACCATCACTCACTGACTGTCTACTGGAGACTTTCGGCCACACGGGGCCTTTCTATGATCACACTTCGTTGCAGGCGGGGACTTTTGCATGCCGTGCATAGCATTACCTGCTTAATGACTTAGTCAGGCCTAGGTGACTTTGGATCGTCCAAAAGTCTCACAAGTTGACCGGTTTTTCTGTTCTTTCTGTCAGGCTGGACCTACAGTGGACCTTGCGTCACAATAGAGAGACGACAGGTAAGAGTTGCCAGGGGGCTCTGTAGGCTCAGGGATTCTTTCAGTGCAGTTCAGTGGGCCTCCACAGAGGGAGAGCCACGTTGAATGTAATACTGGCAAAAACGTTGTCCTGGGGCTGCTTTACAGCGGTAGAAATCAAGCTATGCAAGCGAGGATCAGTTCATTGCCTTTCCCTCTGCATAGCAAGGGTTGAAACCAACAGCCTGTTCTGCGCTGTGTTGCTCGGAAAACAAAAAGGGGACTCACGGCACCCACGCTCTCCCTCACAAGGGAATTCATAAGTGTCCCTCTGAGGCCTCCGGAGAGCCGTAGAGGATTTAAAGCACTCTATCGAGTCAGGGTTCATGGAGATGGCTGCACAGCAAACTTTGCTGATAGGAAACGCTCGTGCTTACCTTGAGGCCTGGGGGTCACGTTTACTTTGCAGTTTAGCTAGGGCAAGCGGTGGGGTGAACTCCTAGCAAGGCACAGGCGACCACCTGGATTCATAGGAGAAAACTCACTTTCTTCCCTGAGGCATTCCTAGCAGTGACTAGAAGACGGGTAACAGCACTGTCTTTCAGTCAGCCTTGAGGCCGCCACTATCTACCTTTCAAATGGGGGAAAATACTGCCTTTTTCCAGGCTTCTCAATTATACACCGGATCACCCAGCACATATACCTCTCTTCTCTGACAAGCCAAAGGAGGCCCTTGGAACACAATTCGGCCTTCTGCGATGAAACTTTGGGATGCAGTGTGTTCTGCATGTGCTGAATGGCATAATCCTCTAAATGCCCTCAGGAGGCCTAGGTGACTTTGTATGTTCCAAATGCCTAGCAAGGCTCACGGTCAATTTCTACTTTATTTCTGGCTGGACCTAAAGTCTACTTTCTGCCTCACTTAGAGAGACGTCGAGCAGGAGACCCCAAAGTGGATTGGAGCCCCGGTGGTTTCTTTCAGGGCAGCTTAGGTGTCCTCAACGTGGCAGACCCGCATGGAAAGAAAGCCGGCCCAAGAACCGTGCTCCTGGGGCTGTTTCAAAGCTGTGGAACGCTAGCCATAGAGAACAGATTAGTTGCCAGCCCTTTCACCTGCATAGTGAGGGATGGTCCCAGAGCCGTGTATCCCTTGATTGTGCTCAGAAGGCTTCTGGTACACGGTGCTCTTCCTTTGAAAGAAATGCCCCCGTGAGAGGCTTGAGCGCTGTGAGGCACACTAAGGCTAAAGCCGTCCATTGACTAAGCCTTCCTGGAAACTGGTGCACCCCTGCCTCTGGTAAAGGGAAAATGTGCACCTTACCTCGAGACTAGAGGTCACATTTAGTTGGCACTTAGGCTAGAGTATGCTCTGGGCTGAGCTCCCAGGAAGGAAGCGCAAGCGTTCGGTTTCTTTGGCAAAAGCTCACTGCTCCTCAGAGGCATCTGTGCAGTGAACAGTGTCCTGGTGGTGTGGTGTTCAGGCAGCTTGGAAGCTGCATCGAAGTTGTTTCCAAAGGGGGAGAGTCGGGCTTCTCTCACATGCTCCAGTTTCCAACTTGACCCCACAGCGCAATTACCATCACTCACTGACTGTCTACTGGAGACTTTCGGCCACACGGGGCCTTTCTATGATCACACTTCGTTGCAGGTGGGAATTTTGCATGCCGTGCATAGCATTACCTGCTTAATGACTTAGTCAGGCCTAGGTGACTTTGGATCATCCAAAAGTCTCACAAGTTGACCGGTTTTTCTGTTCTTTCTGTCAGGCTGGACCTACAGTGGACCTTGCGTCACAATAGAGAGATGACAGGTAAGAGTTGCCAGGGGGCTCTGTAGGCTCAGGGATTCTTTCAGTGCAGTTCAGAGGGCCTCCACAGAGGGAGAGCCACGTTGAATGTAATACTGGCAAAAACGTTGTCCTGGGGCTGCTTTACAGCGGTAGAAATCAAGCTATGCAAGCGAGGATCAGTTCATTGCCCTTCCCTCTGCATAGAAAGGGTTAACCCCAACAGCCTGTTCTGCGCTGTGTTGCTCGGAAAACAAAAAGGGGACTCACGGCACCCACGCTCTCCCTCAGAAGGGAATTCATACGCGTCTCTCTGAGGCCTTCGGAGAGCCGTAGAGGATTTAAAGCACTCTATCGAGTCAGGGATCATGGAGATGGCTGCACAGCAAACTTTGCTGATAGGAAACGCTCGTGCTTACCTTGAGGCCTGGGGGTCACGTTTACTTCGCACTTTAGCTAGGGCAAGCGGTGGGGTGAACTCCTAGCAAGGCACAGGCGACCACCTGGATTCATAGGAGAAAACTCACTTTCTTCCCTGAGGCCTTCTTAGCAGTGACTAGAAGACGGGTAACAGCACTGTCTTTCAGTCAGCCTTGAGGCCGCCACTATGTACCTTTCAAATGGGGGAAAATACTGCCTTTTTCCAGGCTTCTCAATTATACACCGGATCACCCAGCACATATACCTCTCTTCTCTGACAAGCCAAAGGAGGCCCTTGGAACACAATTCGGCCTTCTGCGATGAAACTTTGGGATGCAGTGTGTTCTGCATGTGCTGAATGGCATAATCCTCTAAATGCCCTCAGGAGGCCTAGGTGACTTTGCATGTTCCAAATGCCTAGCAAGGCTCACGGTCAATTTCTACTTTATTTCTGGCTGGACCTAAAGTCTACTTTCTGCCTCACTTAGAGAGACGTCGAGCAGGAGACCCCAAAGTGGATTGGAGCCCCGGTGGTTTCTTTCAGGGCAGCTTAGGTGTCCTCAACGTGGCAGACCCGCATGGAAAGAAAGCCGGCCCAAGAACCGTGCTCCTGGGGCTGTTTCAAAGCTGTGGAACGCTAGCCATAGAGAACAGATTAGTTGCCGGCCCTTTCACCTGCATAGTGAGGGATGGTCCCAGAGCCGTGTATCCCTTGATTGTGCTCAGAAGGCTTCTGGTACACGGTGCACTTCCTTGGAAAGAAATGCCCCCGTGAGAGGCTTGAGCGCTGTGAGGCACACTAAAGCTAAAGCCGTCCATTGACTAAGCCTTCCTGGAAACTGGTGCACCCCTGCCTCTGGTAAAGGGAAAATGTGCACCTTACCTCGAGACTAGAGGTCACATTTAGTTGGCACTTAGGCTAGAGTATGCTCTGGGCTGAGCTCCCAGGAAGGAAGCGCAAGCGTTCGGTTTCTTTGGCAAAAGCTCACTGCTCCTCAGAGGCATCTGTGCAGTGAACAGTGTCCTGGTGGTGTGGTGTTCAGGCAGCTTGGAAGCTGCATCGAAGTTGCTTTCCAAAGGGGGAGAGTCGGGCTTCTCTCACATGCTCCAGTTTCCAACTTGACCCCACAGCGCAATTACCATCACTCACTGACTGTCTACTGGAGACTTTCGGCCACACGGGGCCTTTCTATGATCACACTTCGTTGCAGGCGGGGACTTTTGCATGCCGTGCATAGCATTACCTGCTTAATGACTTAGTCAGGCCTAGGTGACTTTGGATCATCCAAAAGTCTCACAAGTTGACCGGTTTTTCTGTTCTTTCTGTCAGGCTGGACCTACAGTGGACCTTGCGTCACAATAGAGAGACGACAGGTAAGAGTTGCCAGGGGGCTCTGTAGGCTCAGGGATTCTTTCAGTGCAGTTCAGAGGGCCTCCACAGAGGGAGAGCCACGTTGAATGTAATACTGGCAAAAACGTTGTCCTGGGGCTGCTTTACAGCGGTAGAAATCAAGCTATGCAAGCGAGGATCACTTCATTGCCTTTCCCTCTGCATAGCAAGGGTTGAACCCAACAGCCTGTTCTGCGCTGTGTTGCTCGGAAAACAAAAAGGGGACTCACGGCACCCACGCTCTCCCTCACAAGGGAATTCATACGTGTCCCTCTGAGGCCTCCGGAGAGCCGTAGAGGATTTAAAGCACTCTATCGAGTCAGGGTTCATGGAGATGGCTGCACAGCAAACTTTGCTGATAGGAAACGCTCGTGCTTACCTTGAGGCCTGGGGGTCACGTTTACTTCGCACTTTAGCTAGGGCAAGCGGTGGGGTGAACTCCTAGCAAGGCACAGGCGACCACCTGGATTCATAGGAGAAAACTCACTTTCTTCCCTGAGGCATTCCTAGCAGTGACTAGAAGACGGGTAACAGCACTGTCTTTCAGTCAGCCTTGAGGCCGCCACTATGTACCTTTCAAATGGGGGAAAATACTGCCTTTTTCCAGGTTTCTCAATTATACACCGGATCACCCAGCACATATACCTCTCTTCTCTGACAAGCCAAAGGAGGCCCTTGGAACACAATTCGGCCTTCTGCGATGAAACTTTGGGATGCAGTGTGTTCTGCATGTGCTGAATGGCATAATCCTCTAAATGCCCTCAGGAGGCCTAGGTGACTTTGCATGTTCCAAATGCCTAGCAAGGCTCACGGTCAATTTCTACTTTATTTCTGGCTGGACCTAAAGTCTACTTTCTGCCTCACTTAGAGAGACGTCGAGCAGGAGACCCCAAAGTGGATTGGAGCCCCGGTGGTTTCTTTCAGGGCAGCTTAGGTGTCCTCAACGTGGCAGACCCGCATGGAAAGAAAGCCGGCCCAAGAACCGTGCTCCTGGGGCTGTTTCAAAGCTGTGGAACGCTAGCCATAGAGAACAGATTAGTTGCCAGCCCTTTCACCTGCATAGTGAGGGATGGTCCCAGAGCCGTGTATCCCTTGATTGTGCTCAGAAGGCTTCTGGTACACGGTGCACTTCCTTGGAAAGAAATGCCCCCGTGAGAGGCTTGAGCGCTGTGAGGCACACTAAGGCTAAAGCCGTCCATTGACTAAGCCTTCCTGGAAACTGGTGCACCCCTGCCTCTGGTAAAGGGAAAATGTGCACCTTACCTCGAGACTAGAGGTCACATTTAGTTGGCACTTAGGCTAGAGTATGCTCTGGGCTGAGCTCCCAGGAAGGAAGCGCAAGCGTTCGGTTTCTTTGGCAAAAGCTCACTGCTCCTCAGAGGCATCTGTGCAGTGAACAGTGTCCTGGTGGTGTGGTGTTCAGGCAGCTTGGAAGCTGCATCGAAGTTGCTTTCCAAAGGGGGAGAGTCGGGCTTCTCTCACATGCTCCAGTTTCCAACTTGACCCCACAGCGCAATTACCATCACTCACTGACTGTCTACTGGAGACTTTCGGCCACACGGGGCCTTTCTATGATCACACTTCGTTGCAGGCGGGGACTTTTGCATGCCGTGCATAGCATTACCTGCTTAATGACTTAGTCAGGCCTAGGTGACTTTGGATCGTCCAAAAGTCTCACAAGTTGACCGGTTTTTCTGTTCTTTCTGTCAGGCTGGACCTACAGTGGACCTTGCGTCACAATAGAGAGACGACAGGTAAGAGTTGCCAGGGGGCTCTGTAGGCTCAGGGATTCTTTCAGTGCAGTTCAGAGGGCCTCCACAGAGGGAGAGCCACGTTGAATGTAATACTGGCAAAAACGTTGTCCTGGGGCTGCTTTACAGCGGTAGAAATCAAGCTATGCAAGCGAGGATCAGTTCATTGCCTTTCCCTCTGCATAGCAAGGGTTGAAACCAACAGCCTGTTCTGCGCTGTGTTGCTCGGAAAACAAAAAGGGGACTCACGGCACCCACGCTCTCCCTCACAAGGGAATTCATACGTGTCCCTCTGAGGCCTCCGGAGAGCCGTAGAGGATTTAAAGCACTCTATCGAGTCAGGGTTCATGGAGATGGCTGCACAGCAAACTTTGCTGATAGGAAACGCTCGTGCTTACCTTGAGGCCTGGGGGTCACGTTTACTTTGCAGTTTAGCTAGGGAAAGCGGTGGGGTGAACTCCTAGCAAGGCACAGGCGACCACCTGGATTCATAGGAGAAAACTCACTTTCTTCCCTGAGGCATTCCTAGCAGTGACTAGAAGACGGGTAACAGCACTGTCTTTCAGTCAGCCTTGAGGCCGCCACTATCTACCTTTCAAATGGGGGAAAATACTGCCTTTTTCCAGGCTTCTCAATTATACACCGGATCACCCAGCACATATACCTCTCTTCTCTGACAAGCCAAAGGAGGCCCTTGGAACACAATTCGGCCTTCTGCGATGAAACTTTGGGATGCAGTGTGTTCTGCATGTGCTGAATGGCATAATCCTCTAAATGCCCTCAGGAGGCCTAAGTGACTTTGTATGTTCCAAATGCCTAGCAAGGCTCACGGTCAATTTCTACTTTATTTCTGGCTGGACCTAAAGTCTACTTTCTGCCTCACTTAGAGAGACGTCGAGCAGGAGACCCCAAAGTGGATTGGAGCCCCGGTGGTTTCTTTCAGGGCAGCTTAGGTGTCCTCAACGTGGCAGACCCGCATGGAAAGAAAGCCGGCCCAAGAACCGTGCTCCTGGGGCTGTTTCAAAGCTGTGGAACGCTAGCCATAGAGAACAGATTAGTTGCCAGCCCTTTCACCTGCATAGTGAGGGATGGTCCCAGAGCCGTGTATCCCTTGATTGTGCTCAGAAGGCTTCTGGTACACGGTGCACTTCCTTTGAAAGAAATGCCCCCGTGAGAGGCTTGAGCGCTGTGAGGCACACTAAGGCTAAAGCCGTCCATTGACTAAGCCTTCCTGGAAACTGGTGCACCCCTGCCTCTGGTAAAGGGAAAATGTGCACCTTACCTCGAGACTAGAGGTCACATTTAGTTGGCACTTAGGCTAGAGTATGCTCTGGGCTGAGCTCCCAGGAAGGAAGCGCAAGCGTTCGGTTTCTTTGGCAAAAGCTCACTGCTCCTCAGAGGCATCTGTGCAGTGAACAGTGTCCTGGTGGTGTGGTGTTCAGGCAGCTTGGAAGCTGCATCGAAGTTGCTTTCCAAAGGGGGAGAGTCGGGCTTCTCTCACATGCTCCAGTTTCCAACTTGACCCCACAGCGCAATTACCATCACTCACTGACTGTCTACTGGAGACTTTCGGCCACACGGGGCCTTTCTATGATCACACTTCGTTGCAGGTGGGAATTTTGCATGCCGTGCATAGCATTACCTGCTTAATGACTTAGTCAGGCCTAGGTGACTTTGGATCATCCAAAAGTCTCACAAGTTGACCGGTTTTTCTGTTCTTTCTGTCAGGCTGGACCTACAGTGGACCTTGCGTCACAATAGAGAGATGACAGGTAAGAGTTGCCAGGGGGCTCTGTAGGCTCAGGGATTCTTTCAGTGCAGTTCAGAGGGCCTCCACAGAGGGAGAGCCACGTTGAATGTAATACTGGCAAAAACGTTGTCCTGGGGCTGCTTTACAGCGGTAGAAATCAAGCTATGCAAGCGAGGATCAGTTCATTGCCTTTCCCTCTGCATAGAAAGGGTTGAAACCAACAGCCTGTTCTGCGCTGTGTTGCTCGGAAAACAAAAAGGGGACTCACGGCACCCACGCTCTCCCTCAGAAGGGAATTCATACGCGTCTCTCTGAGGCCTCCGGGGAGCCGTAGAGGATTTAAAGCACTCTATCGAGTCAGGGTTCATGGAGATGGCTGCACAGCAAACTTTGCTGATAGGAAACGCTCGTGCTTACCTTGAGGCCTTGGGGTCACGTTTACTTCGCACTTTAGCTAGGGCAAGCGGTGGGGTGAACTCCTAGCAAGGCACAGGCGACCACCTGGATTCATAGGAGAAAACTCACTTTCTTCCCTGAGGCCTTCTTAGCAGTGACTAGAAGACGGGTAACAGCACTGTCTTTCAGTCAGCCTTGAGGCCGCCACTATGTACCTTTCAAATGGGGGAAAATACTGCCTTTTTCCAGGTTTCTCAATTATACACCGGATCACCCAGCACATATACCTCTCTTCTCTGACAAGCCAAAGGAGGCCCTTGGAACACAATTCGGCCTTCTGCGATGAAACTTTGGGATGCAGTGTGTTCTGCATGTGCTGAATGGCATAATCCTCTAAATGCCCTCAGGAGGCCTAGGTGACTTTGCATGTTCCAAATGCCTAGCAAGGCTCACGGTCAATTTCTACTTTATTTCTGGCTGGACCTAAAGTCTACTTTCTGCCTCACTTAGAGAGACGTCGAGCAGGAGACCCCAAAGTGGATTGGAGCCCCGGTGGTTTCTTTCAGGGCAGCTTAGGTGTCCTCAACGTGGCAGACCCGCATGGAAAGAAAGCCGGCCCAAGAACCGTGCTCCTGGGGCTGTTTCAAAGCTGTGGAACGCTAGCCATAGAGAACAGATTAGTTGCCGGCCCTTTCACCTGCATAGTGAGGGATGGTCCCAGAGCCGTGTATCCCTTGATTGTGCTCAGAAGGCTTCTGGTACACGGTGCACTTCCTTGGAAAGAAATGCCCCCGTGAGAGGCTTGAGCGCTGTGAGGCACACTAAAGCTAAAGCCGTCCATTGACTAAGCCTTCCTGGAAACTGGTGCACCCCTGCCTCTGGTAAAGGGAAAATGTGCACCTTACCTCGAGACTAGAGGTCACATTTAGTTGGCACTTAGGCTAGAGTATGCTCTGGGCTGAGCTCCCAGGAAGGAAGCGCAAGCGTTCGGTTTCTTTGGCAAAAGCTCACTGCTCCTCAGAGGCATCTGTGCAGTGAACAGTGTCCTGGTGGTGTGGTGTTCAGGCAGCTTGGAAGCTGCATCGAAGTTGCTTTCCAAAGGGGGAGAGTCGGGCTTCTCTCACATGCTCCAGTTTCCAACTTGACCCCACAGCGCAATTACCATCACTCACTGACTGTCTACTGGAGACTTTCGGCCACACGGGGCCTTTCTATGATCACACTTCGTTGCAGGCGGGGACTTTTGCATGCCGTGCATAGCATTACCTGCTTAATGACTTAGTCAGGCCTAGGTGACTTTGGATCATCCAAAAGTCTCACAAGTTGACCGGTTTTTCTGTTCTTTCTGTCAGGCTGGACCTACAGTGGACCTTGCGTCACAATAGAGAGATGACAGGTAAGAGTTGCCAGGGGGCTCTGTAGGCTCAGGGATTCTTTCAGTGCAGTTCAGAGGGCCTCCACAGAGGGAGAGCCACGTTGAATGTAATACTGGCAAAAACGTTGTCCTGGGGCTGCTTTACAGCGGTAGAAATCAAGCTATGCAAGCGAGGATCAGTTCATTGCCTTTCCCTCTGCATAGAAAGGGTTGAACCCAACAGCCTGTTCTGCGCTGTGTTGCTCGGAAAACAAAAAGGGGACTCACGGCACCCACGCTCTCCCTCAGAAGGGAATTCATACGCGTCTCTCTGAGGCCTCCGGAGAGCCGTAGAGGATTTAAAGCGCTCTATCGAGTCAGGGTTCATGGAGATGGCTGCACAGCAAACTTTGCTGATAGGAAACGCTCGTGCTTACCTTGAGGCCTGGGGGTCACGTTTACTTCGCACTTTAGCTAGGGCAAGCGGTGGGGTGAACTCCTAGCAAGGCACAGGCGACCACCTGGATTCATAGGAGAAAACTCACTTTCTTCCCTGAGGCCTTCTTAGCAGTGACTAGAAGACGGGTAACAGCACTGTCTTTCAGTCAGCCTTGAGGCCGCCACTATGTACCTTTCAAATGGGGGAAAATACTGCCTTTTTCCAGGTTTCTCAATTATACACCGGATCACCCAGCACATATACCTCTCTTCTCTGACAAGCCAAAGGAGGCCCTTGGAACACAATTCGGCCTTCTGCGATGAAACTTTGGGATGCAGTGTGTTCTGCATGTGCTGAATGGCATAATCCTCTAAATGCCCTCAGGAGGCCTAGGTGACTTTGCATGTTCCAAATGCCTAGCAAGGCTCACGGTCAATTTCTACTTTATTTCTGGCTGGACCTAAAGTCTACTTTCTGCCTCACTTAGAGAGACGTCGAGCAGGAGACCCCAAAGTGGATTGGAGCCCCGGTGGTTTCTTTCAGGGCAGCTTAGGTGTCCTCAACGTGGCAGACCCGCATGGAAAGAAAGCCGGCCCAAGAACCGTGCTCCTGGGGCTGTTTCAAAGCTGTGGAACGCTAGCCATAGAGAACAGATTAGTTGCCAGCCCTTTCACCTGCATAGTGAGGGATGGTCCCAGAGCCGTGTATCCCTTGATTGTGCTCAGAAGGCTTCTGGTACACGGTGCACTTCCTTTGAAAGAAATGCCCCCGTGAGAGGCTTGAGCGCTGTGAGGCACACTAAGGCTAAAGCCGTCCATTGACTAAGCCTTCCTGGAAACTGGTGCACCCCTGCCTCTGGTAAAGGGAAAATGTGCACCTTACCTCGAGACTAGAGGTCACATTTAGTTGGCACTTAGGCTAGAGTATGCTCTGGGCTGAGCTCCCAGGAAGGAAGCGCAAGCGTTCGGTTTCTTTGGCAAAAGCTCACTGCTCCTCAGAGGCATCTGTGCAGTGAACAGTGTCCTGGTGGTGTGGTGTTCAGGCAGCTTGGAAGCTGCATCGAAGTTGCTTTCCAAAGGGGGAGAGTCGGGCTTCTCTCACATGCTCCAGTTTCCAACTTGACCCCACAGCGCAATTACCATCACTCACTGACTGTCTACTGGAGACTTTCGGCCACACGGGGCCTTTCTATGATCACACTTCGTTGCAGGCGGGGACTTTTGCATGCCGTGCATAGCATTACCTGCTTAATGACTTAGTCAGGCCTAGGTGACTTTGGATCATCCAAAAGTCTCACAAGTTGACCGGTTTTTCTGTTCTTTCTGTCAGGCTGGACCTACAGTGGACCTTGCGTCACAATAGAGAGATGACAGGTAAGAGTTGCCAGGGGGCTCTGTAGGCTCAGGGATTCTTTCAGTGCAGTTCAGAGGGCCTCCACAGAGGGAGAGCCACGTTGAATGTAATACTGGCAAAAACGTTGTCCTGGGGCTGCTTTACAGCGGTAGAAATCAAGCTATGCAAGCGAGGATCAGTTCATTGCCTTTCCCTCTGCATAGAAAGGGTTGAAACCAACAGCCTGTTCTGCGCTGTGTTGCTCGGAAAACAAAAAGGGGACTCACGGCACCCACGCTCTCCCTCAGAAGGGAATTCATACGCGTCTCTCTGAGGCCTCCGGGGAGCCGTAGAGGATTTAAAGCACTCTATCGAGTCAGGGTTCATGGAGATGGCTGCACAGCAAACTTTGCTGATAGGAAACGCTCGTGCTTACCTTGAGGCCTTGGGGTCACGTTTACTTCGCACTTTAGCTAGGGCAAGCGGTGGGGTGAACTCCTAGCAAGGCACAGGCGACCACCTGGATTCATAGGAGAAAACTCACTTTCTTCCCTGAGGCCTTCTTAGCAGTGACTAGAAGACGGGTAACAGCACTGTCTTTCAGTCAGCCTTGAGGCCGCCACTATGTACCTTTCAAATGGGGGAAAATACTGCCTTTTTCCAGGCTTCTCAATTATACACCGGATCACCCAGCACATATACCTCTCTTCTCTGACAAGCCAAAGGAGGCCCTTGGAACACAATTCGGCCTTCTGCGATGAAACTTTGGGATGCAGTGTGCTCTGCATGTGCTGAATGGCATAATCCTCTAAATGCCCTCAGGAGGCCGAGGTGACTTTGCATGTTCCAAATGCCTAGCAAGGCTCACGGTCAATCTCTACTTTATTTCGGGCTGGACCTAAAGTCTACTTTCTGCCTCACTTAGAGAGACGTCGAGCAGGAGACCCCAAAGTGGATTGGAGCCCCGGTGGTTTCTTTCAGGGCAGCTTAGGTGTCCTCAACGTGGCAGACCCGCATGGAAAGAAAGCCGACCCAAGAACCGTGCTCCTGGGGCTGTTTCAAAGCTGTGGAACGCTAGCCATAGAGAACAGATAAGTTGCCGGCCCTTTCACCTGCATAGTGAGGGATGGTCCCAGAGCCGTGTATCCCTTGATTGTGCTCAGAAGGCTTCTGGTACACGGTGCACTTCCTTGAAAAGAAATGCCCCCGTGAGAGGCTTGAGCGCTGTGAGGCACACTAAAGCTAAAGCCGTCCATTGACTAAGCCTTCCTGGAAACTGGTGCACCCCTGCCTCTGGTAAAGGGAAAATGTGCACCTTACCTCGAGACTAGAGGTCACATTTAGTTGGCACTTAGGCTAGAGTATGCTCTGGGCTGAGCTCCCAGGAAGGAAGCGCAAGCGTTTGGTTTCTTTGGCAAAAGCTCACTGCTCCTCAGAGGCATCTGTGCAGTGAACAGTGTCCTGGTGGTGTGGTGTTCAGGCAGCTTGGAAGCTGCATCGAAGTTGCTTTCCAAAGGGGGAGAGTCGGGCTTCTCTCACATGCTCCAGTTTCCAACTTGACCCCACAGCGCAATTACCATCACTCACTGACTGTCTACTGGAGACTTTCGGCCACACGGGGCCTTTCTATGATCACACTTCGTTGCAGGCGGGGACTTTTGCATGCCGTGCATAGCATTACCTGCTTAATGACTTAGTCAGGCCTAGGTGACTTTGGATCGTCCAAAAGTCTCACAAGTTGACCGGTTTTTCTGTTCTTTCTGTCAGGCTGGACCTACAGTGGACCTTGCGTCACAATAGAGAGATGACAGGTAAGAGTTGCCAGGGGGCTCTGTAGGCTCAGGGATTCTTTCAAAGCAGTTCAGAGGGCCTCCACAGAGGGAGAGCCACGTTGAATGTAATACTGGCAAAAACGTTGTCCTGGGGCTGCTTTACAGCGGTAGAAATCAAGCTATGCAAGCGAGGATCAGTTCATTGCCCTTCCCTCTGCATAGAAAGGGTTGACCCCAACAGCCTGTTCTGCGCTGTGTTGCTCGGAAAACAAAAAGGGGACTCACGGCACCCACGCTCTCCCTCAGAAGGGAATTCATACGCGTCTCTCTGAGGCCTTCGGAGAGCCGTAGAGGATTTAAAGCACTCTATCGAGTCAGGGATCATGGAGATGGCTGCACAGCAAACTTTGCTGATAGGAAACGCTCGTGCTTACCTTGAGGCCTGGGGGTCACGTTTACTTCGCACTTTAGCTAGGGCAAGCGGTGGGGTGAACTCCTAGCAAGGCACAGGCGACCACCTGGATTCATAGGAGAAAACTCACTTTCTTCCCTGAGGCCTTCTTAGCAGTGACTAGAAGACGGGTAACAGCACTGTCTTTCAGTCAGCCTTGAGGCCGCCACTATGTACCTTTCAAATGGGGGAAAATACTGCCTTTTTCCAGGCTTCTCAATTATACACCGGATCACCCAGCACATATACCTCTCTTCTCTGACAAGCCAAAGGAGGCCCTTGGAACACAATTCGGCCTTCTGCGATGAAACTTTGGGATGCAGTGTGTTCTGCATGTGCTGAATGGCATAATCCTCTAAATGCCCTCAGGAGGCCTAGGTGACTTTGCATGTTCCAAATGCCTAGCAAGGCTCACGGTCAATTTCTACTTTATTTCTGGCTGGACCTAAAGTCTACTTTCTGCCTCACTTAGAGAGACGTCGAGCAGGAGACCCCAAAGTGGATTGGAGCCCCGGTGGTTTCTTTCAGGGCAGCTTAGGTGTCCTCAACGTGGCAGACCCGCATGGAAAGAAAGCCGGCCCAAGAACCGTGCTCCTGGGGCTGTTTCAAAGCTGTGGAACGCTAGCCATAGAGAACAGATTAGTTGCCGGCCCTTTCACCTGCATAGTGAGGGATGGTCCCAGAGCCGTGTATCCCTTGATTGTGCTCAGAAGGCTTCTGGTACACGGTGCACTTCCTTGGAAAGAAATGCCCCCGTGAGAGGCTTGAGCGCTGTGAGGCACACTAAAGCTAAAGCCGTCCATTGACTAAGCCTTCCTGGAAACTGGTGCACCCCTGCCTCTGGTAAAGGGAAAATGTGCACCTTACCTCGAGACTAGAGGTCACATTTAGTTGGCACTTAGGCTAGAGTATGCTCTGGGCTGAGCTCCCAGGAAGGAAGCGCAAGCGTTCGGTTTCTTTGGCAAAAGCTCACTGCTCCTCAGAGGCATCTGTGCAGTGAACAGTGTCCTGGTGGTGTGGTGTTCAGGCAGCTTGGAAGCTGCATCGAAGTTGCTTTCCAAAGGGGGAGAGTCGGGCTTCTCTCACATGCTCCAGTTTCCAACTTGACCCCACAGCGCAATTACCATCACTCACTGACTGTCTACTGGAGACTTTCGGCCACACGGGGCCTTTCTATGATCACACTTCGTTGCAGGCGGGGACTTTTGCATGCCGTGCATAGCATTACCTGCTTAATGACTTAGTCAGGCCTAGGTGACTTTGGATCGTCCAAAAGTCTCACAAGTTGACCGGTTTTTCTGTTCTTTCTGTCAGGCTGGACCTACAGTGGACCTTGCGTCACAATAGAGAGACGACAGGTAAGAGTTGCCAGGGGGCTCTGTAGGCTCAGGGATTCTTTCAGTGCAGTTCAGAGGGCCTCCACAGAGGGAGAGCCACGTTGAATGTAATACTGGCAAAAACGTTGTCCTGGGGCTGCTTTACAGCGGTAGAAATCAAGCTATGCAAGCGAGGATCACTTCATTGCCTTTCCCTCTGCATAGCAAGGGTTGAAACCAACAGCCTGTTCTGCGCTGTGTTGCTCGGAAAACAAAAAGGGGACTCACGGCACCCACGCTCTCCCTCACAAGGGAATTCATACGTGTCCCTCTGAGGCCTCCGGAGAGCCGTAGAGGATTTAAAGCACTCTATCGAGTCAGGGTTCATGGAGATGGCTGCACAGCAAACTTTGCTGATAGGAAACGCTCGTGCTTACCTTGAGGCCTGGGGGTCACGTTTACTTCGCACTTTAGCTAGGGCAAGCGGTGGGGTGAACTCCTAGCAAGGCACAGGCGACCACCTGGATTCATAGGAGAAAACTCACTTTCTTCCCTGAGGCATTCCTAGCAGTGACTAGAAGACGGGTAACAGCACTGTCTTTCAGTCAGCCTTGAGGCCGCCACTATGTACCTTTCAAATGGGGGAAAATACTGCCTTTTTCCAGGTTTCTCAATTATACACCGGATCACCCAGCACATATACCTCTCTTCTCTGACAAGCCAAAGGAGGCCCTTGGAACACAATTCGGCCTTCTGCGATGAAACTTTGGGATGCAGTGTGTTCTGCATGTGCTGAATGGCATAATCCTCTAAATGCCCTCAGGAGGCCTAGGTGACTTTGCATGTTCCAAATGCCTAGCAAGGCTCACGGTCAATTTCTACTTTATTTCTGGCTGGACCTAAAGTCTACTTTCTGCATCACTTAGAGAGACGTCGAGCAGGAGACCCCAAAGTGGATTGGAGCCCCGGTGGTTTCTTTCAGGGCAGCTTAGGTGTCCTCAACGTGGCAGACCCGCATGGAAAGAAAGCCGGCCCAAGAACCGTGCTCCTGGGGCTGTTTCAAAGCTGTGGAACGCTAGCCATAGAGAACAGATTAGTTGCCAGCCCTTTCACCTGCATAGTGAGGGATGGTCCCAGAGCCGTGTATCCCTTGATTGTGCTCAGAAGGCTTCTGGTACACGGTGCACTTCCTTGGAAAGAAATGCCCCCGTGAGAGGCTTGAGCGCTGTGAGGCACACTAAGGCTAAAGCCGTCCATTGACTAAGCCTTCCTGGAAACTGGTGCACCCCTGCCTCTGGTAAAGGGAAAATGTGCACCTTACCTCGAGACTAGAGGTCACATTTAGTTGGCACTTAGGCTAGAGTATGCTCTGGGCTGAGCTCCCAGGAAGGAAGCGCAAGCGTTCGGTTTGTTTGGCAAAAGCTCACTGCTCCTCAGAGGCATCTGTGCAGTGAACAGTGTCCTGGTGGTGTGGTGTTCAGGCAGCTTGGAAGCTGCATCGAAGTTGCTTTCCAAAGGGGGAGAGTCGGGCTTCTCTCACATGCTCCAGTTTCCAACTTGACCCCACAGCGCAATTACCATCACTCACTGACTGTCTACTGGAGACTTTCGGCCACACGGGGCCTTTCTATGATCACACTTCGTTGCAGGTGGGACTTTTGCATGCCGTGCATAGCATTATCTGCTTAATGACTTAGTCAGGCCTAGGTGGCTTTGGATCGTCCAAAGTCTCACAAGTTGACCGGTTTTTCTGTTCTTTCTGTCAGGCTGGACCTACAGTGTACCTTGCGTCACAATAGAGAGATGACAGGTAAGAGTTGCCAGGGGGCACTGTAGGCTCAGGGATTCTTTCAGTGCAGTTCAGAGGGCCTCCACAGAGGGAGAGCCACGTTGAATGTAATACTGGCAAAAACGTTGTCCTGGGGCTGCTTTACAGCGGTAGAAATCAAGCTATGCAAGCGAGGATCAGTTCATTGCCCTTCCCTCTGCATAGAAAGGGTTGACCCCAACAGCCTGTTCTGTGCTGTGTTGCTCGGAAAACAAAAAGGGGACTCACGGCACCCAAGCTCTCCATCAGAAGGGAATTCAAACGCGTCTCTCTGAGGCCTCTGGAGAGCAGTAGAGGAGTTAAAGCACTCTATCGAGTCAGGGTTTATGGAGATGGCTGCACAGCAAACTTTGCTGATAGGAAACGCTCGTGCTTACCTTGAGGCCTGGGGTCACGTTTCCTGTGCACTTTAGCTAGGGCAAGACGTGGGATGAGCTCCTAGCAAGGCACTGGCGACCACCTGGCTTCGTAGGAGAAAACTCACTTTCTTCCCTGAGGCATTCCTGGCAGTGAGTAGAAGACGGGTAACGGCCCTGTCTTTCAGTCAGCCTTGAGGCCGCCACTATCTACCTTTCAAATGGGGGAAAATACTGCCTTTTTCCAGGCTTCTGAATTACACACCGCAACACCCAGCACATATACCTCTCTTCTCTGACAAGCTAAAGGAGGCCCTTGGAACACAATTCGGCCTTCTGTGATGAAACTTTGAGATGCAGTGTGTTCTGCTTGTGCTGAATGGCATAATCCTCTAAATGCCCTCAGGAGGCCGAGGTGACTTTGCATGTTCCAAATGCCTAGCACGGCTCAGGGTCAATCTCTACTTTATTTCGGGCTAGACCTAAAGTCTACTTTCTGCCTCACTTAGAGAGACGTCGAGCAGGAGACCCCAAAGTGGATTGGAGCCCCGGTGGTTTCTATCAGGGCAGCTTAGGTGTCCTCAACGTGGCAGACCCGCATGGAAAGAAAGCCTGCCCAAGAACCGTGCTCCTGGGGCTCTTTCAAAGCTGTGGAACGCTAGCCATAGAGAACAGATTAGTTGCCGGCCCTTTCACCTGCATAGTGAGGGATGGTCCCAGAGCCGTGTATCCCTTGATTGTGCTCAGAAGGCTTCTGGTACACGGTGCACTTCCTTGGAAAGAAGTGCCCCCGTGAGAGGCTTGAGCGCTGTGAGGCATACTAAAGCTAAAGCCGATCATTGACTAAGCCTTCCTGGAAACGGGTGCAGCCCTGCCTCTGGTAATGGGCAAATGTGCCCCTTACTTCGAGACTAGAGGCCGCATTTAGTTGGCACTTTAGCTACAGTATGCTCTGGGCTGAGCTCCCAGGAAGGAAGTGCAAGCGCCCGGTTTCTTTTGCAAAAGCTCACTGCTCCTCAGAGGCATCTGTGGAGTGAACAGTGTCCTGGTGGTGCGGTGTTCAGGCAGCTTGGATGATGCACCGAATTTGATTTCCAAAGGGAGAGAGTCGGGCTTCTCCCACGTGCTCCAGTTTCCATCTTGACCCCACAGCGCATTTACCAGTAGTCTCTGACTGTCTACTGGAGACTTTCGGCCACACGGGGCCTTTGTATGATCACACTTCATTGCAGGCGGGGTCTTTTGCATGCCGTACCTAGCATTACCCGCTTAATGACTTAGTCAGGCCTAGGTGACTTTGGATCGTCCAAATGTCTCACAAGTTGACGGGTTTTTCTGTTCTTTTTGTCAGGCTGGACCTACAGTGTACCTTGTGTCACAATAGAGAGATGACAGGTAAGCGTTGCCAGGGGGCTCTGTAGGCTCAGGGATTCTTTCAGTGCAGTTCAGAGGGCCTCCACAGAGGGAGAGCCACGTGGAATGTAATCCTGGCAAAAACGTTGTCCTGGGGCTGCTTTACAGCGGTAGAAATCAAGCTATGCAAGCGAGGATCCGTTCATTGCCCTTCCCTCTGCAGAGAAAGCGTTGACACCAACAGCCGGTTCTGCGCTGTGTTGCTCGGAAAACAAAAAGGAGACTCACGGCACCCACGCCCTCCCTCAGAAGGGAATTCATACGCGACACTCTGAGGCCTCTGGAGAGCCGTAGAGGAGTTAAAGCACTCTATCGAGTCAGGGTTCATGGAGATGGCTGCACAGCAAACTTTGCTGATAGGAAACGCTCGTGCTTACCTTGAGGCCTGGGGTCACGTTTACTGCGCACTTTAGCTAGGGCAAGACGTGGGATGAGCTCCTAGCAAGGCACTGGCGACCACATGGTTTCGTAGGAGAAAACTCACTTTCTTCCCTGAGGCATTCCTGGCAGTGAGTAGAAGACGGGTAACGGCACTGTCTTTCAGTCAGCCTTGAGGCCGCCACTATCTACCTTTCAAATGGGGGAAAATACTGCCTTTTTCCAGGCTTCTCAATTACACACCGCAACACCCAGCACATATACCTCTCTTCTCTGACAAGCTAAAGGAGGCCCTTGGAACACAATTCGGCCTTCTGTGATGAAACTTGCAGATGCAGTGTGTTCTGCATGTGCTGAATGGCATAATCCTCTAAATGCCCTCAGGAGGCCGAGGTGACTTTGCATGTTCCAAATGCCTAGCAAGGCTCAGGGTCAATCTCTACTTTATTTCGGGCTGGACCTAAAGTCTACTTTCTGCCTCACTTAGAGAGACGTCGAGCAGGAGACCCCAAAGTGGATTGGAGCCCCGGTGGTTTCTATCAGGGCAGCTTAGGTGTCCTCAACGTGGCAGACCCGCATGGAAAGAAAGCCGGCCCAAGAACCGTGCTCCTGGGGCTCTTTCAAAGCTGTTGAACGCTAGCCATAGAGAACAGATTAGTGGCCGGCCCTTTCACCTGCATAGTGAGGGATGGTCCCAGAGCCGTGTATCCCTTGATTGTGCTCAGAAGGCTTCTGGTACACGGTGCACTTCCTTGGAAAGAAGTGCCCCCGTGAGAGGCTTGAGCGCTGTGAGGCATACTAAAGCTAAAGCCGATCATTGACTAAGACTTCCTGGAAACGGGTGCACCCCTGCCGCTGGTAATGGGCAAATGTGCCCCTTACTTCGAGACTAGAGGCCGCATTTAAGTTGGCACTTTAGCTACAGTATGCTCTGGGCTGAGCTCCCAGGAAGGAAGTGCAAGCGCCCGGTTTCTTTGGCAAAAGCTCACTGCTCCTCAGAGGCATCTGTGGAGTGAACAGTGTCCTGGTGGTGCGGTGTTCAGGCAGCTTGGATGCTGCACCGAAGTTGATTTCCAAAGGGGGAGAGTCGGGCTTCTCCCACGTGCTCCAGTTTCCAACTTGACCCCACAGCGCATTTACTGGCACTCTCTGACCGACGACTGGAGACTTTCGGCCACACGGGGCCTTTGTATGATCACACTTCGTTGCAGGCGGAGTCTTTTGCATGCCGTGCATAGCATTACCCGCTTAATGACTTAGTCAGGCCTAGGTGACTTTGGATCGTCCAAATGTCTCACAAGCTGACGGGTTTTTCTGTTCTTTCTGTCAGGCTGGACCTACAGTGTACCTTGCGTCACAATAGAGAGATGACAGGTAAGAGTTGCCAGGGGGCTCTGTAGGCTCAGGGATTCTTTCAGTGCAGTTCAGAGGGCCTCCACAGAGGGAGAGCCACGTGGAATGTAATCCTGGCAAAAACGTTGTCCTGGGGCTGCTTTACAGCGGTAGAAATCAAGCTATGCAAGCGAGGATCAGTTCATTGCCTTTCCCTCTGCATAGAAAGGGTTGACCCCAACAGCCGGTTCTGCGCTGTGTTGCTCGGAAAACAAAACGGAGACTCACGGCACCCACGCCCTCCCTCAGAAGGGAATTCATACGCGACACTCTGAGGCCTCTGGAGAGCCGTAGAGGAGTTAAAGCACTCTATCGAGTCAGGGTTTATGGAGATGGCTGCACAGCAAACTTTGCTGATAGGAAACGCTCGTGCTTACCTTGAGGCCTGGGGTCACGTTTACTTCGCACTTTAGCTAGGGCCAGACGTGGGATGAGCTCCTAGCAAGGCACTGGCGACCACCTGGTTTCGTAGGAGAAAACTCACTTTCTTCCCTGAGGCATTCCTGGCAGTGAGTAGAAGACGGGTAACGGCAGTGTCTTTCAGTCAGCCTTGAGGCCGCCACTATCTACCTTTCAAATGGGGGAAAATACTGCCTGTTTCCAGCCTTCTCAATTACACACCGCAACACACAGCACATATACCTCTCTTCTCTGACAAGCTAAAGGAGGCCCTTGGAACACAATTCGGCCTTCTGTGATGAAACTTTGAGATGCAGTGTGTTCTGCATGTGCTGAATGGCATAATCCTCTAAATGCCCTCAGGAGGCCGAGGTGACTTTGCATGTTCCAAATGCCTAGCAAGGCTCACGGTCAATCTCTACTTTATTTCGGGCTGGACCTAAAGTCTACTTTCTGCCTCACTTAGAGAGACGTCGAGCAGGAGACCCCAAAGTGGATTGGAGCCCCGGTGGTTTCTATCAGGGCAGCTTAGGTGTCCTCAACGTGGCAGACCCGCATGGAAAGAAAGCCGGCCCAAGAACCGTGCTCCTGGGGCTCTTTCAAAGCTGTGGAACGCTAGCCATAGAGAACAGATTATTTGCCGGCCCTTTCACCTGCATAGTGAGGGATGGTCCCAGAGCCGTGTATCCCTTGATTGTGCTCAGAAGGCTTCTGGTACACGGTGCACTTCCTTGGAAAGAAATGCCCCCGTGAGAGGCCTGAGCGCTGTCAGGCACACTAAAGCTAAAGCCGTCCATTGACTAAGCCTTCCTGGAAACTGGTGCACCCCTGCCTCTGGTAAAGGGAAAATGTGCACCTTACCTCGAGACTAGAGGTCACATTTAGTTGGCACTTAGGCTAGAGTATGCTCTGGGCAGAGCTCCCAGGAAGGAAGCGCAAGCGTTCGGTTTCTTTGGCAAAAGCTCACTGCTCCTCAGAGGCATCTGTGCAGTGAACAGTGTCCTGGTGGTGTGGTGTTCAGGCAGCTTGGAAGCTGCATCGAAGTTGTTTCCAAAGGGGGAGAGTCGGGCTTCTCTCACATGCTCCAGTTTCCAACTTGACCCCACAGCGCAATTACCATCACTCACTGACTGTCTACTGGAGACTTTCGGCCACACGGGGCCTTTCTATGATCACACTTCGTTGCAGGCGGGGACTTTTGCATGCCGTGCATAGCATTACCTGCTTAATGACTTAGTCAGGCCTAGGTGACTTTGGATCGTCCAAAAGTCTCACAAGTTGACCGGTTTTTCTGTTCTTTCTGTCAGGCTGGACCTACAGTGGACCTTGCGTCACAATAGAGAGATGACAGGTAAGAGTTGCCAGGGGGCTCTGTAGGCTCAGGGATTCTTTCAGTGCAGTTCAGATGGCCTCCACAGAGGGAGAATCACGTTGAATGTAATACTGGCAAAAACGTTGTCCTGGGGCTGCTTTACAGCGGTAGAAATCAAGCTATGCAAGCGAGGATCAGTTCATTGCCTTTCCCTCTGCATAGAAAGGGTTGACCCCAACAGCCTGTTCTGCGCTGTGTTGCTCGGAAAACAAAAAGGGGACTCACGGCACCCACGCTCTCCCTCAGAAGGGAATTCATACGCGTCTCTCTGAGGCCTCCGGAGAGCCGTAGAGGATTTAAAGCACTCTATCGAGTCAGGGTTCATGGAGATGGCTGCACAGCAAACTTTGCTGATAGGAAACGCTCGTGCTTACCTTGAGGCCTGGGGGTCACGTTTACTTCGCACTTTAGCTAGGGCAAGCGGTGGGGTGAACTCCTAGCAAGGCACAGGCGACCACCTGGATTCATAGGAGAAAACTCACTTTCTTCCCTGAGGCCTTCTTAGCAGTGACTAGAAGACGGGTAACAGCACTGTCTTTCAGTCAGCCTTGAGGCCGCCACTATGTACCTTTCAAATGGGGGAAAATACTGCCTTTTTCCAGGTTTCTCAATTATACACCGGATCACCCAGCACATATACCTCTCTTCTCTGACAAGCCAAAGGAGGCCCTTGGAACACAATTCGGCCTTCTGCGATGAAACTTTGGGATGCAGTGTGTTCTGCATGTGCTGAATGGCATAATCCTCTAAATGCCCTCAGGAGGCCTAGGTGACTTTGCATGTTCCAAATGCCTAGCAAGGCTCACGGTCAATTTCTACTTTATTTCTGGCTGGACCTAAAGTCTACTTTCTGCCTCACTTAGAGAGACGTCGAGCAGGAGACCCCAAAGTGGATTGGAGCCCCGGTGGTTTCTTTCAGGGCAGCTTAGGTGTCCTCAACGTGGCAGACCCGCATGGAAAGAAAGCCGGCCCAAGAACCGTGCTCCTGGGGCTGTTTCAAAGCTGTGGAACGCTAGCCATAGAGAACAGATTAGTTGCCAGCCCTTTCACCTGCATAGTGAGGGATGGTCCCAGAGCCGTGTATCCCTTGATTGTGCTCAGAAGGCTTCTGGTACACGGTGCACTTCCTTTGAAAGAAATGCCCCCGTGAGAGGCTTGAGCGCTGTGAGGCACACTAAGGCTAAAGCCGTCCATTGACTAAGCCTTCCTGGAAACTGGTGCACCCCTGCCTCTGGTAAAGGGAAAATGTGCACCTTACCTCGAGACTAGAGGTCACATTTAGTTGGCACTTAGGCTAGAGTATGCTCTGGGCTGAGCTCCCAGGAAGGAAGCGCAAGCGTTCGGTTTCTTTGGCAAAAGCTCACTGCTCCTCAGAGGCATCTGTGCAGTGAACAGTGTCCTGGTGGTGTGGTGTTCAGGCAGCTTGGAAGCTGCATCGAAGTTGCTTTCCAAAGGGGGAGAGTCGGGCTTCTCTCACATGCTCCAGTTTCCAACTTGACCCCACAGCGCAATTACCATCACTCACTGACTGTCTACTGGAGACTTTCGGCCACACGGGGCCTTTCTATGATCACACTTCGTTGCAGGTGGGAATTTTGCATGCCGTGCATAGCATTACCTGCTTAATGACTTAGTCAGGCCTAGGTGACTTTGGATCATCCAAAAGTCTCACAAGTTGACCGGTTTTTCTGTTCTTTCTGTCAGGCTGGACCTACAGTGGACCTTGCGTCACAATAGAGAGATGACAGGTAAGAGTTGCCAGGGGGCTCTGTAGGCTCAGGGATTCTTTCAGTGCAGTTCAGAGGGCCTCCACAGAGGGAGAGCCACGTTGAATGTAATACTGGCAAAAACGTTGTCCTGGGGCTGCTTTACAGCGGTAGAAATCAAGCTATGCAAGCGAGGATCAGTTCATTGCCTTTCCCTCTGCATAGCAAGGGTTGAACCCAACAGCCTGTTCTGCGCTGTGTTGCTCGGAAAACAAAAAGGGGACTCACGGCACCCACGCTCTCCCTCAGAAGGGAATTCATACGCGTCTCTCTGAGGCCTCCGGGGAGCCGTAGAGGATTTAAAGCACTCTATCGAGTCAGGGTTCATGGAGATGGCTGCACAGCAAACTTTGCTGATAGGAAACGCTCGTGCTTACCTTGAGGCCTTGGGGTCACGTTTACTTCGCACTTTAGCTAGGGCAAGCGGTGGGGTGAACTCCTAGCAAGGCACAGGCGACCACCTGGATTCATAGGAGAAAACTCACTTTCTTCCCTGAGGCCTTCTTAGCAGTGACTAGAAGACGGGTAACAGCACTGTCTTTCAGTCAGCCTTGAGGCCGCCACTATGTACCTTTCAAATGGGGGAAAATACTGCCTTTTTCCAGGTTTCTCAATTATACACCGGATCACCCAGCACATATACCTCTCTTCTCTGACAAGCCAAAGGAGGCCCTTGGAACACAATTCGGCCTTCTGCGATGAAACTTTGGGATGCAGTGTGTTCTGCATGTGCTGAATGGCATAATCCTCTAAATGCCCTCAGGAGGCCTAGGTGACTTTGCATGTTCCAAATGCCTAGCAAGGCTCACGGTCAATTTCTACTTTATTTCTGGCTGGACCTAAAGTCTACTTTCTGCCTCACTTAGAGAGACGTCGAGCAGGAGACCCCAAAGTGGATTGGAGCCCCGGTGGTTTCTTTCAGGGCAGCTTAGGTGTCCTCAACGTGGCAGACCCGCATGGAAAGAAAGCCGGCCCAAGAACCGTGCTCCTGGGGCTGTTTCAAAGCTGTGGAACGCTAGCCATAGAGAACAGATTAGTTGCCGGCCCTTTCACCTGCATAGTGAGGGATGGTCCCAGAGCCGTGTATCCCTTGATTGTGCTCAGAAGGCTTCTGGTACACGGTGCACTTCCTTGGAAAGAAATGCCCCCGTGAGAGGCTTGAGCGCTGTGAGGCACACTAAAGCTAAAGCCGTCCATTGACTAAGCCTTCCTGGAAACTGGTGCACCCCTGCCTCTGGTAAAGGGAAAATGTGCACCTTACCTCGAGACTAGAGGTCACATTTAGTTGGCACTTAGGCTAGAGTATGCTCTGGGCTGAGCTCCCAGGAAGGAAGCGCAAGCGTTCGGTTTCTTTGGCAAAAGCTCACTGCTCCTCAGAGGCATCTGTGCAGTGAACAGTGTCCTGGTGGTGTGGTGTTCAGGCAGCTTGGAAGCTGCATCGAAGTTGCTTTCCAAAGGGGGAGAGTCGGGCTTCTCTCACATGCTCCAGTTTCCAACTTGACCCCACAGCGCAATTACCATCACTCACTGACTGTCTACTGGAGACTTTCGGCCACACGGGGCCTTTCTATGATCACACTTCGTTGCAGGCGGGGACTTTTGCATGCCGTGCATAGCATTACCTGCTTAATGACTTAGTCAGGCCTAGGTGACTTTGGATCGTCCAAAAGTCTCACAAGTTGACCGGTTTTTCTGTTCTTTCTGTCAGGCTGGACCTACAGTGGACCTTGCGTCACAATAGAGAGACGACAGGTAAGAGTTGCCAGGGGGCTCTGTAGGCTCAGGGATTCTTTCAGTGCAGTTCAGAGGGCCTCCACAGAGGGAGAGCCACGTTGAATGTAATACTGGCAAAAACGTTGTCCTGGGGCTGCTTTACAGCGGTAGAAATCAAGCTATGCAAGCGAGGATCACTTCATTGCCTTTCCCTCTGCATAGCAAGGGTTGAAACCAACAGCCTGTTCTGCGCTGTGTTGCTCGGAAAACAAAAAGGGGACTCACGGCACCCACGCTCTCCCTCACAAGGGAATTCATACGTGTCCCTCTGAGGCCTCCGGAGAGCCGTAGAGGATTTAAAGCTCTCTATCGAGTCAGGGTTCATGGAGATGGCTGCACAGCAAACTTTGCTGATAGGAAACGCTCGTGCTTACCTTGAGGCCTGGGGGTCACGTTTACTTTGCAGTTTAGCTAGGGAAAGCGGTGGGGTGAACTCCTAGCAAGGCACAGGCGACCACCTGGATTCATAGGAGAAAACTCACTTTCTTCCCTGAGGCATTCCTAGCAGTGACTAGAAGACGGGTAACAGCACTGTCTTTCAGTCAGCCTTGAGGCCGCCACTATGTACCTTTCAAATGGGGGAAAATACTGCCTTTTTCCAGGTTTCTCAATTATACACCGGATCACCCAGCACATATACCTCTCTTCTCTGACAAGCCAAAGGAGGCCCTTGGAACACAATTCGGCCTTCTGCGATGAAACTTTGGGATGCAGTGTGTTCTGCATGTGCTGAATGGCATAATCCTCTAAATGCCCTCAGGAGGCCTAGGTGACTTTGCATGTTCCAAATGCCTAGCAAGGCTCACGGTCAATTTCTACTTTATTTCTGGCTGGACCTAAAGTCTACTTTCTGCCTCACTTAGAGAGACGTCGAGCAGGAGACCCCAAAGTGGATTGGAGCCCCGGTGGTTTCTTTCAGGGCAGCTTAGGTGTCCTCAACGTGGCAGACCCGCATGGAAAGAAAGCCGGCCCAAGAACCGTGCTCCTGGGGCTGTTTCAAAGCTGTGGAACGCTAGCCATAGAGAACAGATTAGTTGCCAGCCCTTTCACCTGCATAGTGAGGGATGGTCCCAGAGCCGTGTATCCCTTGATTGTGCTCAGAAGGCTTCTGGTACACGGTGCACTTCCTTTGAAAGAAATGCCCCCGTGAGAGGCTTGAGCGCTGTGAGGCACACTAAGGCTAAAGCCGTCCATTGACTAAGCCTTCCTGGAAACTGGTGCACCCCTGCCTCTGGTAAAGGGAAAATGTGCACCTTACCTCGAGACTAGAGGTCACATTTAGTTGGCACTTAGGCTAGAGTATGCTCTGGGCTGAGCTCCCAGGAAGGAAGCGCAAGCGTTCGGTTTCTTTGGCAAAAGCTCACTGCTCCTCAGAGGCATCTGTGCAGTGAACAGTGTCCTGGTGGTGTGGTGTTCAGGCAGCTTGGAAGCTGCATCGAAGTTGCTTTCCAAAGGGGGAGAGTCGGGATTCTCTCACATGCTCCAGTTTCCAACTTGACCCCACAGCGCAATTACCATCACTCACTGACTGTCTACTGGAGACTTTAGGCCACACGGGGCCTTTCTATGATCACACTTCGTTGCAGGCGGGGACTTTTGCATGCCGTGCATAGCATTACCTGCTTAATGACTTAGTCAGGCCTAGGTGGCTTTGGATCGTCCAAAGTCTCACAAGTTGACCGGTTTTTCTGTTCTTTCTGTCAGGCTGGACCTACAGTGGACCTTGCGTCACAATAGAGAGATGACAGGTAAGAGTTGCCAGGGGGCTCTGTAGGCTCAGGGATTCTTTCAGTGCAGTTCAGAGGGCCTCCACAGAGGGAGAGCCACGTTGAATGTAATACTGGCAAAAACGTTGTCCTGGGGCTGCTTTACAGCGGTAGAAATCAAGCTATGCAAGCGAGGATCAGTTCATTGCCTTTCCCTCTGCATAGAAAGGGTTGAAACCAACAGCCTGTTCTGCGCTGTGTTGCTCGGAAAACAAAAAGGGGACTCACGGCACCCACGCTCTCCCTCAGAAGGGAATTCATACGCGTCTCTCTGAGGCCTCTGGAGAGCAGTAGAGGAGTTAAAGCACTCTATCGAGTCAGGGTTTATGGAGATGGCTGCACAGCAAACTTTGCTGATAGGAAACGCTCGTGCTTACCTTGAGGCCTGGGGTCACGTTTCCTGTGCACTTTAGCTAGGGCAAGACCTGGGATGAGCTCCTAGCAAGGCACTGGCGAACACCTGGTTTCGTAGGAGAAAACTCACTTTCTTCCCTGAGGCATTCCTGGCAGTGAGTAGAAGACGGGTAACGGCCCTGTCTTTCAGTCAGCCTTGAGGCCGCCACTATCTACCTTTCAAATGGGGGAAAATACTGCCTTTTTCCAGGCTTCTGAATTACACACCGCAACACCCAGCACATATACCTCTCTTCTCTGACAAGCTAAAGGAGGCCCTTGGAACACAATTCGGCCATCTGTGATGAAACTTTGAGATGCAGTGTGTTCTGCTTGTGCTGAATGGCATAATCCTCTAAATGCCCTCAGGAGGCCGAGGTGACTTTGCATGTTCCAAATGCCTAGCAAGGCTCAGGGTCAATCTCTACTTTATTTCGGGCTAGACCTAAAGTCTACTTTCTGCCTCACTTAGAGAGACGTCGACCAGGAGACCCCAAAGTGGATTGGAGCCCCGGTGGTTTCTATCAGGGCAGCTTAGGTGTCCTCAACGTGGCAGACCCGCATGGAAAGAAAGCCTGCCCAAGAACCGTGCTCCTGGGGCTCTTTCAAAGCTGTGGAACGCTAGCCATAGAGAACAGATTAGTTGCCGGCCCTTTCACCTGCATAGTGAGGGATGGTCCCAGAGCCGTGTATCCCTTGATTGTGCTCAGAAGGCTTCTGGTACACGGTGCACTTCCTTGGAAAGAAGTGCCCCCGTGAGAGGCTTGAGCGCTGTGAGGCATACTAAAGCTAAAGCCGATCATTGACTAAGACTTCCTGGAAACGGGTGCACCCCTGCCGCTGGTAATGGGCAAATGTGCCCCTTACTTCGAGACGAGAGGCCGCATTTAAGTTGGCACTTCAGCTACAGTATGCTCTCGGCTGAGCTCCCAGGAAGGAAGTGCAAGCGCCCGGTTTCTTTTGCAAAAGCTCACTGCTCCTCAGAGGCATCTGTGGAGTGAACAGTGTCCTGGTGGTGCGGTGTTCAGGCAGCTTGGATGATGCACCGAATTTGCTTTCCAAAGGGAGAGAGTCGGGCTTCTCCCACGTGCTCCAGTTTCCATCTTGACCCCACAGCGCATTTACCAGTAGTCTCTGACTGTCTACTGGAGACTTTCGGCCACACGGGGCCTTTGTATGATCACACTTCATTGCAGGCGGGGTCTTTTGCATGCCGTACCTAGCATTACCCGCTTAATGACTTAGTCAGGCCTAGGTGACTTTGGATCGTCCAAATGTCTCACAAGTTGACGGGTTTTTCTGTTCTTTTTGTCAGGCTGGACCTACAGTGTACCTTGTGTCACAATAGAGAGATGACAGGTAAGCGTTGCCAGGGGGCTCTGTAGGCTCAGGGATTCTTTCAGTGCAGTTCAGAGGGCCTCCACAGAGGGAGAGCCACGTGGACTGTAATCCTGGCAAAAACGTTGTCCTGGGGCTGCTTTACAGCGGTAGAAATCAAGCTATGCAAGCGAGGATCCGTTCATTGCCCTTCCCTCTGCAGAGAAAGCGTTGACCCCAACAGCCGGTTCTGCGCTGTGTTGCTCGGAAAACAAAAAGGAGACTCACGGCACCCACGCCCTCCCTCAGAAGGGAATTCATACGCGACACTCTGAGGCCTCTGGAGAGCCGTAGAGGAGTTAAAGCACTCTATCGAGTCAGGGTTCATGGAGATGGCTGCACAGCAAACTTTGCTGATAGGAAACGCTCGTGCTTACCTTGAGGCCTGGGGTCACGTTTACTGCGCACTTTAGCTAGGGCAAGACGTGGGATGAGCTCCTAGCAAGGCACTGGCGACCACCTGGTTTCGTAGGAGAAAACTCACTTTCTTCCCTGAGGCATTCCTGGCAGTGAGTAGAAGACGGGTAACGGCACTGTCTTTCAGTCAGCCTTGAGGCCGCCACTATCTACCTTTCAAATGGGGGAAAATACTGCCTTTTTCCAGGCTTCTCAATTACACACCGCAACACCCAGCACATATACCTCTCTTCTCTGACAAGCTAAAGGAGGCCCTTGGAACACAATTCGGCCTTCTGTGATGAAACTTGCAGATGCAGTGTGTTCTGCATGTGCTGAATGGCATAATCCTCTAAATGCCCTCAGGAGGCCCAGGTGACTTTGCATGTTCCAAATGCCTAGCAAGGCTCAGGGTCAATCTCTACTTTATTTCGGGCTGGACCTAAAGTCTACTTTCTGCCTCACTTAGAGAGACGTCGAGCAGGAGACCCCAAAGTGGATTGGAGCCCCGGTGGTTTCTATCAGGGCAGCTTAGGTGTCCTCAACGTGGCAGACCCGCATGGAAAGAAAGCCGGCCCAAGAACCGTGCTCCTGGGGCTCTTTCAAAGCTGTTGAACGCTAGCCATAGAGAACAGATTAGTGGCCGGCCCTTTCACCTGCATAGTGAGGGATGGTCCCAGAGCCGTGTATCCCTTGATTGTGCTCAGAAGGCTTCTGGTACACGGTGCACTTCCTTGGAAAGAAGTGCCCCCGTGAGAGGCTTGAGCGCTGTGAGGCATACTAAAGCTAAAGCCGATCATTGACTAAGACTTCCTGGAAACGGGTGCACCAATGCCGCTGGTAATGGGCAAATGTGCCCCTTACTTCGAGACTAGAGGCCGCATTTAAGTTGGCACTTTAGCTACAGTATGCTCTGGGCTGAGCTCCCAGGAAGGAAGTGCAAGCGCCCGGTTTCTTTCGCAAAAGCTCACTGCTCCGCAGAGGCATCTGTGGAGTGAACAGTGTCCTGGTGGTGCGGTGTTCAGGCAGCTTGGATGCTGCACCGAAGTTGATTTCCAAAGGGGGAGAGTCGGGCTTCTCCCACGTGCTCCAGTTTCCAACTTGACCCCACAGCGCATTTACTGGCACTCTCTGACCGACGACTGGAGACTTTCGGCCACACGGGGCCTTTCTATGATCACACTTCGTTGCAGGCCGGGACTTTTGCATGCCGTGCATAGCATTACCCGCTTAATGACTTAGTCAGGCCTAGGTGACTTTGGATCGTCCAAATGTCTCACAAGCTGACGGGTTTTTCTGTTCTTTCTGTCAGGCTGGACCTACAGTGTACCTTGCGTCACAATAGAGAGATGACAGGTAAGAGTTGCCAGGGGGCTCTGTAGGCTCAGGGATTCTTTCAGTGCAGTTCAGAGGGCCTCCACAGAGGGAGAGCCACGTGGAATGTAATACTGGCAAAAACGTTGTCCTGGGGCTGCTTTACAGCGGTAGAAATCAAGCTATGCAAGCGAGGATCCGTTCATTGCCCTTCCCTCTGCATAGAAAGGGTTGACCCCAACAGCCGGTTCTGCGCTGTGTTGCTCGGAAAACAAAACGGAGACTCACGGCACCCACGCCCTCCCTCAGAAGGGAATTCATACGCGACACTCTGAGGCCTCTGGAGAGCCGTAGAGGAGTTAAAGCACTCTATCGAGTCAGGGTTTATGGAGATGGCTGCACAGCAAACTTTGCTGATAGGAAACGCTCGTGCTTACCTTGAGGCCTGGGGTCACGTTTACTTCGCACTTTAGCTAGGGCCAGACGTGGGATGAGCTCCTAGCAAGGCACTGGCGACCACCTGGTTTCGTAGGAGAAAACTCACTTTCTTCCCTGAGGCATTCCTGGCAGTGAGTAGAAGACGGGTAACGGCACTGTCTTTCAGTCAGCCTTGAGGCCGCCACTATCTACCTTTCAAATGGGGGAAAATACTGCCTGTTTCCAGCCTTCTCAATTACACACCGCAACACACAGCACATATACCTCTCTTCTCTGACAAGCTAAAGGAGGCCCTTGGAACACAATTCGGCCTTCTGTGATGAAACTTTGAGATGCAGTGTGTTCTGCTTGTGCTGAATGGCATAATCCTCTAAATGCCCTCAGGAGGCCGAGGTGACTTTGCATGTTCCAAATGCCTAGCAAGGCTCAGGGTCAATCTCTACTTTATTTCGGGCTGGACCTAAAGTCTACTTTCTGCCTCACTTAGAGAGACGTCGAGCAGGAGACCCCAAAGTGGATTGGAGCCCCGGTGGTTTCTAACAGGGCAGCTTAGGTGTCCTCAACGTGGCAGACCCGCATGGAAAGAAAGCCGGCCCAAGAACCGTGCTCCTGGGGCTCTTTCAAAGCTGTGGAACGCTAGCCATAGAGAACAGATTAGTTGCCGGCCCTTTCACCTGCATAGTGAGGGATGGTCCCAGAGCCGTGTATCCCTTGATTGTGCTCAGAAGGCTTCTGGTACACGGTGCACTTCCTTGGAAAGAAATGCCCCCGTGAGAGGCCTGAGCGCTGTCAGGCACACTAAAGCTAAAGCCGTCCATTGACTAAGCCTTCCTGGAAACTGGTGCACCCCTGCCTCTGGTAAAGGGAAAATGTGCACCTTACCTCGAGACTAGAGGTCACATTTAGTTGGCACTTAGGCTAGAGTATGCTCTGGGCAGAGCTCCCAGGAAGGAAGCGCAAGCGTTCGGTTTCTTTGGCAAAAGCTCACTGCTCCTCAGAGGCATCTGTGCAGTGAACAGTGTCCTGGTGGTGTGGTGTTCAGGCAGCTTGGAAGCTGCATCGAAGTTGTTTCCAAAGGGGGAGAGTCGGGCTTCTCTCACATGCTCCAGTTTCCAACTTGACCCCACAGCGCAATTACCATCACTCACTGACTGTCTACTGGAGACTTTCGGCCACACGGGGCCTTTCTATGATCACACTTCGTTGCAGGCGGGGACTTTTGCATGCCGTGCATAGCATTACCTGCTTAATGACTTAGTCAGGCCTAGGTGACTTTGGATCGTCCAAAAGTCTCACAAGTTGACCGGTTTTTCTGTTCTTTCTGTCAGGCTGGACCTACAGTGGACCTTGCGTCACAATAGAGAGATGACAGGTAAGAGTTGCCAGGGGGCTCTGTAGGCTCAGGGATTCTTTCAGTGCAGTTCAGATGGCCTCCACAGAGGGAGAATCACGTTGAATGTAATACTGGCAAAAACGTTGTCCTGGGGCTGCTTTACAGCGGTAGAAATCAAGCTATGCAAGCGAGGATCAGTTCATTGCCTTTCCCTCTGCATAGAAAGGGTTGACCCCAACAGCCTGTTCTGCGCTGTGTTGCTCGGAAAACAAAAAGGGGACTCACGGCACCCACGCTCTCCCTCAGAAGGGAATTCATACGCGTCTCTCTGAGGCCTCCGGAGAGCCGTAGAGGATTTAAAGCACTCTATCGAGTCAGGGTTCATGGAGATGGCTGCACAGCAAACTTTGCTGATAGGAAACGCTCGTGCTTACCTTGAGGCCTGGGGGTCACGTTTACTTCGCACTTTAGCTAGGGCAAGCGGTGGGGTGAACTCCTAGCAAGGCACAGGCGACCACCTGGATTCATAGGAGAAAACTCACTTTCTTCCCTGAGGCCTTCTTAGCAGTGACTAGAAGACGGGTAACAGCACTGTCTTTCAGTCAGCCTTGAGGCCGCCACTATGTACCTTTCAAATGGGGGAAAATACTGCCTTTTTCCAGGTTTCTCAATTATACACCGGATCACCCAGCACATATACCTCTCTTCTCTGACAAGCCAAAGGAGGCCCTTGGAACACAATTCGGCCTTCTGCGATGAAACTTTGGGATGCAGTGTGTTCTGCATGTGCTGAATGGCATAATCCTCTAAATGCCCTCAGGAGGCCTAGGTGACTTTGCATGTTCCAAATGCCTAGCAAGGCTCACGGTCAATTTCTACTTTATTTCTGGCTGGACCTAAAGTCTACTTTCTGCCTCACTTAGAGAGACGTCGAGCAGGAGACCCCAAAGTGGATTGGAGCCCCGGTGGTTTCTTTCAGGGCAGCTTAGGTGTCCTCAACGTGGCAGACCCGCATGGAAAGAAAGCCGGCCCAAGAACCGTGCTCCTGGGGCTGTTTCAAAGCTGTGGAACGCTAGCCATAGAGAACAGATTAGTTGCCAGCCCTTTCACCTGCATAGTGAGGGATGGTCCCAGAGCCGTGTATCCCTTGATTGTGCTCAGAAGGCTTCTGGTACACGGTGCACTTCCTTTGAAAGAAATGCCCCCGTGAGAGGCTTGAGTGCTGTGAGGCACACTAAGGCTAAAGCCGTCCATTGACTAAGCCTTCCTGGAAACTGGTGCACCCCTGCCTCTGGTAAAGGGAAAATGTGCACCTTACCTCGAGACTAGAGGTCACATTTAGTTGGCACTTAGGCTAGAGTATGCTCTGGGCTGAGCTCCCAGGAAGGAAGCGCAAGCGTTCGGTTTCTTTGGCAAAAGCTCACTGCTCCTCAGAGGCATCTGTGCAGTGAACAGTGTCCTGGTGGTGTGGTGTTCAGGCAGCTTGGAAGCTGCATCGAAGTTGCTTTCCAAAGGGGGAGAGTCGGGCTTCTCTCACATGCTCCAGTTTCCAACTTGACCCCACAGCGCAATTACCATCACTCACTGACTGTCTACTGGAGACTTTCGGCCACACGGGGCCTTTCTATGATCACACTTCGTTGCAGGCGGGGACTTTTGCATGCCGTGCATAGCATTACCTGCTTAATGACTTAGTCAGGCCTAGGTGACTTTGGATCATCCAAAAGTCTCACAAGTTGACCGGTTTTTCTGTTCTTTCTGTCAGGCTGGACCTACAGTGGACCTTGCGTCACAATAGAGAGATGACAGGTAAGAGTTGCCAGGGGGCTCTGTAGGCTCAGGGATTCTTTCAGTGCAGTTCAGAGGGCCTCCACAGAGGGAGAGCCACGTTGAATGTAATACTGGCAAAAACGTTGTCCTGGGGCTGCTTTACAGCGGTAGAAATCAAGCTATGCAAGCGAGGATCAGTTCATTGCCTTTCCCTCTGCATAGAAAGGGTTGAACCCAACAGCCTGTTCTGCGCTGTGTTGCTCGGAAAACAAAAAGGGGACTCACGGCACCCACGCTCTCCCTCAGAAGGGAATTCATACGCGTCTCTCTGAGGCCTCCGGGGAGCCGTAGAGGATTTAAAGCACTCTATCGAGTCAGGGTTCATGGAGATGGCTGCACAGCAAACTTTGCTGATAGGAAACGCTCGTGCTTACCTTGAGGCCTGGGGGTCACGTTTACTTCGCACTTTAGCTAGGGCAAGCGGTGGGGTGAACTCCTAGCAAGGCACAGGCGACCACCTGGATTCATAGGAGAAAACTCACTTTCTTCCCTGAGGCCTTCTTAGCAGTGACTAGAAGACGGGTAACAGCACTGTCTTTCAGTCAGCCTTGAGGCCGCCACTATGTACCTTTCAAATGGGGGAAAATACTGCCTTTTTCCAGGTTTCTCAATTATACACCGGATCACCCAGCACATATACCTCTCTTCTCTGACAAGCCAAAGGAGGCCCTTGGAACACAATTCGGCCTTCTGCGATGAAACTTTGGGATGCAGTGTGTTCTGCATGTGCTGAATGGCATAATCCTCTAAATGCCCTCAGGAGGCCTAGGTGACTTTGCATGTTCCAAATGCCTAGCAAGGCTCACGGTCAATTTCTACTTTATTTCTGGCTGGACCTAAAGTCTACTTTCTGCCTCACTTAGAGAGACGTCGAGCAGGAGACCCCAAAGGGGATTGGAGCCCCGGTGGTTTCTTTCAGGGCAGCTTAGGTGTCCTCAACGTGGCAGACCCGCATGGAAAGAAAGCCGGCCCAAGAACCGTGCTCCTGGGGCTGTTTCAAAGCTGTGGAACGCTAGCCATAGAGAACAGATTAGTTGCCGGCCCTTTCACCTGCATAGTGAGGGATGGTCCCAGAGCCGTGTATCCCTTGATTGTGCTCAGAAGGCTTCTGGTACACGGTGCACTTCCTTGGAAAGAAATGCCCCCGTGAGAGGCTTGAGCGCTGTGAGGCACACTAAAGCTAAAGCCGTCCATTGACTAAGCCTTCCTGGAAACTGGTGCACCCCTGCCTCTGGTAAAGGGAAAATGTGCACCTTACCTCGAGACTAGAGGTCACATTTAGTTGGCACTTAGGCTAGAGTATGCTCTGGGCTGAGCTCCCAGGAAGGAAGCGCAAGCGTTCGGTTTCTTTGGCAAAAGCTCACTGCTCCTCAGAGGCATCTGTGGAGTGAACAGTGTCCTGGTGGTGTGGTGTTCAGGCAGCTTGGAAGCTGCATCGAAGTTGCTTTCCAAAGGGGGAGAGTCGGGCTTCTCTCACATGCTCCAGTTTCCAACTTGACCCCACAGCGCAATTACCATCACTCACTGACTGTCTACTGGAGACTTTCGGCCACACGGGGCCTTTCTATGATCACACTTCGTTGCAGGCGGGGAGTTTTGCATGCCGTGCATAGCATTACCTGCTTAATGACTTAGTCAGGCCTAGGTGACTTTGGATCGTCCAAAAGTCTCACAAGTTGACCGGTTTTTCTGTTCTTTCTGTCAGGCTGGACCTACAGTGGACCTTGCGTCACAATAGAGAGATGACAGGTAAGAGTTGCCAGGGGGCTCTGTAGGCTCAGGGATTCTTTCAGTGCAGTTCAGAGGGCCTCCACAGAGGGAGAGCCACGTTGAATGTAATACTGGCAAAAACGTTGTCCTGGGGCTGCTTTACAGCGGTAGAAATCAAGCTATGCAAGCGAGGATCAGTTCATTGCCTTTCCCTCTGCATCGCAAGGGTTGAACCCAACAGCCTGTTCTGCGCTGTGTTGCTCGGAAAACAAAAAGGGGACTCACGGCACCCAGGCTCTCCCTCAGAAGGGAATTCATACGCGTCTCTCTGAGGCCTCCGGAGAGCCGTAGAGGATTTAAAGCGCTCTATCGAGTCAGGGTTCATGGAGATGGCTGCACAGCAAACTTTGCTGATAGGAAACGCTCGTGCTTACCTTGAGGCCTGGGGGTCACGTTTACTTCGCACTTTAGCTAGGGCAAGCGGTGGGGTGAACTCCTAGCAAGGCACAGGCGACCACCTGGATTCATAGGAGAAAACTCACTTTCTTCCCTGAGGCCTTCTTAGCAGTGACTAGAAGACGGGTAACAGCACTGTCTTTCAGTCAGCCTTGAGGCCGCCACTATGTACCTTTCAAATGGGGGAAAATACTGCCTTTTTCCAGGTTTCTCAATTATACACCGGATCACCCAGCACATATACCTCTCTTCTCTGACAAGCCAAAGGAGGCCCTTGGAACACAATTCGGCCTTCTGCGATGAAACTTTGGGATGTAGTGTGTTCTGCATGTGCTGAATGGCATAATCCTCTTAATGCCCTCAGCAGGCCTAGGTGACTTTGCATGTTCCAAATGCCTAGCAAGGCTCACGGTCAATTTCTACTTTATTTCTGGCTGGACCTAAAGTCTACTTTCTGCCTCACTTAGAGAGACGTCGAGCAGGAGACCCCAAAGTGGATTGGAGCCCCGGTGGTTTCTTTCAGGGCAGCTTAGGTGTCCTCAACGTGGCAGACCCGCATGGAAAGAAAGCCGGCCCAAGAACCGTGCTCCTGGGGCTGTTTCAAAGCTGTGGAACGCTAGCCATAGAGAACAGATTAGTTGCCAGCCCTTTCACCTGCATAGTGAGGGATGGTCCCAGAGCCGTGTATCCCTTGATTGTGCTCAGAAGGCTTCTGGTACACGGTGCACTTCCTTGGAAAGAAATGCCCCCGTGAGAGGCTTGAGCGCTGTGAGGCACACTAAGGCTAAAGCCGTCCATTGACTAAGCCTTCCTGGAAACTGGTGCACCCCTGCCTCTGGTAAAGGGAAAATGTGCACCTTACCTCGAGACTAGAGGTCACATTTAGTTGGCACTTAGGCTAGAGTATGCTCTGGGCTGAGCTCCCAGGAAGGAAGCGCAAGCGTTCGGTTTCTTTGGCAAAAGCTCACTGCTCCTCAGAGGCATCTGTGCAGTGAACAGTGTCCTGGTGGTGTGGTGTTCAGGCAGCTTGGAAGCTGCATCGAAGTTGCTTTCCAAAGGGGGAGAGTCGGGCTTCTCTCACATGCTCCAGTTTCCAACTTGACCCCACAGCGCAATTACCATCACTCACTGACTGTCTACTGGAGACTTTCGGCCACACGGGGCCTTTCTATGATCACACTTCGTTGCAGGCGGGGACTTTTGCATGCCGTGCATAGCATTACCTGCTTAATGACTTAGTCAGGCCTAGGTGACTTTGGATCATCCAAAAGTCTCACAAGTTGACCGGTTTTTCTGTTCTTTCTGTCAGGCTGGACCTACAGTGGACCTTGCGTCACAATAGAGAGATGACAGGTAAGAGTTGCCAGGGGGCTCTGTAGGCTCAGGGATTCTTTCAGTGCAGTTCAGAGGGCCTCCACAGAGGGAGAGCCACGTTGAATGTAATACTGGCAAAAACGTTGTCCTGGGGCTGCTTTACAGCGGTAGAAATCAAGCTATGCAAGCGAGGATCAGTTCATTGCCTTTCCCTCTGCATAGAAAGGGTTGAACCCAACAGCCTGTTCTGCGCTGTGTTGCTCGGAAAACAAAAAGGGGACTCACGGCACCCACGCTCTCCCTCAGAAGGGAATTCATACGCGTCTCTCTGAGGCCTCCGGGGAGCCGTAGAGGATTTAAAGCACTCTATCGAGTCAGGGTTCATGGAGATGGCTGCACAGCAAACTTTGCTGATAGGAAACGCTCGTGCTTACCTTGAGGCCTTGGGGTCACGTTTACTTCGCACTTTAGCTAGGGCAAGCGGTGGGGTGAACTCCTAGCAAGGCACAGGCGACCACCTGGATTCATAGGAGAAAACTCACTTTCTTCCCTGAGGCCTTCTTAGCAGTGACTAGAAGACGGGTAACAGCACTGTCTTTCAGTCAGCCTTGAGGCCGCCACTATGTACCTTTCAAATGGGGGAAAATACTGCCTTTTTCCAGGCTTCTCAATTATACACCGGATCACCCAGCACATATACCTCTCTTCTCTGACAAGCCAAAGGAGGCCCTTGGAACACAATTCGGCCTTCTGCGATGAAACTTTGGGATGCAGTGTGTTCTGCATGTGCTGAATGGCATAATCCTCTAAATGCCCTCAGGAGGCCGAGGTGACTTTGCATGTTCCAAATGCCTAGCAAGGCTCACGGTCAATCTCTACTTTATTTCGGGCTGGACCTAAAGTATACTTTCTGCCTCACTTAGAGAGACGTCGAGCAGGAGACCCCAAAGTGGATTGGAGCCCCGGTGGTTTCTTTCAGGGCAGCTTAGGTGTCCTCAACGTGGCAGACCCGCATGGAAAGAAAGCCGACCCAAGAACCGTGCTCCTGGGGCTGTTTCAAAGCTGTGGAACGCTAGCCATAGAGAACAGATTAGTTGCCGGCCCTTTCACCTGCATAGTGAGGGATGGTCCCAGAGCCGTGTATCCCTTGATTGTGCTCAGAAGGCTTCTGGTACACGGTGCACTTCCTTGGAAAGAAATGCCCCCGTGAGAGGCTTGAGCGCTGTGAGGCACACTAAAGCTAAAGCCGTCCATTGACTAAGCCTTCCTGGAAACTGGTGCACCCCTGCCTCTGGTAAAGGGAAAATGTGCACCTTACCTCGAGACTAGAGGTCACATTTAGTTGGCACTTTAGCTACAGTATGCTCTGGGCTGAGCTCCCAGGAAGGAAGCGCAAGCGTTTGGTTTCTTTGGCAAAAGCTCACTGCTCCTCATAGGCATCTGAGCAGTGAACAGTGTCCTGGTGGTGTGGTGTTCAGGCAGCTTGGAAGCTGCATCGAAGTTGCTTTCCAAAGGGGGAGAGTCGGGCTTCTCTCACATGCTCCAGTTTCCAACTTGACCCCACAGCGCAATTACCATCACTCACTGACTGTCTACTGGAGACTTTCGGCCACACGGGGCCTTTCTATGATCACACTTCGTTGCAGGCGGGGAGTTTTGCATGCCGTGCATAGCATTACCTGCTTAATGACTTAGTCAGGCCTAGGTGACTTTGGATCGTCCAAAAGTCTCACAAGTTGACCGGTTTTTCTGTTCTTTCTGTCAGGCTGGACCTACAGTGGACCTTGCGTCACAATAGAGAGATGACAGGTAAGAGTTGCCAGGGGGCTCTGTAGGCTCAGGGATTCTTTCAGTGCAGTTCAGAGGGCCTCCACAGAGGGAGAGCCACGTTGAATGTAATACTGGCAAAAACGTTGTCCTGGGGCTGCTTTACAGCGGTAGAAATCAAGCTATGCAAGCGAGGATCAGTTCATTGCCTTTCCCTCTGCATAGCAAGGGTTGAACCCTACAGCCTGTTCTGCGCTGTGTTGCTCGGAAAACAAAAAGGGGACTCACGGCACCCAGGCTCTCCCTCAGAAGGGAATTCATACGCGTCTCTCTGAGGCCTCCGGAGAGCCGTAGAGGATTTAAAGCACTCTATCGAGTCAGGGTTCATGGAGATGGCTGCACAGCAAACTTTGCTGATAGGAAACGCTCGTGCTTACCTTGAGGCCTGGGGGTCACGTTTGTTTCGCACTTTAGCTAGGGCAAGCGGTGGGGTGAACTCCTAGCAAGGCACAGGCGACCACCTGGATTCATAGGAGAAAACTCACTTTCTTCCCTGAGGCCTTCTTAGCAGTGACTAGAAGACGGGTCACAGCACTGTCGTTCAGTCAGCCTTGAGGCCGCCACTATGTACCTTTCAAATGGGGGAAAATACTGCCTTTTTCCAGGTTTCTCAATTATACACCGGATCACCCAGCACATATACCTCTCTTCTCTGACAAGCCAAAGGAGGCCCTTGGAACACAATTCGGCCTTCTGCGATGAAACTTTGGGATGCAGTGTGTTCTGCATGTGCTGAATGGCATAATCCTCTAAATGCCCTCAGGAGGCCTAGGTGACTTTGCATGTTCCAAATGCCTAGCAAGGCTCACGGTCAATTTCTACTTTATTTCTGGCTGGACCTAAAGTCTACTTTCTGCCTCACTTAGAGAGACGTCGAGCAGGAGACCCCAAAGTGGATTGGAGCCCCGGTGGTTTCTTTCAGGGCAGCTTAGGTGTCCTCAACGTGGCAGACCCGCATGGAAAGAAAGCCGGCCCAAGAACCGTGCTCCTGGGGCTGTTTCAAAGCTGTGGAACGCTAGCCATAGAGAACAGATTAGTTGCCGGCCCTTTCACCTGCATAGTGAGGGATGGTCCCAGAGCCGTGTATCCCTTGATTGTGCTCAGAAGGCTTCTGGTACACGGTGCACTTCCTTGGAAAGAAATGCCCCCGTGAGAGGCTTGAGCGCTGTGAGGCACACTAAGGCTAAAGCCGTCCATTGACTAAGCCTTCCTGGAAACTGGTGCACCCCTGCCTCTGGTAAAGGGAAAATGTGCACCTTACCTCGAGACTAGAGGTCACATTTAGTTGGCACTTAGGCTAGAGTATGCTCTGGGCTGAGCTCCCAGGAAGGAAGCGCAAGCGTTCGGTTTCTTTGGCAAAAGCTCACTGCTCCTCAGAGGCATCTGTGCAGTGAACAGTGTCCTGGTGGTGTGGTGTTCAGGCAGCTTGGAAGCTGCATCGAAGTTGCTTTCCAAAGGGGGAGAGTCGGGCTTCTCTCACATGCTCCAGTTTCCAACTTGACCCCACAGCGCAATTACCATCACTCACTGACTGTCTACTGGAGACTTTCGGCCACACGGGGCCTTTCTATGATCACACTTCGTTGCAGGCGGGGACTTTTGCATGCCGTGCATAGCATTACCTGCTTAATGACTTAGTCAGGCCTAGGTGACTTTGGATCATCCAAAAGTCTCACAAGTTGACCGTTTTTTCTGTTCTTTCTGTCAGGCTGGACCTACAGTGGACCTTGCGTCACAATAGAGAGATGACAGGTAAGAGTTGCCAGGGGGCTCTGTAGGCTCAGGGATTCTTTCAGTGCAGTTCAGAGGGCCTCCACAGAGGGAGAGCCACGTTGAATGTAATACTGGCAAAAACGTTGTCCTGGGGCTGCTTTACAGCGGTAGAAATCAAGCTATGCAAGCGAGGATCAGTTCATTGCCTTTCCCTCTGCATCGCAAGGGTTGAACCCAACAGCCTGTTCTGCGCTGTGTTGCTCGGAAAACAAAAAGGGGACTCACGGCACCCACGCTCTCCCTCAGAAGGGAATTCATACGCGTCTCTCTGAGGCCTCCGGGGAGCCGTAGAGGATTTAAAGCACTCTATCGAGTCAGGGTTCATGGAGATGGCTGCACAGCAAACTTTGCTGATAGGAAACGCTCGTGCTTACCTTGAGGCCTTGGGGTCACGTTTACTTCGCACTTTAGCTAGGGCAAGCGGTGGGGTGAACTCCTAGCAAGGCACAGGCGACCACCTGGATTCATAGGAGAAAACTCACTTTCTTCCCTGAGGCCTTCTTAGCAGTGACTAGAAGACGGGTAACAGCACTGTCTTTCAGTCAGCCTTGAGGCCGCCACTATGTACCTTTCAAATGGGGGAAAATACTGCCTTTTTCCAGGTTTCTCAATTATACACCGGATCACCCAGCACATATACCTCTCTTCTCTGACAAGCCAAAGGAGGCCCTTGGAACACAATTCGGCCTTCTGCGATGAAACTTTGGGATGCAGTGTGTTCTGCATGTGCTGAATGGCATAATCCTCTAAATGCCCTCAGGAGGCCGAGGTGACTTTGCATGTTCCAAATGCCTAGCAAGGCTCACGGTCAATCTCTACTTTATTTCGGGCTGGACCTAAAGTCTACTTTCTGCCTCACTTAGAGAGACGTCGAGCAGGAGACCCCAAAGTGGATTGGAGCCCCGGTGGTTTCTTTCAGGGCAGCTTAGGTGTCCTCAACGTGGCAGACCCGCATGGAAAGAAAGCCGGCCCAAGAACCGTGCTCCTGGGGCTGTTTCAAAGCTGTGGAACGCTAGCCATAGAGAACAGATTAGTTGCCAGCCCTTTCACCTGCATAGTGAGGGATGGTCCCAGAGCCGTGTATCCCTTGATTGTGCTCAGAAGGCTTCTGGTACACGGTGCACTTCCTTGGAAAGAAATGCCCCCGTGAGAGGCTTGAGCGCTGTGAGGCACACTAAAGCTAAAGCCGTCCATTGACTAAGCCTTCCTGGAAACTGGTGCACCCCTGCCTCTGGTAAAGGGAAAATGTGCACCTTACCTCGAGACTAGAGGTCACATTTAGTTGGCACTTAGGCTACAGTATGCTCTGGGCTGAGCTCCCAGGAAGGAAGCGCAAGCGTTCGGTTTCTTTGGCAAAAGCTCACTGCTCCTCAGAGGCATCTGTGCAGTGAACAGTGTCCTGGTGGTGTGGTGTTCAGGCAGCTTGGAAGCTGCATCGAAGTTGCTTTCCAAAGGGGGAGATTCGGGCTTCTCTCACATGCTCCAGTTTCCAACTTGACCCCACAGCGCAATTACCATCACTCACTGACTGTCTACTGGAGACTTTCGGCCACACGGGGCCTTTCTATGATCACACTTCGTTGCAGGCGGGGACTTTTGCATGCCGTGCATAGCATTACCTGCTTAATGACTTAGTCAGGCCTAGGTGACTTTGGATCGTCCAAAAGTCTCACAAGTTGACCGGTTTTTCTGTTCTTTCTGTCAGGCTGGACCTACAGTGGACCTTGCGTCACAATAGAGAGATGACAGGTAAGAGTTGCCAGGGGGCTCTGTAGGCTCAGGGATTCTTTCAGTGCAGTTCAGAGGGCCTCCACAGAGGGAGAGCCACGTTGAATGTAATACTGGCGAAAACGTTGTCCTGGGGCTGCTTTACAGCGGTAGAAATCAAGCTATGCAAACGAGGATCAGTTCATTGCCTTTCCCTCTGCATAGCAAGGGTTGAACCCAACAGCCTGTTCTGCGCTGTGTTGCTCGGAAAACAAAAAGGGGACTCACGGCACCCAGGCTCTCCCTCAGAAGGGAATTCATACGCGTCTCTCTGAGGCCTCCGGAGAGCCGTAGAGGATTTAAAGCACTCTATCGAGTCAGGGTTCATGGAGATGGCTGCACAGCAAACTTTGCTGATAGGAAACGCTCGTGCTTACCTTGAGGCCTGGGGGTCACGTTTACTTCGCACTTTAGCTAGGGCAAGCGGTGGGGTGAACTCCTAGCAAGGCACAGGCGACCACCTGGATTCATAGGAGAAAACTCACTTTCTTCCCTGAGGCCTTCTTAGCAGTGACTAGAAGACGGGTAACAGCACTGTCTTTCAGTCAGCCTTGAGGCCGCCACTATGTACCTTTCAAATGGGGGAAAATACTGCCTTTTTCCAGGTTTCTCAATTATACACCGGATCACCCAGCACATATACCTCTCTTCTCTGACAAGCCAAAGGAGGCCCTTGGAACACAATTCGGCCTTCTGCGATGAAACTTTGGGATGCAGTGTGTTCTGCATGTGCTGAATGGCATAATCCTCTAAATGCCCTCAGGAGGCCTAGGTGACTTTGCATGTTCCAAATGCCTAGCAAGGCTCACGGTCAATTTCTACTTTATTTCTGGCTGGACCTAAAGTCTACTTTCTGCCTCACTTAGAGAAACGTCGAGCAGGAGACCCCAAAGTGGATTGGAGCCCCGGTGGTTTCTTTCAGGGCAGCTTAGGTGTCCTCAACGTGGCAGACCCGCATGGAAAGAAAGCCGGCCCAAGAACCGTGCTCCTGGGGCTGTTTCAAAGCTGTGGAACGCTAGCCATAGAGAACAGATTAGTTGCCAGCCCTTTCACCTGCATAGTGAGGGATGGTCCCAGAGCCGTGTATCCCTTGATTGTGCTCAGAAGGCTTCTGGTACACGGTGCACTTCCTTTGAAAGAAATGCCCCCGTGAGAGGCTTGAGCGCTGTGAGGCACACTAAGGCTAAAGCCGTCCATTGACTAAGCCTTCCTGGAAACTGGTGCACCCCTGCCTCTGGTAAAGGGAAAATGTGCACCTTACCTCGAGACTAGAGGTCACATTTAGTTGGCACTTAGGCTAGAGTATGCTCTGGGCTGAGCTCCCAGGAAGGAAGCGCAAGCGTTCGGTTTCTTTGGCAAAAGCTCACTGCTCCTCAGAGGCATCTGTGCAGTGAACAGTGTCCTGGTGGTGTGGTGTTCAGGCAGCTTGGAAGCTGCATCGAAGTTGCTTTCCAAAGGGGGAGAGTCGGGCTTCTCTCACATGCTCCAGTTTCCAACTTGACCCCACAGCGCAATTACCATCACTCACTGACTGTCTACTGGAGACTTTCGGCCACACGGGTCCTTTCTATGATCACACTTCGTTGCAGGCGGGGACTTTTGCATGCCGTGCATAGCATTACCTGCTTAATGACTTAGTCAGGCCTAGGTGACTTTGGATCATCCAAAAGTCTCACAAGTTGACCGGTTTTTCTGTTCTTTCTGTCAGGCTGGACCTACAGTGGACCTTGCGTCACAATAGAGAGATGACAGGTAAGAGTTGCCAGGGGGCTCTGTAGGCTCAGGGATTCTTTCAGTGCAGTTCAGAGGGCCTCCACAGAGGGAGAGCCACGTTGAATGTAATACTGGCAAAAACGTTGTCCTGGGGCTGCTTTACAGCGGTAGAAATCAAGCTATGCAAGCGAGGATCAGTTCATTGCCTTTCCCTCTGCATAGAAAGGGTTGAACCCAACAGCCTGTTCTGCGCTGTGTTGCTCGGAAAACAAAAAGGGGACTCACGGCACCCACGTTCTCCCTCAGAAGGGAATACATACGCGTCTCTCTGAGGCCTCCGGGGAGCCGTAGAGGATTTAAAGCACTCTATCGAGTCAGGGTTCATGGAGATGGCTGCACAGCAAACTTTGCTGATAGGAAACGCTCGTGCTTACCTTGAGGCCTTGGGGTCACGTTTACTTCGCACTTTAGCTTGGGCAAGCGGTGGGGTGAACTCCTAGCAAGGCACAGGCGACCACCTGGATTCATAGGAGAAAACTCACTTTCTTCCCTGAGGCCTTCTTAGCAGTGACTAGAAGACGGGTAACAGCACTGTCTTTCAGTCAGCCTTGAGGCCGCCACTATGTACCTTTCAAATGGGGGAAAATACTGCCTTTTTCCAGGCTTCTCAATTATACACCGGATCACCCAGCACATATACCTCTCTTCTCTGACAAGCCAAAGGATGCCCTTGAAACACAATTCGGCCTTCTGCGATGAAACTTTGGGATGCAGTGTGTTCTGCATGTGCTGAATGGCATAATCCTCTAAATGCCCTCAGGAGGCCGAGGTGACTTTGCATGTTCCAAATGCCTAGCAAGGCTCACGGTCAATCTCTAATTTATTTCGGGCTGGACCTAAAGTCTACTTTCCACCTCACTTAGAGAGACGTCGAGCAGGAGACCCCAAAGTGGATTGGAGCCCCGGTGGTTTCTTTCAGGGCAGCTTAGGTGTCCTCAACGTGGCAGACCCGCATGGAAAGAAAGCCGACCCAAGAACCGTGCTCCTGGGGCTGTTTCAAAGCTGTGGAACGCTAGCCATAGAGAACAGATTAGTTGCCGGGCCTTTCACCTGCATAGTGAGGGATGGTCCCAGAGCCGTGTATCCCTTGATTGTGCTCAGAAGGCTTCTGGTACACGGTGCACTTCCTTTGAAAGAAATGCCCCCGTGAGAGGCTTGAGCGCTGTGAGGCACACTAAAGCTAAAGCCGTCCATTGACTAAGCCTTCCTGGAAACTGGTGCACCCCTGCCTCTGGTAAAGGGAAAATGTGCACCTTACCTCGAGACTAGAGGTCACATTTAGTTGGCACTTTAGCTACAGTATGCTCTGGGCTGAGCTCCCAAGAAGGAAGCGCAAGCGTTTGGTTTCTTTGGCAAAAGCTCACTGCTCCTCAGAGGCATCTGTGCAGTGAACAGTGTCCTGGTGGTGTGGTGTTCAGGCAGCTTGGAAGCTGCATCGAAGTTGCTTTCCAAAGGGGGAGAGTCGGGCTTCTCTCACATGCTCCAGTTTCCAACTTGACCCCACAGCGCAATTACCATCACTCACTGACTGTCTACTGGAGACTTTCGGCCACACGGGGCCTTTCTATGATCACACTTCGTTGCAGGCGGGGAGTTTTGCATGCCGTGCATAGCATTACCTGCTTAATGACTTAGTCAGGCCTAGGTGACTTTGGATCGTCCAAAAGTCTCACAAGTTGACCGGTTTTTCTGTTCTTTCTGTCAGGCTGGACCTACAGTGGACCTTGCGTCACAATAGAGAGATGACAGGTAAGAGTTGCCAGGGGGCTCTGTAGGCTCAGGGATTCTTTCAGTGCAGTTCAGAGGGCCTCCACAGAGGGAGAGCCACGTTGAATGTAATACTGGCAAAAACGTTGTCCTGGGGCTGCTTTACAGCGGTAGAAATCAAGCTATGCAAGCGAGGATCAGTTCATTGCCCTTCCCTCTGCATAGAAAGGGTTGACCCCAACAGCCTGTTCTGCGCTGTGTTGCTCGGAAAACAAAAAGGGGACTTACGGCACCCACGCTCTCCCTCAGAAGGGAATTCATACGCGTCTCTCTGAGGCCTTCGGAGAGCCGTAGAGGATTTAAAGCACTCTATCGAGTCAGGGATCATGGAGATGGCTGCACAGCAAACTTTGCTGATAGGAAACGCTCGTGCTTACCTTGAGGCCTGGGGGTCACGTTTACTTCGCACTTTAGCTAGGGCAAGCGGTGGGGTGAACTCCTAGCAAGGCACAGGCGACCACCTGGATTCATAGGAGAAAACTCACTTTCTTCCCTGAGGCCTTCTTAGCAGTGACTAGAAGACGGGTAACAGCACTGTCTTTCAGTCAGCCTTGAGGCCGCCACTATGTACCTTTCAAATGGGGGAAAATACTGCCTTTTTCCAGGCTTCTCAATTATACACCGGATCACCCAGCACATATACCTCTCTTCTCTGACAAGCCAAAGGAGGCCCTTGGAACACAATTCGGCCTTCTGCGATGAAACTTTGGGATGCAGTGTGTTCTGCATGTGCTGAATGGCATAATCCTCTAAATGCCCTCAGGAGGCCTAGGTGACTTTGCATGTTCCAAATGCCTAGCAAGGCTCACGGTCAATTTCTACTTTATTTCTGGCTGGACCTAAAGTCTACTTTCTGCCTCACTTAGAGAGACGTCGAGCAGGAGACCCCAAAGTGGATTGGAGCCCCGGTGGTTTCTTTCAGGGCAGCTTAGGTGTCCTCAACGTGGCAGACCCGCATGGAAAGAAAGCCGGCCCAAGAACCGTGCTCCTGGGGCTGTTTCAAAGCTGTGGAACGCTAGCCATAGAGAACAGATTAGTTGCCGGCCCTTTCACCTGCATAGTGAGGGATGGTCCCAGAGCCGTGTATCCCTTGATTGTGCTCAGAAGGCTTCTGGTACACGGTGCACTTCCTTGGAAAGAAATGCCCCCGTGAGAGGCTTGAGCGCTGTGAGGCACACTAAAGCTAAAGCCGTCCATTGACTAAGCCTTCCTGGAAACTGGTGCACCCCTGCCTCTGGTAAAGGGAAAATGTGCACCTTACCTCGAGACTAGAGGTCACATTTAGTTGGCACTTAGGCTAGAGTATGCTCTGGGCTGAGCTCCCAGGAAGGAAGCGCAAGCGTTCGGTTTCTTTGGCAAAAGCTCACTGCTCCTCAGAGGCATCTGTGGAGTGAACAGTGTCCTGGTGGTGTGGTGTTCAGGCAGCTTGGAAGCTGCATCGAAGTTGCTTTCCAAAGGGGGAGAGTCGGGCTTCTCTCACATGCTCCAGTTTCCAACTTGACCCCACAGCGCAATTACCATCACTCACTGACTGTCTACTGGAGACTTTCGGCCACACGGGGCCTTTCTATGATCACACTTCGTTGCAGGCGGGGAGTTTTGCATGCCGTGCATAGCATTACCTGCTTAATGACTTAGTCAGGCCTAGGTGACTTTGGATCGTCCAAAAGTCTCACAAGTTGACGGGTTTCTCTGTTCTTTCTGTCAGGCTGGACCTACAGTGTACCTTGCGTAACAATAGAGAGATGACAGGTAACATTTGCCAGGGGGCTCTGTAGGCTCACGGATTCTTTCAGTGCAGTTCAGAGGGCCTCCACAGAGGGAGAGCCACGTGGAATGTAATACGGGCAAAAACGTTGTCCTGGGGCTGCTTTACAGCGGTAGAAATCAAGCTATGCAAGCGAGGATCCGTTCATTGCCCTTCCCTCTGCATAGAAAGGGTTGACCCCAACAGCCGGTTCTGCGCTGTGTTGCTCGGAAGACAAAACGGAGACTCACGGCACCCACGCCCTCCCTCAGAAGGGAATTCATACGCGACACTCTGAGGCCTCTGGAGAGCCGTAGAGGAGTTAAACCACTCTATCGAGTCAGGGTTTATGGAGATGGCTGCACAGCAAACTTTGCTGATAGGAAACGCTCGTGCTTACCTTGAGGCCTGGGGTCACGTTTCCTGTGCACTTTAGCTAGGGCAAGACGTGGGATGAGCTCCTAGCAAGGCACTGGCGACCACCTGGTTTCGTAGGAGAAAACTCACTTTCTTCCCTGAGGCATTCCTGGCAGTGAGTAGAAGACGGGTAACGGCCCTGTCTTTCAGTCAGCCTTGAGGCCGCCACTATCTACCTTTCAAATGGGGGAAAATACTGCCTTTTTCCAGGCTTCTCAATTACACACCGCAACACCCAGCACATATACCTCTCTTCTCTGACAAGCTAAAGGAGGCCCTTGGAACACAATTCGGCCTTCTGTGATGAAACTTTGAGATGCAGTGTGTTCTGCTTGTGCTGAATGGCATAATACTCTAAATGCCCTCAGGAGGCCGAGGTGACTTTGCATGTTCCAAATGCCTAGCAAGGCTCAGGGTCAATCTCTACTTTATTTCGGGCTAGACCTAAAGTCTACTTTCTGCCTCACTTAGAGAGACGTCGAGCAGGAGACCCCAAAGTGGATTGGAGCCCCGGTGGTTTCTATCAGGGCAGCTTAGGTGTCCTCAACGTGGCAGACCCGCATGGAAAGAAAGCCAGCCCAAGAACCGTGCTCCTGGGGCTCTTTCAAAGCTGTGGAACGCTAGCCATAGAGAACAGATTAGTGGCCGGCCCTTTCACCTGCATAGTGAGGGATGGTCCCAGAGCCGTGTATCCCTTGATTGTGCTCAGAAGGCTTCTGGTACACGGTGCACTTCCTTGGAAAGAAGTGCCCCCGTGAGAGGCTTGAGCGCTGTGAGGCATACTAAAGCTAAAGCCGATCATTGACTAAGACTTCCTGGAAACGGGTGCACCCCTGCCGCTGGTAATGGGCAAATGTGCCCCTTACTTCGAGACGAGAGGCCGCATTTAAGTTGGCACTTTAGCTACAGTATGCTCTCGGCTGAGCTCCCAGGAAGGAAGTGCAAGCGCCCGGTTTCTTTTGCAAAAGCTCACTGCTCCTCAGAGGCATCTGTGGAGTGAACAGTGTCCTGGTGGTGCGGTGTTCAGGCAGCTTGGATGCTGCACCGAAGTTGCTTTCCAAAGGGAGAGAGTCGGGCTTCTCCCACGTGCTCCAGTTTCCATCTTGACCCCACAGCGCATTTACCAGTAGTCTCTGACTGTCTACTGGAGACTTTCGGCCACACGGGGCCTTTGTATGATCACACTTCGTTGCAGGCGGGGTCTTTTGCATGCCGTACCTAGCATTACCCGCTTAATGACTTAGTCAGGCCTAGGTGACTTTGGATCATCCAAATGTCTCACAAGTTGACCGGTTTTTCTGTTCTTTCTGTCAGGCTGGACCTACAGTGTACCTTGTGTCACAATAGAGAGATGACAGGTAAGCGTTGCCAGGGGGCTCTGTAGGCTCAGGGATTCTTTCAGTGCAGTTCAGAGGGCCTCCACAGAGGGAGAGCCACGTGGAATGTAATCCTGGCAAAAACGTTGTCCTGGGGCTGCTTTACAGCGGTAGAAATCAAGCTATGCAAGCGAGGATCCGTTCATTGCCCTTCCCTCTGCAGAGAAAGCGTTGACCCCAACAGCCGGTTCTGCGCTGTGTTGCTCGGAAAACAAAAAGGAGACTCACGGCACCCACGCCCTCCCTCAGAAGGGAATTCATACGCGACACTCTGAGGCCTCTGGAGAGCCGTAGAGGAGTTAAAGCACTCTATCGAGTCAGGGTTCATGGAGATGGCTGCACAGCAAACTTTGCTGATAGGAAACGCTCGTGCTTACCTTGAGGCCTGGGGTCACGTTTACTGAGCACTTTAGCTAGGGCAAGACGTGGGATGAGCTCCTAGCAAGGCACTGGCGACCACCTGGTTTCGTAGGAGAAAACTCACTTTCTTCCCTGAGGCATTCCTGGCAGTGAGTAGAAGACGGGTAACGGCACTGTCTTTCAGTCAGCCTTGAGGCCGCCACTATCTACCTTTCAAATGGGGGAAAATACTGCCTTTTTCCAGGCTTCTCAATTACACACCGCAACACCCAGCACATATACCTCTCTTCTCTGACAAGCTAAAGGAGGCCCTTGGAACACAATTCGGCCTTCTGTGATGAAACTTGCAGATGCAGTGTGTTCTGCATGTGCTGAATGGCATAATCCTCTAAATGCCCTCAGGAGGCCGAGGTGACTTTGCATGTTCCAAATGCCTAGCAAGGCTCAGGGTCAATCTCTACTTTATTTCTGGCTGGACCTAAAGTCTACTTTCTGCCTCACTTAGAGAGACGTCGAGCAGGAGACCCCAAAGTGGATTGGAGCCCCGGTGGTTTCTATCAGGGCAGCTTAGGTGTCCTCAACGTGGCAGACCCGCATGGAAAGAAAGCCGGCCCAAGAACCGTGCTCCTGGGGCTCTTTCAAAGCTGTTGAACGCTAGCCATAGAGAACAGATTAGTTGCCGGCCCTTTCACCTGCATAGTGAGGGATGATCCCAGAGCCGTGTATCCCTTGATTGTGCTCAGAAGGCTTCTGGTACACGGTGCACTTCCTTGGAAAGAAATGCCCCCGTGAGAGGCTTGAGCGCTGTCAGGCACACTAAAGCTAAAGCCGTCCATTGACTAAGCCTTCCTGGAAACTGGTGCACCCCTGCCTCTGGTAAAGGGAAAATGTGCACCTTACCTCGAGACTAGAGGTCACATTTAGTTGGCACTTAGGCTAGAGTATGCTCTGGGCTGAGCTCCCAGGAAGGAAGCGCAAGCGTTCGGTTTCTTTGGCAAAAGCTCACTGCTCCTCAGAGGCATCTGTGCAGTGAACAGTGTCCTGGTGGTGTGGTGTTCAGGCAGCTTGGAAGCTGCATCGAAGTTGTTTCCAAAGGGGGAGAGTCGGGCTTCTCTCACATGCTCCAGTTTCCAACTTGACCCCACAGCGCAATTACCATCACTCACTGACTGTCTACTGGAGACTTTCGGCCACACGGGGCCTTTCTATGATCACACTTCGTTGCAGGCGGGGAGTTTTGCATGCCGTGCATAGCATTACCTGCTTAATGACTTAGTCAGGCCTAGGTGACTTTGGATCGTCCAAAAGTCTCACAAGTTGACCGGTTTTTCTGTTCTTTCTGTCAGGCTGGACCTACAGTGGACCTTGCGTCACAATAGAGAGATGACAGGTAAGAGTTGCCAGGGGGCTCTGTAGGCTCAGGGATTCTTTCAGTGCAGTTCAGAGGGCCTCCACAGAGGGAGAGCCACGTTGAATGTAATACTGGCAAAAACGTTGTCCTGGGGCTGCTTTACAGCGGTAGAAATCAAGCTATGCAAGCGAGGATCAGTTCATTGCCTTTCCCTCTGCATAGAAAGGGTTGACCCCAACAGCCTGTTCTGCGCTGTGTTGCTCGGAAAACAAAAAGGGGACTCACGGCACCCACGCTCTCCCTCAGAAGGGAATTCATACGCGTCTCTCTGAGGCCTCCGGAGAGCCGTAGAGGATTTAAAGCACTCTATCGAGTCAGGGTTCATGGAGATGGCTGCACAGCAAACTTTGCTGATAGGAAACGCTCGTGCTTACCTTGAGGCCTGGGGGTCACGTTTACTTCGCACTTTAGCTAGGGCAAGCGGTGGGGTGAACTCCTAGCAAGGCACAGGCGACCACCTGGATTCATAGGAGAAAACTCACTTTCTTCCCTGAGGCCTTCTTAGCAGTGACTAGAAGACGGGTAACAGCACTGTCTTTCAGTCAGCCTTGAGGCCGCCACTATGTACCTTTCAAATGGGGGAAAATACTGCCTTTTTCCAGGTTTCTCAATTATACACCGGATCACCCAGCACATATACCTCTCTTCTCTGACAAGCCAAAGGAGGCCCTTGGAACACAATTCGGCCTTCTGCGATGAAACTTTGGGATGCAGTGTGTTCTGCATGTGCTGAATGGCATAATCCTCTAAATGCCCTCAGGAGGCCTAGGTGACTTTGCATGTTCCAAATGCCTAGCAAGGCTCACGGTCAATTTCTACTTTATTTCTGGCTGGACCTAAAGTCTACTTTCTGCCTCACTTAGAGAGACGTCGAGCAGGAGACCCCAAAGTGGATTGGAGCCCCGGTGGTTTCTTTCAGGGCAGCTTAGGTGTCCTCAACGTGGCAGACCCGCATGGAAAGAAAGCCGGCCCAAGAACCGTGCTCCTGGGGCTGTTTCAAAGCTGTGGAACGCTAGCCATAGAGAACAGATTAGTTGCCAGCCCTTTCACCTGCATAGTGAGGGATGGTCCCCGAGCCGTGTATCCCTTGATTGTGCTCAGAAGGCTTCTGGTACACGGTGCACTTCCTTTGAAAGAAATGCCCCCGTGAGAGGCTTGAGCGCTGTGAGGCACACTAAGGCTAAAGCCGTCCATTGACTAAGCCTTCCTGGAAACTGGTGCACCCCTGCCTCTGGTAAAGGGAAAATGTGCACCTTACCTCGAGACTAGAGGTCACATTTAGTTGGCACTTAGGCTAGAGTATGCTCTGGGCTGAGCTCCCAGGAAGGAAGCGCAAGCATTCGGTTTCTTTGGCAAAAGCTCACTGCTCCTCAGAGGCATCTGTGCAGTGAACAGTGTCCTGGTGGTGTGGTGTTCAGGCAGCTTGGAAGCTGCATCGAAGTTGCTTTCCAAAGGGGGAGAGTCGGGCTTCTCTCACATGCTCCAGTTTCCAACTTGACCCCACAGCGCAATTACCATCACTCACTGACTGTCTACTGGAGACTTTCGGCCACACGGGGCCTTTCTATGATCACACTTCGTTGCAGGCGGGGACTTTTGCATGCCGTGCATAGCATTACCTGCTTAATGACTTAGTCAGGCCTAGGTGACTTTGGATCATCCAAAAGTCTCACAAGTTGACCGGTTTTTCTGTTCTTTCTGTCAGGCTGGACCTACAGTGGACCTTGCGTCACAATAGAGAGATGACAGGTAAGAGTTGCCAGGGGGCTCTGTAGGCTCAGGGATTCTTTCAGTGCAGTTCAGAGGGCCTCCACAGAGGGAGAGCCACGTTGAATGTAATACTGGCAAAAACGTTGTCCTGGGGCTGCTTTACAGCGGTAGAAATCAAGCTATGCAAGCGAGGATCAGTTCATTGCCTTTCCCTCTGCATAGAAAGGGTTGAACCCAACAGCCTGTTCTGCGCTGTGTTGCTCGGAAAACAAAAAGGGGACTCACGGCACCCACGCTCTCCCTCAGAAGGGAATTCATACGCGTCTCTCTGAGGCCTCCGGGGAGCCGTAGAGGATTTAAAGCACTCTATCGAGTCAGGGTTCATGGAGATGGCTGCACAGCAAACTTTGCTGATAGGAAACGCTCGTGCTTACCTTGAGGCCTGGGGGTCACGTATACTTCGCACTTTAGCTAGGGCAAGCGGTGGGGTGAACTCCTAGCAAGGCACAGGCGACCACCTGGATTCATAGGAGAAAACTCACTTTCTTCCCTGAGGCCTTCTTAGCAGTGACTCGAAGACGGGTAACAGCACTGTCTTTCAGTCAGCCTTGAGGCCGCCACTATGTACCTTTCAAATGGGGGAAAATACTGCCTTTTTCCAGGCTTCTCAATTATACACCGGATCACCCAGCACATATACCTCTCTTCTCTGACAAGCCAAAGGAGGCCCTTGGAACACAATTCGGCCTTCTGCGATGAAACTTTGGGATGCAGTTTGTTCTGCATGTGCTGAATGGCATAATCCTCTAAATGCCCTCAGGAGGCCGAGGTGACTTTGCATGTTCCAAATGCCTAGCAAGGCTCACGGTCAATCTCTACTTTATTTCGGGCAGGACCTAAAGTCTACTTTCTGCCTCACTTAGAGAGACGTCGAGCAGGAGACCCCAAAGTGGATTGGAGCCCCGGTGGTTTCTTTCAGGGCAGCTTAGGTGTCCTCAACGTGGCAGACCCGCATGGAAAGAAAGCCGACCCAAGAACCGTGCTCCTGGGGCTGTTTCAAAGCTGTGGAACGCTAGCCATAGAGAACAGATTAGTTGCCGGCCCTTTCACCTGCATAGTGAGGGATGGTCCCAGAGCCGTGTATCCCTTGATTGTGCTCAGAAGGCTTCTGGTACACAGTGCACTTCCTTGGAAAGAAATGCCCCCGTGAGAGGCTTGAGCGCTGTGAGGCACACTAAAGCTAAAGCCGTCCATTGACTAAGCCTTCCTGGAAACTGGTGCACCCCTGCCTCTGGTAAAGGGAAAATGTGCACCTTACCTCGAGACTAGAGGTCACATTTAGTTGGCACTTTAGCTACAGTATGCTCTGTGCTGAGCTCCCAAGAAGGAAGCGCAAGCGTTTGGTTTCTTTGGCAAAAGCTCACTGCTCCTCAGAGGCATCTGTGCAGTGAACAGTGTCCTGGTGGTGTGGTGTTCAGGCAGCTTGGAAGCTGCATCGAAGTTGCTTTCCAAAGGGGGAGAGTCGGGCTTCTCTCACATGCTCCAGTTTCCAACTTGACCCCACAGCGCAATTACCATCACTCACTGACTGTCTACTGGAGACTTTCGGCCACACGGGGCCTTTCTATGATCACACTTCGTTGCAGGCGGGGAGTTTTGCATGCCGTGCATAGCATTACCTGCTTAATGACTTAGTCAGGCCTAGGTGACTTTGGATCGTCCAAAAGTCTCACAAGTTGACCGGTTTTTCTGTTCTTTCTGTCAGGCTGGACCTACAGTGGACCTTGCGTCACAATAGAGAGACGACAGGTAAGAGTTGCCAGGGGGCTCTGTAGGCTCAGGGATTCTTTCAGTGCAGTTCAGAGGGCCTCCACAGAGGGAGAGCCACGTTGAATGTAATACTGGCAAAAACGTTGTCCTGGGGCTGCTTTACAGCGGTAGAAATCAAGCTATGCAAGCGAGGATCAGTTCATTGCCTTTCCCTCTGCATAGCAAGGGTTGAAACCAACAGCCTGTTCTGCGCTGTGTTGCTCGGAAAACAAAAAGGGGACTCACGGCACCCACGCTCTCCCTCACAAGGGAATTCATAAGTGTCCCTCTGAGGCCTCCGGAGAGCCGTAGAGGATTTAAAGCACTCTATCGAGTCAGGGTTCATGGAGATGGCTGCACAGCAAACTTTGCTGATAGGAAACGCTCGTGCTTACCTTGAGGCCTGGGGGTCACGTTTACTTTGCAGTTTAGCTAGGGAAAGCGGTGGGGTGAACTCCTAGCAAGGCACAGGCGACCACCTGGATTCATAGGAGAAAACTCACTTTCTTCCCTGAGGCATTCCTAGCAGTGACTAGAAGACGGGTAACAGCACTGTCTTTCAGTCAGCCTTGAGGCCGCCACTATCTACCTTTCAAATGGGGGAAAATACTGCCTTTTTCCAGGTTTCTCAATTATACACCGGATCACCCAGCACATATACCTCTCTTCTCTGACAAGCCAAAGGAGGCCCTTGGAACACAATTCGGCCTTCTGCGATGAAACTTTGGGATGCAGTGTGTTCTGCATGTGCTGAATGGCATAATCCTCTAAATGCCCTCAGGAGGCCTAGGTGACTTTGCATGTTCCAAATGCCTAGCAAGGCTCACGGTCAATTTCTACTTTATTTCTGGCTGGACCTAAAGTCTACTTTCTGCCTCACTTAGAGAGACGTCGAGCAGGAGATCCCAAAGTGGATTGGAGCCCCGGTGGTTTCTTTCAGGGCAGCTTAGGTGTCCTCAACGTGGCAGACCCGCATGGAAAGAAAGCCGGCCCAAGAACCGTGCTCCTGGGGCTGTTTCAAAGCTGTGGAACGCTAGCCATAGAGAACAGATTAGTTGCCGGCCCTTTCACCTGCATAGTGAGGGATGGTCCCAGAGCCGTGTATCCCTTGATTGTGCTCAGAAGGCTTCTGGTACACGGTGCACTTCCTTTGAAAGAAATGCCCCCGTGAGAGGCTTGAGCGCTGTGAGGCACACTAAGGCTAAAGCCGTCCATTGACTAAGCCTTCCTGGAAACTGGTGCACCCCTGCCTCTGGTAAAGGGAAAATGTGCACCTTACCTCGAGACTAGAGGTCACATTTAGTTGGCACTTAGGCTAGAGTATGCTCTGGGCTGAGCTCCCAGGAAGGAAGCGCAAGCGTTCGGTTTCTTTGGCAAAAGCTCACTGCTCCTCAGAGGCATCTGTGCAGTGAACAGTGTCCTGGTGGTGTGGTGTTCAGGCAGCTTGGAAGCTGCATCGAAGTTGCTTTCCAAAGGGGGAGAGTCGGGCTTCTCTCACATGCTCCAGTTTCCAACTTGACCCCACAGCGCAATTACCATCACTCACTGACTGTCTACTGGAGACTTTCGGCCACACGGGGCCTTTCTATGATCACACTTCGTTGCAGGTGGGAATTTTGCATGCCGTGCATAGCATTACCTGCTTAATGACTTAGTCAGGCCTAGGTGACTTTGGATCATCCAAAAGTCTCACAAGTTGACCGGTTTTTCTGTTCTTTCTGTCAGGCTGGACCTACAGTGGACCTTGCGTCACAATAGAGAGATGACAGGTAAGAGTTGCCAGGGGGCTCTGTAGGCTCAGGGATTCTTTCAGTGCAGTTCAGAGGGCCTCCACAGAGGGAGAGCCACGTTGAATGTAATACTGGCAAAAACGTTGTCCTGGGGCTGCTTTACAGCGGTAGAAATCAAGCTATGCAAGCGAGGATCAGTTCATTGCCTTTCCCTCTGCATAGAAAGGGTTGACCCCAACAGCCTGTTCTGCGCTGTGTTGCTCGGAAAACAAAAAGGGGACTCACGGCACCCACGCTCTCCCTCAGAAGGGAATTCATACGCGTCTCTCTGAGGCCTCCGGGGAGCCGTAGAGGATTTAAAGCACTCTATCGAGTCAGGGTTCATGGAGATGGCTGCACAGCAAACTTTGCTGATAGGAAACGCTCGTGCTTACCTTGAGGCCTTGGGGTCACGTTTACTTCGCACTTTAGCTAGGGCAAGCGGTGGGGTGAACTCCTAGCAAGGCACAGGCGACCACCTGGATTCATAGGAGAAAACTCACTTTCTTCCCTGAGGCCTTCTTAGCAGTGACTAGAAGACGGGTAACAGCACTGTCTTTCAGTCAGCCTTGAGGCCGCCACTATGTACCTTTCAAATGGGGGAAAATACTGCCTTTTTCCAGGTTTCTCAATTATACACCGGATCACCCAGCACATATACCTCTCTTCTCTGACAAGCCAAAGGAGGCCCTTGGAACACAATTGGGCCTTCTGCGATGAAACTTTGGGATGCAGTGTGTTCTGCATGTGCTGAATGGCATAATCCTCTAAATGCCCTCAGGAGGCCTAGGTGACTTTGCATGTTCCAAATGCCTAGCAAGGCTCACGGTCAATTTCTACTTTATTTCTGGCTGGACCTAAAGTCTACTTTCTGCCTCACTTAGAGAGACGTCGAGCAGGAGACCCCAAAGTGGATTGGAGCCCCGGTGGTTTCTTTCAGGGCAGCTTAGGTGTCCTCAACGTGGCAGACCCGCATGGAAAGAAAGCCGGCCCAAGAACCGTGCTCCTGGGGCTGTTTCAAAGCTGTGGAACGCTAGCCATAGAGAACAGATTAGTTGCCGGCCCTTTCACCTGCATAGTGAGGGATGGTCCCAGAGCCGTGTATCCCTTGATTGTGCTCAGAAGGCTTCTGGTACACGGTGCACTTCCTTGGAAAGAAATGCCCCCGTGAGAGGCTTGAGCGCTGTGAGGCACACTAAAGCTAAAGCCGTCCATTGACTAAGCCTTCCTGGAAACTGGTGCACCCCTGCCTCTGGTAAATGGAAAATGTGCACCTTACCTCGAGACTAGAGGTCACATTTAGTTGGCACTTAGGCTAGAGTATGCTCTGGGCTGAGCTCCCAGGAAGGAAGCGCAAGTGTTCGGTTTCTTTGGCAAAAGCTCACTGCTCCTCAGAGGCATCTGTGGAGTGAACAGTGTCCTGGTGGTGTGGTGTTCAGGCAGCTTGGAAGCTGCATCGAAGTTGCTTTCCAAAGGGGGAGAGTCGGGCTTCTCTCACATGCTCCAGTTTCCAACTTGACCCCACAGCGCAATTACCATCACTCACTGACTGTCTACTGGAGACTTTCGGCCACACGGGGCCTTTCTATGATCACACTTCGTTGCAGGCGGGGAGTTTTGCATGCCGTGCATAGCATTACCTGCTTAATGACTTAGTCAGGCCTAGGTGACTTTGGATCGTCCAAAAGTCTCACAAGTTGACCGGTTTTTCTGTTCTTTCTGTCAGGCTGGACCTACAGTGGACCTTGCGTCACAATAGAGAGATGACAGGTAAGAGTTGCCAGGGGGCTCTGTAGGCTCAGGGATTCTTTCAGTGCAGTTCAGAGGGCCTCCACAGAGGGAGAGCCACGTTGAATGTAATACTGGCAAAAACGTTGTCCTGGGGCTGCTTTACAGCGGTAGAAATCAAGCTATGCAAGCGAGGATCAGTTCATTGCCTTTCCCTCTGCATAGAAAGGGTTGAACCCAACAGCCTGTTCTGCGCTGTGTTGCTCGGAAAACAAAAAGGGGACTCACGGCACCCACGCTCTCCCTCAGAAGGGAATTCATACGCGTCTCTCTGAGGCCTCCGGGGAGCCGTAGAGGATTTAAAGCACTCTATCGAGTCAGGGTTCATGGAGATGGCTGCACAGCAAACTTTGCTGATAGGAAACGCTCGTGCTTACCTTGAGGCCTGGGGGTCACGTTTACTTCGCACTTTAGCTAGGGCAAGCGGTGGGGTGAACTCCTAGCAAGGCACAGGCGACCACCTGGATTCATAGGAGAAAACTCACTTTCTTCCCTGAGGCCTTCTTAGCAGTGACTCGAAGACGGGTAACAGCACTGTCTTTCAGTCAGCCTTGAGGCCGCCACTATGTACCTTTCAAATGGGGGAAAATACTGCCTTTTTCCAGGCTTCTCAATTATACACCGGATCACCCAGCACATATACCTCTCTTCTCTGACAAGCCAAAGGAGGACCTTGGAACACAATTCGGCCTTCTGCGATGAAACTTTGGGATGCAGTTTGTTCTGCATGTGCTGAATGGCATAATCCTCTAAATGCCCTCAGGAGGCCGAGGTGACTTTGCATGTTCCAAATGCCTAGCAAGGCTCACGGTCAATCTCTACTTTATTTCGGGCAGGACCTAAAGTCTACTTTCTGCCTCACTTAGAGAGACGTCGAGCAGGAGACCCCAAAGTGGATTGGAGCCCCGGTGGTTTCTTTCAGGGCAGCTTAGGTGTCCTCAACGTGGCAGACCCGCATGGAAAGAAAGCCGACCCAAGAACCGTGCTCCTGGGGCTGTTTCAAAGCTGTGGAACGCTAGCCATAGAGAACAGATTAGTTGCCGGCCCTTTCACCTGCATAGTGAGGGATGGTCCCAGAGCCGTGTATCCCTTGATTGTGCTCAGAAGGCTTCTGGTACACGGTGCACTTCCTTGGAAAGAAATGCCCCCGTGAGAGGCTTGAGCGCTGTGAGGCACACTAAAGCTAAAGCCGTCCATTGACTAAGCCTTCCTGGAAACTGGTGCACCCCTGCCTCTGGTAAAGGGAAAATGTGCACCTTACCTCGAGACTAGAGGTCACATTTAGTTGGCACTTTAGCTACAGTATGCTCTGTGCTGAGCTCCCAAGAAGGAAGCGCAAGCGTTTGGTTTCTTTGGCAAAAGCTCACTGCTCCTCAGAGGCATCTGTGCAGTGAACAGTGTCCTGGTGGTGTGGTGTTCAGGCAGCTTGGAAGCTGCATCGAAGTTGCTTTCCAAAGGGGGAGAGTCGGGCTTCTCTCACATGCTCCAGTTTCCAACTTGACCCCACAGCGCAATTACCATCACTCACTGACTGTCTACTGGAGACTTTCGGCCACACGGGGCCTTTCTATGATCACACTTCGTTGCAGGCGGGGAGTTTTGCATGCCGTGCATAGCATTACCTGCTTAATGACTTAGTCAGGCCTAGGTGACTTTGGATCGTCCAAAAGTCTCACAAGTTGACCGGTTTTTCTGTTCTTTCTGTCAGGCTGGACCTACAGTGGACCTTGCGTCACAATAGAGAGACGACAGGTAAGAGTTGCCAGGGGGCTCTGTAGGCTCAGGGATTCTTTCAGTGCAGTTCAGAGGGCCTCCACAGAGGGAGAGCCACGTTGAATGTAATACTGGCAAAAACGTTGTCCTGGGGCTGCTTTACAGCGGTAGAAATCAAGCTATGCAAGCGAGGATCAGTTCATTGCCTTTCCCTCTGCATAGCAAGGGTTGAAACCAACAGCCTGTTCTGCGCTGTGTTGCTCGGAAAACAAAAAGGGGACTCACGGCACCCACGCTCTCCCTCACAAGGGAATTCATAAGTGTCCCTCTGAGGCCTCCGGAGAGCCGTAGAGGATTTAAAGCACTCTATCGAGTCAGGGTTCATGGAGATGGCTGCACAGCAAACTTTGCTGATAGGAAACGCTCGTGCTTACCTTGAGGCCTGGGGGTCACGTTTACTTTGCAGTTTAGCTAGGGAAAGCGGTGGGGTGAACTCCTAGCAAGGCACAGGCGACCACCTGGATTCATAGGAGAAAACTCACTTTCTTCCCTGAGGCATTCCTAGCAGTGACTAGAAGACGGGTAACAGCACTGTCTTTCAGTCAGCCTTGAGGCCGCCACTATCTACCTTTCAAATGGGGGAAAATACTGCCTTTTTCCAGGTTTCTCAATTATACACCGGATCACCCAGCACATATACCTCTCTTCTCTGACAAGCCAAAGGAGGCCCTTGGAACACAATTCGGCCTTCTGCGATGAAACTTTGGGATGCAGTGTGTTCTGCATGTGCTGAATGGCATAATCCTCTAAATGCCCTCAGGAGGCCTAGGTGACTTTGCATGTTCCAAATGCCTAGCAAGGCTCACGGTCAATTTCTACTTTATTTCTGGCTGGACCTAAAGTCTACTTTCTGCCTCACTTAGAGAGACGTCGAGCAGGAGATCCCAAAGTGGATTGGAGCCCCGGTGGTTTCTTTCAGGGCAGCTTAGGTGTCCTCAACGTGGCAGACCCGCATGGAAAGAAAGCCGGCCCAAGAACCGTGCTCCTGGGGCTGTTTCAAAGCTGTGGAACGCTAGCCATAGAGAACAGATTAGTTGCCGGCCCTTTCACCTGCATAGTGAGGGATGGTCCCAGAGCCGTGTATCCCTTGATTGTGCTCAGAAGGCTTCTGGTACACGGTGCACTTCCTTTGAAAGAAATGCCCCCGTGAGAGGCTTGAGCGCTGTGAGGCACACTAAGGCTAAAGCCGTCCATTGACTAAGCCTTCCTGGAAACTGGTGCACCCCTGCCTCTGGTAAAGGGAAAATGTGCACCTTACCTCGAGACTAGAGGTCACATTTAGTTGGCACTTAGGCTAGAGTATGCTCGGGGCTGAGCTCCCAGGAAGGAAGCGCAAGCGTTCGGTTTCTTTGGCAAAAGCTCACTGCTCCTCAGAGGCATCTGTGCAGTGAACAGTGTCCTGGTGGTGTGGTGTTCAGGCAGCTTGGAAGCTGCATCGAAGTTGCTTTCCAAAGGGGGAGAGTCGGGCTTCTCTCACATGCTCCAGTTTCCAACTTGACCCCATAGCGCAATTACCATCACTCACTGACTGTCTACTGGAGACTTTCGGCCACACGGGCCCTTTCTATGATCACACTTCGTTGCAGGTGGGAATTTTGCATGCCGTGCATAGCATTACCTGCTTAATGACTTAGTCAGGCCTAGGTGACTTTGGATCATCCAAAAGTCTCACAAGTTGACCGGTTTTTCTGTTCTTTCTGTCAGGCTGGACCTACAGTGGACCTTGCGTCACAATAGAGAGATGACAGGTAAGAGTTGCCAGGGGGCTCTGTAGGCTCAGGGATTCTTTCAGTGCAGTTCAGAGGGCCTCCACAGAGGGAGAGCCACGTTGAATGTAATACTGGCAAAAACGTTGTCCTGGGGCTGCTTTACAGCGGTAGAAATCAAGCTATGCAAGCGAGGATCAGTTCATTGCCTTTCCCTCTGCATAGAAAGGGTTGACCCCAACAGCCTGTTCTGCGCTGTGTTGCTCGGAAAACAAAAAGGGGACTCACGGCACCCACGCTCTCCCTCAGAAGGGAATTCATACGCGTCTCTCTGAGGCCTCCGGGGAGCCGTAGAGGATTTAAAGCACTCTATCGAGTCAGGGTTCATGGAGATGGCTGCACAGCAAACTTTGCTGATAGGAAACGCTCGTGCTTACCTTGAGGCCTTGGGGTCACGTTTACTTCGCACTTTAGCTAGGGCAAGCGGTGGGGTGAACTCCTAGCAAGGCACAGGCGACCACCTGGATTCATAGGAGAAAACTCACTTTCTTCCCTGAGGCCTTCTTAGCAGTGACTAGAAGACGGGTAACAGCACTGTCTTTCAGTCAGCCTTGAGGCCGCCACTATGTACCTTTCAAATGGGGGAAAATACTGCCTTTTTCCAGGTTTCTCAATTATACACCGGATCACCCAGCACATATACCTCTCTTCTCTGACAAGCCAAAGGAGGCCCTTGGAACACAATTCGGCCTTCTGCGATGAAACTTTGGGATGCAGTGTGTTCTGCATGTGCTGAATGGCATAATCCTCTAAATGCCCTCAGGAGGCCTAGGTGACTTTGCATGTTCCAAATGCCTAGCAAGGCTCACGGTCAATTTCTACTTTATTTCTGGCTGGACCTAAAGTCTACTTTCTGCCTCACTTAGAGAGACGTCGAGCAGGAGACCCCAAAGTGGATTGGAGCCCCGGTGGTTTCTTTCAGGGCAGCTTAGGTGTCCTCAACGTGGCAGACCCGCATGGAAAGAAAGCCGGCCCAAGAACCGTGCTCCTGGGGCTGTTTCAAAGCTGTGGAACGCTAGCCATAGAGAACAGATTAGTTGCCGGCCCTTTCACCTGCATAGTGAGGGATGGTCCCAGAGCCGTGTATCCCTTGATTGTGCTCAGAAGGCTTCTGGTACACGGTGCACTTCCTTGGAAAGAAATGCCCCCGTGAGAGGCTTGAGCGCTGTGAGGCACACTAAAGCTAAAGCCGTCCATTGACTAAGCCTTCCTGGAAACTGGTGCACCCCTGCCTCTGGTAAAGGGAAAATGTGCACCTTACCTCGAGACTAGAGGTCACATTTAGTTGGCACTTAGGCTAGAGTATGCTCTGGGCTGAGCTCCCAGGAAGGAAGCGCAAGTGTTCGGTTTCTTTGGCAAAAGCTCACTGCTCCTCAGAGGCATCTGTGGAGTGAACAGTGTCCTGGTGGTGTGGTGTTCAGGCAGCTTGGAAGCTGCATCGAAGTTGCTTTCCAAAGGGGGAGAGTCGGGCTTCTCTCACATGCTCCAGTTTCCAACTTGACCCCACAGCGCAATTACCATCACTCACTGACTGTCTACTGGAGACTTTCGGCCACACGGGGCCTTTCTATGATCACACTTCGTTGCAGGCGGGGAGTTTTGCATGCCGTGCATAGCATTACCTGCTTAATGACTTAGTCAGGCCTAGGTGACTTTGGATCGTCCAAAAGTCTCACAAGTTGACCGGTTTTTCTGTTCTTTCTGTCAGGCTGGACCTACAGTGGACCTTGCGTCACAATAGAGAGATGACAGGTAAGAGTTGCCAGGGGGCTCTGTAGGCTCAGGGATTCTTTCAGTGCAGTTCAGAGGGCCTCCACAGAGGGAGAGCCACGTTGAATGTAATACTGGCAAAAACGTTGTCCTGGGGCTGCTTTACAGCGGTAGAAATCAAGCTATGCAAGCGAGGATCAGTTCATTGCCTTTCCCTCTGCATAGCAAGGGTTGAACCCAACAGCCTGTTCTGCGCTGTGTTGCTCGGAAAACAAAAAGGGGACTCACGGCACCCAGGCTCTCCCTCAGAAGGGAATTCATACGCGTCTCTCTGAGGCCTCCGGAGAGCCGTAGAGGATTTAAAGCGCTCTATCGAGTCAGGGGTCATGGAGATGGCTGCACAGCAAACTTTGCTGATAGGAAACGCTCGTGCTTACCTTGAGGCCTGGGGGTCACGTTTACTTCGCACTTTAGCTAGGGCAAGCGGTGGGGTGAACTCCTAGCAAGGCACAGGCGACCACCTGGATTCATAGGAGAAAACTCACTTTCTTCCCTGAGGCCTTCTTAGCAGTGACTAGAAGACGGGTAACAGCACTGTCTTTCAGTCAGCCTTGAGGCCGCCACTATGTACCTTTCAAATGGGGGAAAATACTGCCTTTTTCCAGGCTTCTCAATTATACACCGGATCACCCAGCACATATACCTCTCTTCTCTGACCAGCCAAAGGAGGCCCTTGGAACACAATTCGGCCTTCTGCGATGAAACTTTGGGATGCAGTGTGTTCTGCATGTGCTGAATGGCATAATCCTCTAAATGCCCTCAGGAGGCCTAGGTGACTTTGCATGTTCCAAATGCCTAGCAAGGCTCACGGTCAATTTCTACTTTATTTCTGGCTGGACCTAAAGTCTACTTTCTGCCTCACTTAGAGAGACGTCGAGCAGGAGACCCCAAATTGGATTGGAGCCCCGGTGGTTTCTTTCAGGGCAGCTTAGGTGTCCTCAACGTGGCAGACCCGCATGGAAAGAAAGCCGGCCCAAGAACCGTGCTCCTGGGGCTGTTTCAAAGCTGTGGAACGCTAGCCATAGAGAACAGATTAGTTGCCAGCCCTTTCACCTGCATAGTGAGGGATGGTCCCAGAGCCGTGTATCCCTTGATTGTGCTCAGAAGGCTTCTGGTACACGGTGCACTTCCTTTGAAAGAAATGCCCCCGTGAGAGGCTTGAGCGCTGTGAGGCACACTAAGGCTAAAGCCGTCCATTGACTAAGCCTTCCTGGAAACTGGTGCACCCCTGCCTCTGGTAAAGGGAAAATGTGCACCTTACCTCGAGACTAGAGGTCACATTTAGTTGGCACTTAGGCTAGAGTATGCTCTGGGCTGAGCTCCCAGGAAGGAAGCGCAAGCGTTCGGTTTCTTTGGCAAAAGCTCACTGCTCCTCAGAGGCATCTGTGCAGTGAACAGTGTCCTGGTGGTGTGGTGTTCAGGCAGCTTGGAAGCTGCATCGAAGTTGCTTTCCAAAGGGGGAGAGTCGGGCTTCTCTCACATGCTCCAGTTTCCAACTTGACCCCACAGCGCAATTACCATCACTCACTGACTGTCTACTGGAGACGTTCGGCCACACGGGGCCTTTCTATGATCACACTTCGTTGCAGGCGGGGACTTTTGCATGCCGTGCATAGCATTACCTGCTTAATGACTTAGTCAGGCCTAGGTGGCTTTGGATCGTCCAAAGTCTCACAAGTTGACCGGTTTTTCTGTTCTTTCTGTCAGGCTGGACCTACAGTGGACCTTGCGTCACAATAGAGAGATGACAGGTAAGAGTTACCAGGGGGCTCTGTAGGCTCAGGGATTCTTTCAGTGCAGTTCAGAGGGCCTCCACAGAGGGAGAGCCACGTTGAATGTAATACTGGCAAAAACGTTGTCCTGGGGCTGCTTTACAGCGGTAGAAATCAAGCTATGCAAGCGAGGATCAGTTCATTGCCTTTCCCTCTGCATAGAAAGGGTTGAACCCAACAGCCTGTTCTGCGCTGTGTTGCTCGGAAAACAAAAAGGGGACTCACGGCACCCACGCTCTCCCTCAGAAGGGAATTCATACGCGTCTCTCTGAGGCCTCCGGGGAGCCGTAGAGGATTTAAAGCACTCTATCGAGTCAGGGTTCATGGAGATGGCTGCACAGCAAACTTTGCTGATAGGAAACGCTCGTGCTTACCTTGAGGCCTGGGGGTCACGTTTACTTCGCACTTTAGCTAGGGCAAGCGGTGGGGTGAACTCCTAGCAAGGCACAGGCGACCACCTGGATTCATAGGAGAAAACTCACTTTCTTCCCTGAGGCCTTCTTAGCAGTGACTAGAAGACGGGTAACAGCACTGTCTTTCAGTCAGCCTTGAGGCCGCCACTATGTACCTTTCAAATGGGGGAAAATACTGCCTTTTAGCAGGCTTCTCAATTATACACCGGATCACCCAGCACATATACCTCTCTTCTCTGACAAGCCAAAGGAGGCCCTTGGAACACAATTCGGCCTTCTGCGATGAAACTTTGGGATGCAGTGTGTTCTGCATGTGCTGAATGGCATAATCCTCTAAATGCCCTCAGGAGGCCGAGGTGACTTTGCATGTTCCAAATGCCTAGCAAGGCTCACGGTCAATCTCTACTTTATTTCGGGCTGGACCTAAAGTCTACTTTCTGCCTCACTTAGAGAGACGTCGAGCAGGAGACCCCAAAGTGGATTGGAGCCCCGGTGGTTTCTTTCAGGGCAGCTTAGGTGTCCTCAACGTGGCAGACCCGCATGGAAAGAAAGCCGACCCAAGAACCGTGCTCCTGGGGCTGTTTCAAAGCTGTGGAACGCTAGCCATAGAGAACAGATTAGTTGCCGGCCCTTTCACCTGCATAGTGAGGGATGGTCCCAGAGCCGTGTATCCCTTGATTGTGCTCAGAAGGCTTCTGGTACACGGTGCACTTCCTTGGAAAGAAATGCCCCCGTGAGAGGCTTGAGCGCTGTGAGGCACACTAAGGCTAAAGCCGTCCATTGACTAAGCCTTCCTGGAAACTGGTGCACCCCTGCCTCTGGTAAAGGGAAAATGTGCACCTTACCTCGAGACTAGAGGTCACATTTAGTTGGCACTTAGGCTAGAGTATGCTCTGGGCTGAGCTCCCAGGAAGGAAGCGCAAGCGTTCGGTTTCTTTGGCAAAAGCTCACTGCTCCTCAGAGGCATCTGTGCAGTGAACAGTGTCCTGGTGGTGTGGTGTTCAGGCAGCTTGGAAGCTGCATCGAAGTTGCTTTCCAAAGGGGGAGAGTCGGGCTTCTCTCACATGCTCCAGTTTCCAACTTGACCCCACAGCGCAATTACCATCACTCACTGACTGTCTACTGGAGACTTTCGGCCACACGGGGCCTTTCTATGATCACACTTCGTTGCAGGCGGGGACTTTTGCATGCCGTGCATAGCATTACCTGCTTAATGACTTAGTCAGGCCTAGGTGGCTTTGGATCGTCCAAAGTCTCACAAGTTGACCGGTTTTTCTGTTCTTTCTGTCAGGCTGGACCTACAGTGGACCTTGCGTCACAATAGAGAGATGACAGGTAAGAGTTGCCAGGGGGCTCTGTAGGCTCAGGGATTCTTTCAGTGCAGTTCAGAGGGCCTCCACAGAGGGAGAGCCACGTTGAATGTAATACTGGCAAAAACGTTGTCCTGGGGCTGCTTTACAGCGGTAGAAATCAAGCTATGCAAGCGAGGATCAGTTCATTGCCTTTCCCTCTGCATAGCAAGGGTTGAACCCAACAGCCTGTTCTGCGCTGTGTTGCTCGGAAAACAAAAAGGGGACTCACGGCACCCAGGCTCTCCCTCAGAAGGGAATTCATACGCGTCTCTCTGAGGCCTCCGGAGAGCCGTAGAGGATTTAAAGCGCTCTATCGAGTCAGGGTTCATGGAGATGGCTGCACAGCAAACTTTGCTGATAGGAAACGCTCGTGCTTACCTTGAGGCCTGGGGGTCACGTTTACTTCGCACTTTAGCTAGGGCAAGCGGTGGGGTGAACTCCTAGCAAGGCACAGGCGACCACCTGGATTCATAGGAGAAAACTCACTTTCTTCCCTGAGGCCTTCTTAGCAGTGACTAGAAGACGGGTAACAGCACTGTCTTTCAGTCAGCCTTGAGGCCGCCACTATGTACCTTTCAAATGGGGGAAAATACTGCCTTTTTCCAGGTTTCTCAATTATACACCGGATCACCCAGCACATATACCTCTCTTCTCTGACAAGCCAAAGGAGGCCCTTGGAACACAATTCGGCCTTCTGCGATGAAACTTTGGGATGCAGTGTGTTCTGCATGTGCTGAATGGCATAATCCTCTAAATGCCCTCAGGAGGCCTAGGTGACTTTGCATGTTCCAAATGCCTAGCAAGGCTCACGGTCAATTTCTACTTTATTTCTGGCTGGACCTAAAGTCTACTTTCTGCCTCACTTAGAGAGACGTCGAGCAGGAGACCCCAAAGTGGATTGGAGCCCCGGTGGTTTCTTTCAGGGCAGCTTAGGTGTCCTCAACGTGGCAGACCCGCATGGAAAGAAAGCCGGCCCAAGAACCGTGCTCCTGGGGCTGTTTCAAAGCTGTGGAACGCTAGCCATAGAGAACAGATTAGTTGCCGGCCCTTTCACCTGCATAGTGAGGGATGGTCCCAGAGCCGTGTATCCCTTGATTGTGCTCAGAAGGCTTCTGGTACACGGTGCACTTCCTTGGAAAGAAATGCCCCCGTGAGAGGCTTGAGCGCTGTGAGGCACACTAAAGCTAAAGCCGTCCATTGACTAAGCCTTCCTGGAAACTGGTGCACCCCTGCCTCTGGTAAAGGGAAAATGTGCACCTTACCTCGAGACTAGAGGTCACATTTAGTTGGCACTTAGGCTAGAGTATGCTCTGGGCTGAGCTCCCAGGAAGGAAGCGCAAGCGTTCGGTTTCTTTGGCAAAAGCTCACTGCTCCTCAGAGGCATCTGTGCAGTGAACAGTGTCCTGGTGGTGTGGTGTTCAGGCAGCTTGGAAGCTGCATCGAAGTTGCTTTCCAAAGGGGGAGAGTCGGGCTTCTCTCACATGCTCCAGTTTCCAACTTGACCCCACAGCGCAATTACCATCACTCACTGACTGTCTACTGGAGACTTTCGGCCACACGGGGCCTTTCTATGATCACACTTCGTTGCAGGCGGGGACTTTTGCATGCCGTGCATAGCATTACCTGCTTAATGACTTAGTCAGGCCTAGGTGCCTTTGGATCGTCCAAAAGTCTCACAAGTTGACCGGTTTTTCTGTTCTTTCTGTCAGGCTGGACCTACAGTGGACCTTGCGTCACAATAGAGAGACGACAGGTAAGAGTTGCCAGGGGGCTCTGTAGGCTCAGGGATTCTTTCAGTGCAGTTCAGAGGGCCTCCACAGAGGGAGAGCCACGTTGAATGTAATACTGGCAAAAACGTTGTCCTGGGGCTGCTTTACAGCGGTAGAAATCAAGCTATGCAAGCGAGGATCAGTTCATTGCCTTTCCCTCTGCATAGCAAGGGTTGAAACCAACAGCCTGTTCTGCGCTGTGTTGCTCGGAAAACAAAAAGGGGACTCACGGCACCCACGCTCTCCCTCACAAGGGAATACATACGTGTCCCTCTGAGGCCTCCGGAGAGCCGTAGAGGATTTAAAGCATTCTATCGAGTCAGGGTTCATGGAGATGGCTGCACAGCAAACTTTGCTGATAGGAAACGCTCGTGCTTACCTTGAGGCCTGGGGGTCACGTTTACTTCGCACTTTAGCTAGGGCAAGCGGTGGGGTGAACTCCTAGCAAGGCACAGGCGACCACCTGGATCCATAGGAGAAAACTCACTTTCTTCCCTGAGGCATTCCTAGCAGTGACTAGAAGACGGGTAACAGCACTGTCTTTCAGTCAGCCTTGAGGCCGCCACTATCTACCTTTCAAATGGGGGAAAATACTGCCTTTTTCCAGGTTTCTCAATTATACACCGGATCACCCAGCACATATACCTCTCTTCTCTGACAAGCCAAAGGAGGCCCTTGGAACACAATTCGGCCTTCTGCGATGAAACTTTGGGATGCAGTGTGTTCTGCATGTGCTGAATGGCATAATCCTCTAAATGCCCTCAGGAGGCCTAGGTGACTTTGCATGTTCCAAATGCCTAGCAAGGCTCACGGTCAATTTCTACTTTATTTCTGGCTGGACCTAAAGTCTACTTTCTGCCTCACTTAGAGAGACGTCGAGCAGGAGACCCCAAAGTGGATTGGAGCCCCGGTGGTTTCTTTCAGGGCAGCTTAGGTGTCCTCAACGTGGCAGACCCGCATGGAAAGAAAGCCGGCCCAAGAACCGTGCTCCTGGGGCTGTTTCAAAGCTGTGGAACGCTAGCCATAGAGAACAGATTAGTTGCCGGCCCTTTCACCTGCATAGTGAGGGATGGTCCCAGAGCCGTGTATCCCTTGATTGTGCTCAGAAGGCTTCTGGTACACGGTGCACTTCCTTTGAAAGAAATGCCCCCGTGAGAGGCTTGAGCGCTGTGAGGCACACTAAGGCTAAAGCCGTCCATTGACTAAGCCTTCCTGGAAACTGGTGCACCCCTGCCTCTGGTAAAGGGAAAATGTGCACCTTACCTCGAGACTAGAGGTCACATTTAGTTGGCACTTAGGCTAGAGTATGCTCTGGGCTGAGCTCCCAGGAAGGAAGCGCAAGCGTTCGGTTTCTTTGGCAAAAGCTCACTGCTCCTCAGAGGCATCTGTGCAGTGAACAGTGTCCTGGTGGTGTGGTGTTCAGGCAGCTTGGAAGCTGCATCGAAGTTGCTTTCCAAAGGGGGAGAGTCGGGCTTCTCTCACATGCTCCAGTTTCCAACTTGACCCCACAGCGCAATTACCATCACTCACTGACTGTCTACTGGAGACTTTCGGCCACACGGGGCCTTTCTATGATCACACTTCGTTGCAGGCGGGGACTTTTGCATGCCGTGCATAGCATTACCTGCTTAATGACTTAGTCAGGCCTAGGTGGCTTTGGATCATCCAAAAGTCTCACAAGTTGACCGGTTTTTCTGTTCTTTCTGTCAGGCTGGACCTACAGTGGACCTTGCGTCACAATAGAGAGATGACAGGTAAGAGTTGCCAGGGGGCTCTGTAGGCTCAGGGATTCTTTCAGTGCAGTTCAGAGGGCCTCCACAGAGGGAGAGCCACGTTGAATGTAATACTGGCAAAAACGTTGTACTGGGGCTGCTTTACAGCGGTAGAAATCAAGCTATGCAAGCGAGGATCAGTTCATTGCCTTTCCCTCTGCATAGAAAGGGTTGAACCCAACAGCCTGTTCTGCGCTGTGTTGCTCGGAAAACAAAAAGGGGACTCACGGCACCCACCCGCTCCCTCAGAAGGGAATTCATACGCGTCTCTCTGAGGCCTCCGGAGAGCCGTAGAGGATTTAAAGCGCTCTATCGAGTCAGGGTTCATGGAGATGGCTGCACAGCAAACTTTGCTGATAGGAAACGCTCGTGCTTACCTTGAGGCCTGGGGGTCACGTTTACTTCGCACTTTAGCTAGGGCAAGCGGTGGGGTGAACTCCTAGCAAGGCACAGGCGACCACCTGGATTCATAGGAGAAAACTCACTTTCTTCCCTGAGGCCTTCTTAGCAGTGACTAGAAGACGGGTAACAGCACTGTCTTTCAGTCAGCCTTGAGGCCGCCACTATCTACCTTTCAAATGGGGGAAAATACTGCCTTTTTCCAGGTTTCTCAATTATACACCGGATCACCCTGCACATATACCTCTCTTCTCTGACAAGCCAAAGGAGTCCCTTGGAACACAATTCGGCCTTCTGCGATGAAACTTTGGGATGCAGTGTGTTCTGCATGTGCTGAATGGCATAATCCTCTAAATGCCCTCAGGAGGCCTAGGTGACTTTGCATGTTCCAAATGCCTAGCAAGGCTCACGGTCAATTTCTACTTTATTTCTGGCTGGACCTAAAGTCTACTTTCTGCCTCACTTAGAGAGACGTCGAGCAGGAGACCCCAAAGTGGATTGGAGCCCCGGTGGTTTCTTTCAGGGCAGCTTAGGTGTCCTCAACGTGGCAGACCCGCATGGAAAGAAAGCCGGCCCAAGAACCGTGCTCCTGGGGCTGTTTCAAAGCTGTGGAACGCTAGCCATAGAGAACAGATTAGTTGCCGGCCCTTTCACCTGCATAGTGAGGGATGGTCCCAGAGCCGTGTATCCCTTGATTGTGCTCAGAAGGCTTCTGGTACACGGTGCACTTCCTTGGAAAGAAATGCCCCCGTGAGAGGCTTGAGCGCTGTGAGGCACACTAAAGCTAAAGCCGTCCATTGACTAAGCCTTCCTGGAAACTGGTGCACCCCTGCCTCTGGTAAATGGAAAATGTGCACCTTACCTCGAGACTAGAGGTCACATTTAGTTGGCACTTAGGCTAGAGTATGCTCTGGGCTGAGCTCCCAGGAAGGAAGCGCAAGCGTTCGGTTTCTTTGGCAAAAGCTCACTGCTCCTCAGAGGCATCTGTGCAGTGAACAGTGTCCTGGTGGTGTGGTGTTCAGGCAGCTTGGAAGCTGCATCGAAGTTGCTTTCCAAAGGGGGAGAGTCGGGCTTCTCTCACATGCTCCAGTTTCCAACTTGACCCCACAGCGCAATTACCATCACTCACTGACTGTCTACTGGAGACTTTCGGCCACACGGGGCCTTTCTATGATCACACTTCGTTGCAGGCGGGGACTTTTGCATGCCGTGCATAGCATTACCTGCTTAATGACTTAGTCAGGCCTAGGTGGCTTTGGATCATCCAAAAGTATCACAAGTTGACCGGTTTTTCTGTTCTTTCTGTCAGGCTGGACCTACAGTGGACCTTGCGTCACAATAGAGAGATGACAGGTAAGAGTTGCCAGGGGGCTCTGTAGGCTCAGGGATTCTTTCAGTGCAGTTCAGAGGGCCTCCACAGAGGGAGAGCCACGTTGAATGTAATACTGGCAAAAACGTTGTACTGGGGCTGCTTTACAGCGGTAGAAATCAAGCTATGCAAGCGAGGATCAGTTCATTGCCTTTCCCTCTGCATAGAAAGGGTTGAACCCAACAGCCTGTTCTGCGCTGTGTTGCTCGGAAAACAAAAAGGGGACTCACGGCACCCACGCTCTCCCTCAGAAGGGAATTCATACGCGTCTCTCTGAGGCCTCCGGAGAGCCGTAGAGGATTTAAAGCACTCTATCGAGTCAGGGTTCATGGAGATGGCTGCACAGCAAACTTTGCTGATAGGAAACGCTCGTGCTTACCTTGAGGCCTCGGGGTCACGTTTACTTCGCACTTTAGCTAGGGCAAGCGGTGGGGTGAACTCCTAGCAAGGCACAGGCGACCACCTGGATTCATAGGAGAAAACTCACTTTCTTCCCTGAGGCCTTCTTAGCAGTGACTAGAAGACGGGTAACAGCACTGTCTTTCAGTCAGCCTTGAGGCCGCCACTATGTACCTTTCAAATGGGGGAAAATACTGCCTTTTTCCAGGCTTCTCAATTATACACCGGATCACCCAGCACATATACCTCTCTTCTCTGACAAGCCAAAGGAGGCCCTTGGAACACAATTCGGCCTTCTGCGATGAAACTTTGGGATGCAGTGTGTTCTGCATGTGCTGAATGGCATAATCCTCTAAATGCCCTCAGGAGGCCGAGGTGACTTTGCATGTTCCAAATGCCTAGCAAGGCTCACGGTCAATCTCTACTTTATTTCGGGCTGGACCTAAAGTCTACTTTCTGCCTCACTTAGAGAGACGTCGAGCAGGAGACCCCAAAGTGGATTGGAGCCCCGGTGGTTTCTTTCAGGGCAGCTTAGGTGTCCTCAACGTGGCAGACCCGCATGGAAAGAAAGCCGACCCAAGAACCGTGCTCCTGGGGCTGTTTCAAAGCTGTGGAACGCTAGCCATAGAGAACAGATTAGTTGCCGGCCCTTTCACCTGCATAGTGAGGGATGGTCCCAGAGCCGTGTATCCCTTGATTGTGCTCAGAAGGCTTCTGGTACACGGTGCACTTCCTTTGAAAGAAATGCCCCCGTGAGAGGCTTGAGCGCTGTGAGGCACACTAAGGCTAAAGCCGTCCATTGACTAAGCCTTCCTGGAAACTGGTGCACCCCTGCCTCTGGTAAAGGGAAAATGTGCACCTTACCTCGAGACTAGAGGTCACATTTAGTTGGCACTTAGGCTAGAGTATGCTCTGGGCTGAGCTCCCAGGAAGGAAGCGCAAGCGTTCGGTTTCTTTGGCAAAAGCTCACTGCTCCTCAGAGGCATCTGTGCAGTGAACAGTGTCCTGGTGGTGTGGTGTTCAGGCAGCTTGGAAGCTGCATCGAAGTTGCTTTCCAAAGGGGGAGAGTCGGGCTTCTCTCACATGCTCCAGTTTCCAACTTGACCCCACAGCGCAATTACCATCACTCACTGACTGTCTACTGGAGACTTTAGGCCACACGGGGACTTTGTATGATCACACTTCGTTGCAGGCGGGGTCTTTTGCATGCCGTGCCTAGCATTACCCGCTTAATGATTTAGTCAGGCCTAGGTGACTTTGGATCGTCCAAATGTCTCACAAGTTGACGGGTTTCTCTGTTCTTTCTGTCAGGCTGGACCTACAGTGTACCTTGCGTAACAATAGAGAGATGACAGGTAACATTTGCCAGGGGGCTCTGTAGGCTCACGGATTCTTTCAGTGCAGTTCAGAGGGCCTCCACAGAGGGAGAGCCACGTGGAATGTAATACGGGCAAAAACGTTGTCCTGGGGCTGCTTTACAGCGGTAGAAATCAAGCTATGCAAGCGAGGATCCGTTCATTGCCCTTCCCTCTGCATAGAAAGGGTTGACCCCAATAGCCGGTTCTGCGCTGTGTTGCTCGGAAGACAAAACGGAGACTCACGGCACCCACGCCCTCCCTCAGAAGGGAATTCATACGCGACACTCTGAGGCCTCTGGAGAGCCGTAGAGGAGTTAAACCACTCTATCGAGTCAGGGTTTATGGAGATGGCTGCACAGCAAACTTTGCTGATAGGAAACGCTCGTGCTTACCTTGAGGCCTGGGGTCACGTTTCCTGTGCACTTTAGCTAGGGCAAGACGTGGGATGAGCTCCTAGCAAGGCACTGGCGACCACCTGGTTTCGTAGGAGAAAACTCACTTTCTTCCCTGAGGCATTCCTGGCAGTGAGTAGAAGACGGGTAACGGCCCTGTCTTTCAGTCAGCCTTGAGGCCGCCACTATCTACCTTTCAAATGGGGGAAAATACTGCCTTTTTCCAGGCTTCTCAATTACACACCGCAACACCCAGCACATATACCTCTCTTCTCTGACAAGCTAAAGGAGGCCCTTGGAACACAATTCGGCCTTCTGTGATGAAACTTTGAGATGCAGTGTGTTCTGCTTGTGCTGAATGGCATAATACTCTAAATGCCCTCAGGAGGCCGAGGTGACTTTGCATGTTCCAAATGCCTAGCAAGGCTCAGGGTCAATCTCTACTTTATTTCGGGCTAGACCTAAAGTCTACTTTCTGCCTCACTTAGAGAGACGTCGAGCAGGAGACCCCAAAGTGGATTGGAGCCCCGGTGGTTTCTATCAGGGCAGCTTAGGTGTCCTCAACGTGGCAGACCCGCATGGAAAGAAAGCCAGCCCAAGAACCGTGCTCCTGGGGCTCTTTCAAAGCTGTGGAACGCTAGCCATAGAGAACAGATTAGTGGCCGGCCCTTTCACCTGCATAGTGAGGGATGGTCCCAGAGCCGTGTATCCCTTGATTGTGCTCAGAAGGCTTCTGGTACACGGTGCACTTCCTTGGAAAGAAGTGCCCCCGTGAGAGGCTTGAGCGCTGTGAGGCATACTAAAGCTAAAGCCGATCATTGACTAAGACTTCCTGGAAACGGGTGCACCCCTGCCGCTGGTAATGGGCAAATGTGCCCCTTACTTCGAGACGAGAGGCCGCATTTAAGTTGGCACTTTAGCTACAGTATGCTCTCGGCTGAGCTCCCAGGAAGGAAGTGCAAGCGCCCGGTTTCTTTTGCAAAAGCTCACTGCTCCTCAGAGGCATCTGTGGAGTGAACAGTGTCCTGGTGGTGCGGTGTTCAGGCAGCTTGGATGCTGCACCGAAGTTGCTTTCCAAAGGGAGAGAGTCGGGCTTCTCCCACGTGCTCCAGTTTCCATCTTGACCCCACAGCGCATTTACCAGTAGTCTCTGACTGTCTACTGGAGACTTTCGGCCACACGGGGCCTTTGTATGATCACACTTCGTTGCAGGCGGGGTCTTTTGCATGCCGTACCTAGCATTACCCGCTTAATGACTTAGTCAGGCCTAGGTGACTTTGGATCGTCCAAATGTCTCACAAGTTGACCGGTTTTTCTGTTCTTTCTGTCAGGCTGGACCTACAGTGTACCTTGTGTCACAATAGAGAGATGACAGGTAAGCGTTGCCAGGGGGCTCTGTAGGCTCAGGGATTCTTTCAGTGCAGTTCAGAGGGCCTCCACAGAGGGAGAGCCACGTGGAATGTAATCCTGGCAAAAACGTTGTCCTGGGGCTGCTTTACAGCGGTAGAAATCAAGCTATGCAAGCGAGGATCCGTTCATTGCCCTTCCCTCTGCAGAGAAAGCGTTGACCCCAACAGCCGGTTCTGCGCTGTGTTGCTCGGAAAACAAAAAGGAGACTCACGGCACCCACGCCCTCCCTCAGAAGGGAATTCATACGCGACACTCTGAGGCCTCTGGAGAGCCGTAGAGGAGTTAAAGCACTCTATCGAGTCAGGGTTCATGGAGATGGCTGCACAGCAAACTTTGCTGATAGGAAACGCTCGTGCTTACCTTGAGGCCTGGGGTCACGTTTACTGAGCACTTTAGCTAGGGCAAGACGTGGGATGAGCTCCTAGCAAGGCACTGGCGACCACCTGGTTTCGTAGGAGAAAACTCACTTTCTTCCCTGAGGCATTCCTGGCAGTGAGTAGAAGACGGGTAACGGCACTGTCTTTCAGTCAGCCTTGAGGCCGCCACTATCTACCTTTCAAATGGGGGAAAATACTGCCTTTTTCCAGGCTTCTCAATTACACACCGCAACACCCAGCACATATACCTCTCTTCTCTGACAAGCTAAAGGAGGCCCTTGGAACACAATTCGGCCTTCTGTGATGAAACTTGCAGATGCAGTGTGTTCTGCATGTGCTGAATGGCATAATCCTCTAAATGCCCTCAGGAGGCCGAGGTGACTTTGCATGTTCCAAATGCCTAGCAAGGCTCAGGGTCAATCTCTACTTTATTTCTGGCTGGACCTAAAGTCTACTTTCTGCCTCACTTAGAGAGACGTCGAGCAGGAGACCCCAAAGTGGATTGGAGCCCCGGTGGTTTCTATCAGGGCAGCTTAGGTGTCCTCAACGTGGCAGACCCGCATGGAAAGAAAGCCGGCCCAAGAACCGTGCTCCTGGGGCTCTTTCAAAGCTGTTGAACGCTAGCCATAGAGAACAGATTAGTTGCCGGCCCTTTCACCTGCATAGTGAGGGATGATCCCAGAGCCGTGTATCCCTTGATTGTGCTCAGAAGGCTTCTGGTACACGGTGCACTTCCTTGGAAAGAAATGCCCCCGTGAGAGGCTTGAGCGCTGTCAGGCACACTAAAGCTAAAGCCGTCCATTGACTAAGCCTTCCTGGAAACTGGTGCACCCCTGCCTCTGGTAAAGGGAAAATGTGCACCTTACCTCGAGACTAGAGGTCACATTTAGTTGGCACTTAGGCTAGAGTATGCTCTGGGCTGAGCTCCCAGGAAGGAAGCGCAAGCGTTCGGTTTCTTTGGCAAAAGCTCACTGCTCCTCAGAGGCATCTGTGCAGTGAACAGTGTCCTGGTGGTGTGGTGTTCAGGCAGCTTGGAAGCTGCATCGAAGTTGTTTCCAAAGGGGGAGAGTCGGGCTTCTCTCACATGCTCCAGTTTCCAACTTGACCCCACAGCGCAATTACCATCACTCACTGACTGTCTACTGGAGACTTTCGGCCACACGGGGCCTTTCTATGATCACACTTCGTTGCAGGCGGGGAGTTTTGCATGCCGTGCATAGCATTACCTGCTTAATGACTTAGTCAGGCCTAGGTGACTTTGGATCGTCCAAAAGTCTCACAAGTTGACCGGTTTTTCTGTTCTTTCTGTCAGGCTGGACCTACAGTGGACCTTGCGTCACAATAGAGAGACGACAGGTAAGAGTTGCCAGGGGGCTCTGTAGGCTCAGGGATTCTTTCAGTGCAGTTCAGAGGGCCTCCACAGAGGGAGAGCCACGTTGAATGTAATACTGGCAAAAACGTTGTCCTGGGGCTGCTTTACAGCGGTAGAAATCAAGCTATGCAAGCGAGGATCAGTTCATTGCCTTTCCCTCTGCATAGCAAGGGTTGAACCCAACAGCCTGTTCTGCGCTGTGTTGCTCGGAAAACAAAAAGGGGACTCACGGCACCCACGCTCTCCCTCACAAGGGAATTCATAAGTGTCCCTCTGAGGCCTCCGGAGAGCCGTAGAGGATTTAAAGCACTCTATCGAGTCAGGGTTCATGGAGATGGCTGCACAGCAAACTTTGCTGATAGGAAACGCTCATGCTTACCTTGAGGCCTGGGGGTCACGTTTACTTTGCAGTTTAGCTAGGGAAAGCGGTGGGGTGAACTCCTAGCAAGGCACAGGCGACCACCTGGATTCATAGGAGAAAACTCACTTTCTTCCCTGAGGCATTCCTAGCAGTGACTAGAAGACGGGTAACAGCACTGTCTTTCAGTCAGCCTTGAGGCCGCCACTATCTACCTTTCAAATGGGGGAAAATACTGCCTTTTTCCAGGTTTCTCAATTATACACCGGATCACCCAGCACATATACCTCTCTTCTCTGACAAGCCAAAGGAGGCCCTTGGAACACAATTCGGCCTTCTGCGATGAAACTTTGGGATGCAGTGTGTTCTGCATGTGCTGAATGGCATAATCCTCTAAATGCCCTCAGGAGGCCTAGGTGACTTTGCATGTTCCAAATGCCTAGCAAGGCTCACGGTCAATTTCTACTTTATTTCTGGCTGGACCTAAAGTCTACTTTCTGCCTCACTTAGAGAGACGTCGAGCAGGAGATCCCAAAGTGGATTGGAGCCCCGGTGGTTTCTTTCAGGGCAGCTTAGGTGTCCTCAACGTGGCAGACCCGCATGGAAAGAAAGCCGGCCCAAGAACCGTGCTCCTGGGGCTGTTTCAAAGCTGTGGAACGCTAGCCATAGAGAACAGATTAGTTGCCGGCCCTTTCACCTGCATAGTGAGGGATGGTCCCAGAGCCGTGTATCCCTTGATTGTGCTCAGAAGGCTTCTGGTACACGGTGCACTTCCTTTGAAAGAAATGCCCCCGTGAGAGGCTTGAGCGCTGTGAGGCACACTAAGGCTAAAGCCGTCCATTGACTAAGCCTTCCTGGAAACTGGTGCACCCCTGCCTCTGGTAAAGGGAAAATGTGCACCTTACCTCGAGACTAGAGGTCACATTTAGTTGGCACTTAGGCTAGAGTATGCTCTGGGCTGAGCTCCCAGGAAGGAAGCGCAAGCGTTCGGTTTCTTTGGCAAAAGCTCACTGCTCCTCAGAGGCATCTGTGCAGTGAACAGTGTCCTGGTGGTGTGGTGTTCAGGCAGCTTGGAAGCTGCATCGAAGTTGCTTTCCAAAGGGGGAGAGTCGGGCTTCTCTCACATGCTCCAGTTTCCAACTTGACCCCACAGCGCAATTACCATCACTCACTGACTGTCTACTGGAGACTTTCGGCCACACGGGGCCTTTCTATGATCACACTTCGTTGCAGGTGGGAATTTTGCATGCCGTGCATAGCATTACCTGCTTAATGACTTAGTCAGGCCTAGGTGACTTTGGATCATCCAAAAGTCTCACAAGTTGACCGGTTTTTCTGTTCTTTCTGTCAGGCTGGACCTACAGTGGACCTTGCGTCACAATAGAGAGATGACAGGTAAGAGTTGCCAGGGGGCTCTGTAGGCTCAGGGATTCTTTCAGTGCAGTTCAGAGGGCCTCCACAGAGGGAGAGCCACGTTGAATGTAATACTGGCAAAAACGTTGTCCTGGGGCTGCTTTACAGCGGTAGAAATCAAGCTATGCAAGCGAGGATCAGTTCATTGCCTTTCCCTCTGCATAGAAAGGGTTGAACCCAACAGCCTGTTCTGCGCTGTGTTGCTCGGAAAACAAAAAGGGGACTCACGGCACCCACGCTCTCCCTCAGAAGGGAATTCATACGCGTCTCTCTGAGGCCTCCGGGGAGCCGTAGAGGATTTAAAGCACTCTATCGAGTCAGGGTTCATGGAGATGGCTGCACAGCAAACTTTGCTGATAGGAAACGCTCGTGCTTACCTTGAGGCCTTGGGGTCACGTTTACTTCGCACTTTAGCTAGGGCAAGCGGTGGGGTGAACTCCTAGCAAGGCACAGGCGACCACCTGGATTCATAGGAGAAAACTCACTTTCTTCCCTGAGGCCTTCTTAGCAGTGACTAGAAGACGGGTAACAGCACTGTCTTTCAGTCAGCCTTGAGGCCGCCACTATGTACCTTTCAAATGGGGGAAAATACTGCCTTTTTCCAGGTTTCTCAATTATACACCGGATCACCCAGCACATATACCTCTCTTCTCTGACAAGCCAAAGGAGGCCCTTGGAACACAATTGGGCCTTCTGCGATGAAACTTTGGGATGCAGTGTGTTCTGCATGTGCTGAATGGCATAATCCTCTAAATGCCCTCAGGAGGCCTAGGTGACTTTGCATGTTCCAAATGCCTAGCAAGGCTCACGGTCAATTTCTACTTTATTTCTGGCTGGACCTAAAGTCTACTTTCTGCCTCACTTAGAGAGACGTCGAGCAGGAGACCCCAAAGTGGATTGGAGCCCCGGTGGTTTCTTTCAGGGCAGCTTAGGTGTCCTCAACGTGGCAGACCCGCATGGAAAGAAAGCCGGCCCAAGAACCGTGCTCCTGGGGCTGTTTCAAAGCTGTGGAACGCTAGCCATAGAGAACAGATTAGTTGCCGGCCCTTTCACCTGCATAGTGAGGGATGGTCCCAGAGCCGTGTATCCCTTGATTGTGCTCAGAAGGCTTCTGGTACACGGTGCACTTCCTTGGAAAGAAATGCCCCCGTGAGAGGCTTGAGCGCTGTGAGGCACACTAAAGCTAAAGCCGTCCATTGACTAAGCCTTCCTGGAAACTGGTGCACCCCTGCCTCTGGTAAATGGAAAATGTGCACCTTACCTCGAGACTAGAGGTCACATTTAGTTGGCACTTAGGCTAGAGTATGCTCTGGGCTGAGCTCCCAGGAAGGAAGCGCAAGCGTTCGGTTTCTTTGGCAAAAGCTCACTGCTCCTCAGAGGCATCTGTGCAGTGAACAGTGTCCTGGTGGTGTGGTGTTCAGGCAGCTTGGAAGCTGCATCGAAGTTGCTTTCCAAAGGGGGAGAGTCGGGCTTCTCTCACATGCTCCAGTTTCCAACTTGACCCCACAGCGCAATTACCATCACTCACTGACTGTCTACTGGAGACTTTCGGCCACACGGGGCCTTTCTATGATCACACTTCGTTGCAGGCGGGGACTTTTGCATGCCGTGCATAGCATTACCTGCTTAATGACTTAGTCAGGCCTAGGTGGCTTTGGATCATCCAAAAGTATCACAAGTTGACCGGTTTTTCTGTTCTTTCTGTCAGGCTGGACCTACAGTGGACCTTGCGTCACAATAGAGAGATGACAGGTAAGAGTTGCCAGGGGGCTCTGTAGGCTCAGGGATTCTTTCAGTGCAGTTCAGAGGGCCTCCACAGAGGGAGAGCCACGTTGAATGTAATACTGGCAAAAACGTTGTCCTGGGGCTGCTTTACAGCGGTAGAAATCAAGCTATGCAAGCGAGGATCAGTTCATTGCCTTTCCCTCTGCATAGAAAGGGTTGAACCCAACAGCCTGTTCTGCGCTGTGTTGCTCGGAAAACAAAAAGGGGACTCACGGCACCCACGCTCTCCCTCAGAAGGGAATTCATACGCGTCTCTCTGAGGCCTCCGGAGAGCCGTAGAGGATTTAAAGCACTCTATCGAGTCAGGGTTCATGGAGATGGCTGCACAGCAAACTTTGCTGATAGGAAACGCTCGTGCTTACCTTGAGGCCTCGGGGTCACGTTTACTTCGCACTTTAGCTAGGGCAAGCGGTGGGGTGAACTCCTAGCAAGGCACAGGCGACCACCTGGATTCATAGGAGAAAACTCACTTTCTTCCCTGAGGCCTTCTTAGCAGTGACTAGAAGACGGGTAACAGCACTGTCTTTCAGTCAGCCTTGAGGCCGCCACTATGTACCTTTCAAATGGGGGAAAATACTGCCTTTTTCCAGGCTTCTCAATTATACACCGGATCACCCAGCACATATACCTCTCTTCTCTGACAAGCCAAAGGAGGCCCTTGGAACACAATTCGGCCTTCTGCGATGAAACTTTGGGATGCAGTGTGTTCTGCATGTGCTGAATGGCATAATCCTCTAAATGCCCTCAGGAGGCCGAGGTGACTTTGCATGTTCCAAATGCCTAGCAAGGCTCACGGTCAATCTCTACTTTATTTCGGGCTGGACCTAAAGTCTACTTTCTGCCTCACTTAGAGAGACGTCGAGCAGGAGACCCCAAAGTGGATTGGAGCCCCGGTGGTTTCTTTCAGGGCAGCTTAGGTGTCCTCAACGTGGCAGACCCGCATGGAAAGAAAGCCGACCCAAGAACCGTGCTCCTGGGGCTGTTTCAAAGCTGTGGAACGCTAGCCATAGAGAACAGATTAGTTGCCGGCCCTTTCACCTGCATAGTGAGGGATGGTCCCAGAGCCGTGTATCCCTTGATTGTGCTCAGAAGGCTTCTGGTACACGGTGCACTTCCTTTGAAAGAAATGCCCCCGTGAGAGGCTTGAGCGCTGTGAGGCACACTAAGGCTAAAGCCGTCCATTGACTAAGCCTTCCTGGAAACTGGTGCACCCCTGCCTCTGGTAAAGGGAAAATGTGCACCTTACCTCGAGACTAGAGGTCACATTTAGTTGGCACTTAGGCTAGAGTATGCTCTGGGCTGAGCTCCCAGGAAGGAAGCGCAAGCGTTCGGTTTCTTTGGCAAAAGCTCACTGCTCCTCAGAGGCATCTGTGCAGTGAACAGTGTCCTGGTGGTGTGGTGTTCAGGCAGCTTGGAAGCTGCATCGAAGTTGCTTTCCAAAGGGGGAGAGTCGGGCTTCTCTCACATGCTCCAGTTTCCAACTTGACCCCACAGCGCAATTACCATCACTCACTGACTGTCTACTGGAGACTTTAGGCCACACGGGGACTTTGTATGATCACACTTCGTTGCAGGCGGGGTCTTTTGCATGCCGTGCCTAGCATTACCCGCTTAATGATTTAGTCAGGCCTAGGTGACTTTGGATCGTCCAAATGTCTCACAAGTTGACGGGTTTCTCTGTTCTTTCTGTCAGGCTGGACCTACAGTGTACCTTGCGTAACAATAGAGAGATGACAGGTAACATTTGCCAGGGGGCTCTGTAGGCTCACGGATTCTTTCAGTGCAGTTCAGAGGGCCTCCACAGAGGGAGAGCCACGTGGAATGTAATACGGGCAAAAACGTTGTCCTGGGGCTGCTTTACAGCGGTAGAAATCAAGCTATGCAAGCGAGGATCCGTTCATTGCCCTTCCCTCTGCATAGAAAGGGTTGACCCCAACAGCCGGTTCTGCGCTGTGTTGCTCGGAAGACAAAACGGAGACTCACGGCACCCACGCCCTCCCTCAGAAGGGAATTCATACGCGACACTCTGAGGCCTCTGGAGAGCCGTAGAGGAGTTAAACCACTCTATCGAGTCAGGGTTTATGGAGATGGCTGCACAGCAAACTTTGCTGATAGGAAACGCTCGTGCTTACCTTGAGGCCTGGGGTCACGTTTCCTGTGCACTTTAGCTAGGGCAAGACGTGGGATGAGCTCCTAGCAAGGCACTGGCGACCACCTGGTTTCGTAGGAGAAAACTCACTTTCTTCCCTGAGGCATTCCTGGCAGTGAGTAGAAGACGGGTAACGGCCCTGTCTTTCAGTCAGCCTTGAGGCCGCCACTATCTACCTTTCAAATGGGGGAAAATACTGCCTTTTTCCAGGCTTCTCAATTACACACCGCAACACCCAGCACATATACCTCTCTTCTCTGACAAGCTAAAGGAGGCCCTTGGAACACAATTCGGCCTTCTGTGATGAAACTTTGAGATGCAGTGTGTTCTGCTTGTGCTGAATGGCATAATACTCTAAATGCCCTCAGGAGGCCGAGGTGACTTTGCATGTTCCAAATGCCTAGCAAGGCTCAGGGTCAATCTCTACTTTATTTCGGGCTAGACCTAAAGTCTACTTTCTGCCTCACTTAGAGAGACGTCGAGCAGGAGACCCCAAAGTGGATTGGAGCCCCGGTGGTTTCTATCAGGGCAGCTTAGGTGTCCTCAACGTGGCAGACCCGCATGGAAAGAAAGCCAGCCCAAGAACCGTGCTCCTGGGGCTCTTTCAAAGCTGTGGAACGCTAGCCATAGAGAACAGATTAGTGGCCGGCCCTTTCACCTGCATAGTGAGGGATGGTCCCAGAGCCGTGTATCCCTTGATTGTGCTCAGAAGGCTTCTGGTACACGGTGCACTTCCTTGGAAAGAAGTGCCCCCGTGAGAGGCTTGAGCGCTGTGAGGCATACTAAAGCTAAAGCCGATCATTGACTAAGACTTCCTGGAAACGGGTGCACCCCTGCCGCTGGTAATGGGCAAATGTGCCCCTTACTTCGAGACGAGAGGCCGCATTTAAGTTGGCACTTTAGCTACAGTATGCTCTCGGCTGAGCTCCCAGGAAGGAAGTGCAAGCGCCCGGTTTCTTTTGCAAAAGCTCACTGCTCCTCAGAGGCATCTGTGGAGTGAACAGTGTCCTGGTGGTGCGGTGTTCAGGCAGCTTGGATGCTGCACCGAAGTTGCTTTCCAAAGGGAGAGAGTCGGGCTTCTCCCACGTGCTCCAGTTTCCATCTTGACCCCACAGCGCATTTACCAGTAGTCTCTGACTGTCTACTGGAGACTTTCGGCCACACGGGGCCTTTGTATGATCACACTTCGTTGCAGGCGGGGTCTTTTGCATGCCGTACCTAGCATTACCCGCTTAATGACTTAGTCAGGCCTAGGTGACTTTGGATCGTCCAAATGTCTCACAAGTTGACCGGTTTTTCTGTTCTTTCTGTCAGGCTGGACCTACAGTGTACCTTGTGTCACAATAGAGAGATGACAGGTAAGCGTTGCCAGGGGGCTCTGTAGGCTCAGGGATTCTTTCAGTGCAGTTCAGAGGGCCTCCACAGAGGGAGAGCCACGTGGAATGTAATCCTGGCAAAAACGTTGTCCTGGGGCTGCTTTACAGCGGTAGAAATCAAGCTATGCAAGCGAGGATCCGTTCATTGCCCTTCCCTCTGCAGAGAAAGCGTTGACCCCAACAGCCGGTTCTGCGCTGTGTTGCTCGGAAAACAAAAAGGAGACTCACGGCACCCACGCCCTCCCTCAGAAGGGAATTCATACGCGACACTCTGAGGCCTCTGGAGAGCCGTAGAGGAGTTAAACCACTCTATCGAGTCAGGGTTCATGGAGATGGCTGCACAGCAAACTTTGCTGATAGGAAACGCTCGTGCTTACCTTGAGGCCTGGGGTCACGTTTACTGAGCACTTTAGCTAGGGCAAGACGTGGGATGAGCTCCTAGCAAGGCACTGGCGACCACCTGGTTTCGTAGGAGAAAACTCACTTTCTTCCCTGAGGCATTCCTGGCAGTGAGTAGAAGACGGGTAACGGCACTGTCTTTCAGTCAGCCTTGAGGCCGCCACTATCTACCTTTCAAATGGGGGAAAATACTGCCTTTTTCCAGGCTTCTCAATTACACACCGCAACACCCAGCACATATACCTCTCTTCTCTGACAAGCTAAAGGAGGCCCTTGGAACACAATTCGGCCTTCTGTGATGAAACTTGCAGATGCAGTGTGTTCTGCATGTGCTGAATGGCATAATCCTCTAAATGCCCTCAGGAGGCCGAGGTGACTTTGCATGTTCCAAATGCCTAGCAAGGCTCAGGGTCAATCTCTACTTTATTTCTGGCTGGACCTAAAGTCTACTTTCTGCCTCACTTAGAGAGACGTCGAGCAGGAGACCCCAAAGTGGATTGGAGCCCCGGTGGTTTCTATCAGGGCAGCTTAGGTGTCCTCAACGTGGCAGACCCGCATGGAAAGAAAGCCGGCCCAAGAACCGTGCTCCTGGGGCTCTTTCAAAGCTGTTGAACGCTAGCCATAGAGAACAGATTAGTTGCCGGCCCTTTCACCTGCATAGTGAGGGATGATCCCAGAGCCGTGTATCCCTTGATTGTGCTCAGAAGGCTTCTGGTACACGGTGCACTTCCTTGGAAAGAAATGCCCCCGTGAGAGGCTTGAGCGCTGTCAGGCACACTAAAGCTAAAGCCGTCCATTGACTAAGCCTTCCTGGAAACTGGTGCACCCCTGCCTCTGGTAAAGGGAAAATGTGCACCTTACCTCGAGACTAGAGGTCACATTTAGTTGGCACTTAGGCTAGAGTATGCTCTGGGCTGAGCTCCCAGGAAGGAAGCGCAAGCGTTCGGTTTCTTTGGCAAAAGCTCACTGCTCCTCAGAGGCATCTGTGCAGTGAACAGTGTCCTGGTGGTGTGGTGTTCAGGCAGCTTGGAAGCTGCATCGAAGTTGTTTCCAAAGGGGGAGAGTCGGGCTTCTCTCACATGCTCCAGTTTCCAACTTGACCCCACAGCGCAATTACCATCACTCACTGACTGTCTACTGGAGACTTTCGGCCACACGGGGCCTTTCTATGATCACACTTCGTTGCAGGCGGGGAGTTTTGCATGCCGTGCATAGCATTACCTGCTTAATGACTTAGTCAGGCCTAGGTGACTTTGGATCGTCCAAAAGTCTCACAAGTTGACCGGTTTTTCTGTTCTTTCTGTCAGGCTGGACCTACAGTGGACCTTGCGTCACAATAGAGAGATGACAGGTAAGAGTTGCCAGGGGGCTCTGTAGGCTCAGGGATTCTTTCAGTGCAGTTCAGAGGGCCTCCACAGAGGGAGAGCCACGTTGAATGTAATACTGGCAAAAACGTTGTCCTGGGGCTGCTTTACAGCGGTAGAAATCAAGCTATGCAAGCGAGGATCAGTTCATTGCCTTTCCCTCTGCATAGAAAGGGTTGACCCCAACAGCCTGTTCTGCGCTGTGTTGCTCGGAAAACAAAAAGGGGACTCACGGCACCCACGCTCTCCCTCAGAAGGGAATTCATACGCGTCTCTCTGAGGCCTCCGGAGAGCCGTAGAGGATTTAAAGCACTCTATCGAGTCAGGGTTCATGGAGATGGCTGCACAGCAAACTTTGCTGATAGGAAACGCTCGTGCTTACCTTGAGGCCTGGGGGTCACGTTTACTTCGCACTTTAGCTAGGGCAAGCGGTGGGGTGAACTCCTAGCAAGGCACAGGCGACCACCTGGATTCATAGGAGAAAACTCACTTTCTTCCCTGAGGCCTTCTTAGCAGTGACTAGAAGACGGGTAACAGCACTGTCTTTCAGTCAGCCTTGAGGCCGCCACTATGTACCTTTCAAATGGGGGAAAATACTGCCTTTTTCCAGGTTTCTCAATTATACACCGGATCACCCAGCACATATACCTCTCTTCTCTGACAAGCCAAAGGAGGCCCTTGGAACACAATTCGGCCTTCTGCGATGAAACTTTGGGATGCAGTGTGTTCTGCATGTGCTGAATGGCATAATCCTCTAAATGCCCTCAGGAGGCCTAGGTGACTTTGCATGTTCCAAATGCCTAGCAAGGCTCACGGTCAATTTCTACTTTATTTCTGGCTGGACCTAAAGTCTACTTTCTGCCTCACTTAGAGAGACGTCGAGCAGGAGACCCCAAAGTGGATTGGAGCCCCGGTGGTTTCTTTCAGGGCAGCTTAGGTGTCCTCAACGTGGCAGACCCGCATGGAAAAAAAGCCGGCCCAAGAACCGTGCTCCTGGGGCTGTTTCAAAGCTGTGGAACGCTAGCCATAGAGAACAGATTAGTTGCCAGCCCTTTCACCTGCATAGTGAGGGATGGTCCCAGAGCCGTGTATCCCTTGATTGTGCTCAGAAGGCTTCTGGTACACGGTGCACTTCCTTTGAAAGAAATGCCCCCGTGAGAGGCTTGAGCGCTGTGAGGCACACTAAGGCTAAAGCCGTCCATTGACTAAGCCTTCCTGGAAACTGGTGCACCCCTGCCTCTGGTAAAGGGAAAATGTGCACCTTACCTCGAGACTAGAGGTCACATTTAGTTGGCACTTAGGCTAGAGTATGCTCTGGGCTGAGCTCCCAGGAAGGAAGCGCAAGCATTCGGTTTCTTTGGCAAAAGCTCACTGCTCCTCAGAGGCATCTGTGCAGTGAACAGTGTCCTGGTGGTGTGGTGTTCAGGCAGCTTGGAAGCTGCATCGAAGTTGCTTTCCAAAGGGGGAGAGTCGGGCTTCTCTCACATGCTCCAGTTTCCAACTTGACCCCACAGCGCAATTACCATCACTCACTGACTGTCTACTGGAGACTTTCGGCCACACGGGGCCTTTCTATGATCACACTTCGTTGCAGGCGGGGACTTTTGCATGCCGTGCATAGCATTACCTGCTTAATGACTTAGTCAGGCCTAGGTGACTTTGGATCATCCAAAAGTCTCACAAGTTGACCGGTTTTTCTGTTCTTTCTGTCAGGCTGGACCTACAGTGGACCTTGCGTCACAATAGAGAGATGACAGGTAAGAGTTGCCAGGGGGCTCTGTAGGCTCAGGGATTCTTTCAGTGCAGTTCAGAGGGCCTCCACAGAGGGAGAGCCACGTTGAATGTAATACTGGCAAAAACGTTGTCCTGGGGCTGCTTTACAGCGGTAGAAATCAAGCTATGCAAGCGAGGATCAGTTCATTGCCTTTCCCTCTGCATAGAAAGGGTTGAACCCAACAGCCTGTTCTGCGCTGTGTTGCTCGGAAAACAAAAAGGGGACTCACGGCACCCACGCTCTCCCTCAGAAGGGAATTCATACGCGTCTCTCTGAGGCCTCCGGGGAGCCGTAGAGGATTTAAAGCACTCTATCGAGTCAGGGTTCATGGAGATGGCTGCACAGCAAACTTTGCTGATAGGAAACGCTCGTGCTTACCTTGAGGCCTGGGGGTCACGTATACTTCGCACTTTAGCTAGGGCAAGCGGTGGGGTGAACTCCTAGCAAGGCACAGGCGACCACCTGGATTCATAGGAGAAAACTCACTTTCTTCCCTGAGGCCTTCTTAGCAGTGACTCGAAGACGGGTAACAGCACTGTCTTTCAGTCAGCCTTGAGGCCGCCACTATGTACCTTTCAAATGGGGGAAAATACTGCCTTTTTCCAGGCTTCTCAATTATACACCGGATCACCCAGCACATATACCTCTCTTCTCTGACAAGCCAAAGGAGGCCCTTGGAACACAATTCGGCCTTCTGCGATGAAACTTTGGGATGCAGTTTGTTCTGCATGTGCTGAATGGCATAATCCTCTAAATGCCCTCAGGAGGCCGAGGTGACTTTGCATGTTCCAAATGCCTAGCAAGGCTCACGGTCAATCTCTACTTTATTTCGGGCAGGACCTAAAGTCTACTTTCTGCCTCACTTAGAGAGACGTCGAGCAGGAGACCCCAAAGTGGATTGGAGCCCCGGTGGTTTCTTTCAGGGCAGCTTAGGTGTCCTCAACGTGGCAGACCCGCATGGAAAGAAAGCCGACCCAAGAACCGTGCTCCTGGGGCTGTTTCAAAGCTGTGGAACGCTAGCCATAGAGAACAGATTAGTTGCCGGCCCTTTCACCTGCATAGTGAGGGATGGTCCCAGAGCCGTGTATCCCTTGATTGTGCTCAGAAGGCTTCTGGTACACGGTGCACTTCCTTGGAAAGAAATGCCCCCGTGAGAGGCTTGAGCGCTGTGAGGCACACTAAAGCTAAAGCCGTCCATTGACTAAGCCTTCCTGGAAACTGGTGCACCCCTGCCTCTGGTAAAGGGAAAATGTGCACCTTACCTCGAGACTAGAGGTCACATTTAGTTGGCACTTTAGCTACAGTATGCTCTGTGCTGAGCTCCCAAGAAGGAAGCGCAAGCGTTTGGTTTCTTTGGCAAAAGCTCACTGCTCCTCAGAGGCATCTGTGCAGTGAACAGTGTCCTGGTGGTGTGGTGTTCAGGCAGCTTGGAAGCTGCATCGAAGTTGCTTTCCAAAGGGGGAGAGTCGGGCTTCTCTCACATGCTCCAGTTTCCAACTTGACCCCACAGCGCAATTACCATCACTCACTGACTGTCTACTGGAGACTTTCGGCCACACGGGGCCTTTCTATGATCACACTTCGTTGCAGGCGGGGAGTTTTGCATGCCGTGCATAGCATTACCTGCTTAATGACTTAGTCAGGCCTAGGTGACTTTGGATCGTCCAAAAGTCTCACAAGTTGACCGGTTTTTCTGTTCTTTCTGTCAGGCTGGACCTACAGTGGACCTTGCGTCACAATAGAGAGACGACAGGTAAGAGTTGCCAGGGGGCTCTGTAGGCTCAGGGATTCTTTCAGTGCAGTTCAGAGGGCCTCCACAGAGGGAGAGCCACGTTGAATGTAATACTGGCAAAAACGTTGTCCTGGGGCTGCTTTACAGCGGTAGAAATCAAGCTATGCAAGCGAGGATCAGTTCATTGCCTTTCCCTCTGCATAGCAAGGGTTGAACCCAACAGCCTGTTCTGCGCTGTGTTGCTCGGAAAACAAAAAGGGGACTCACGGCACCCACGCTCTCCCTCACAAGGGAATTCATAAGTGTCCCTCTGAGGCCTCCGGAGAGCCGTAGAGGATTTAAAGCACTCTATCGAGTCAGGGTTCATGGAGATGGCTGCACAGCAAACTTTGCTGATAGGAAACGCTCGTGCTTACCTTGAGGCCTGGGGGTCACGTTTACTTTGCAGTTTAGCTAGGGAAAGCGGTGGGGTGAACTCCTAGCAAGGCACAGGCGACCACCTGGATTCATAGGAGAAAACTCACTTTCTTCCCTGAGGCATTCCTAGCAGTGACTAGAAGACGGGTAACAGCACTGTCTTTCAGTCAGCCTTGAGGCCGCCACTATCTACCTTTCAAATGGGGGAAAATACTGCCTTTTTCCAGGTTTCTCAATTATACACCGGATCACCCAGCACATATACCTCTCTTCTCTGACAAGCCAAAGGAGGCCCTTGGAACACAATTCGGCCTTCTGCGATGAAACTTTGGGATGCAGTGTGTTCTGCATGTGCTGAATGGCATAATCCTCTAAATGCCCTCAGGAGGCCTAGGTGACTTTGCATGTTCCAAATGCCTAGCAAGGCTCACGGTCAATTTCTACTTTATTTCTGGCTGGACCTAAAGTCTACTTTCTGCCTCACTTAGAGAGACGTCGAGCAGGAGATCCCAAAGTGGATTGGAGCCCCGGTGGTTTCTTTCAGGGCAGCTTAGGTGTCCTCAACGTGGCAGACCCGCATGGAAAGAAAGCCGGCCCAAGAACCGTGCTCCTGGGGCTGTTTCAAAGCTGTGGAACGCTAGCCATAGAGAACAGATTAGTTGCCGGCCCTTTCACCTGCATAGTGAGGGATGGTCCCAGAGCCGTGTATCCCTTGATTGTGCTCAGAAGGCTTCTGGTACACGGTGCACTTCCTTTGAAAGAAATGCCCCCGTGAGAGGCTTGAGCGCTGTGAGGCACACTAAGGCTAAAGCCGTCCATTGACTAAGCCTTCCTGGAAACTGGTGCACCCCTGCCTCTGGTAAAGGGAAAATGTGCACCTTACCTCGAGACTAGAGGTCACATTTAGTTGGCACTTAGGCTAGAGTATGCTCTGGGCTGAGCTCCCAGGAAGGAAGCGCAAGCGTTCGGTTTCTTTGGCAAAAGCTCACTGCTCCTCAGAGGCATCTGTGCAGTGAACAGTGTCCTGGTGGTGTGGTGTTCAGGCAGCTTGGAAGCTGCATCGAAGTTGCTTTCCAAAGGGGGAGAGTCGGGCTTCTCTCACATGCTCCAGTTTCCAACTTGACCCCACAGCGCAATTACCATCACTCACTGACTGTCTACTGGAGACTTTCGGCCACACGGGGCCTTTCTATGATCACACTTCGTTGCAGGTGGGAATTTTGCATGCCGTGCATAGCATTACCTGCTTAATGACTTAGTCAGGCCTAGGTGACTTTGGATCATCCAAAAGTCTCACAAGTTGACCGGTTTTTCTGTTCTTTCTGTCAGGCTGGACCTACAGTGGACCTTGCGTCACAATAGAGAGATGACAGGTAAGAGTTGCCAGGGGGCTCTGTAGGCTCAGGGATTCTTTCAGTGCAGTTCAGAGGGCCTCCACAGAGGGAGAGCCACGTTGAATGTAATACTGGCAAAAACGTTGTCCTGGGGCTGCTTTACAGCGGTAGAAATCAAGCTATGCAAGCGAGGATCAGTTCATTGCCTTTCCCTCTGCATAGAAAGGGTTGAACCCAACAGCCTGTTCTGCGCTGTGTTGCTCGGAAAACAAAAAGGGGACTCACGGCACCCACGCTCTCCCTCAGAAGGGAATTCATACGCGTCTCTCTGAGGCCTCCGGGGAGCCGTAGAGGATTTAAAGCACTCTATCGAGTCAGGGTTCATGGAGATGGCTGCACAGCAAACTTTGCTGATAGGAAACGCTCGTGCTTACCTTGAGGCCTTGGGGTCACGTTTACTTCGCACTTTAGCTAGGGCAAGCGGTGGGGTGAACTCCTAGCAAGGCACAGGCGACCACCTGGATTCATAGGAGAAAACTCACTTTCTTCCCTGAGGCCTTCTTAGCAGTGACTAGAAGACGGGTAACAGCACTGTCTTTCAGTCAGCCTTGAGGCCGCCACTATGTACCTTTCAAATGGGGGAAAATACTGCCTTTTTCCAGGTTTCTCAATTATACACCGGATCACCCAGCACATATACCTCTCTTCTCTGACAAGCCAAAGGAGGCCCTTGGAACACAATTGGGCCTTCTGCGATGAAACTTTGGGATGCAGTGTGTTCTGCATGTGCTGAATGGCATAATCCTCTAAATGCCCTCAGGAGGCCTAGGTGACTTTGCATGTTCCAAATGCCTAGCAAGGCTCACGGTCAATTTCTACTTTATTTCTGGCTGGACCTAAAGTCTACTTTCTGCCTCACTTAGAGAGACGTCGAGCAGGAGACCCCAAAGTGGATTGGAGCCCCGGTGGTTTCTTTCAGGGCAGCTTAGGTGTCCTCAACGTGGCAGACCCGCATGGAAAGAAAGCCGGCCCAAGAACCGTGCTCCTGGGGCTGTTTCAAAGCTGTGGAACGCTAGCCATAGAGAACAGATTAGTTGCCGGCCCTTTCACCTGCATAGTGAGGGATGGTCCCAGAGCCGTGTATCCCTTGATTGTGCTCAGAAGGCTTCTGGTACACGGTGCACTTCCTTGGAAAGAAATGCCCCCGTGAGAGGCTTGAGCGCTGTGAGGCACACTAAAGCTAAAGCCGTCCATTGACTAAGCCTTCCTGGAAACTGGTGCACCCCTGCCTCTGGTAAATGGAAAATGTGCACCTTACCTCGAGACTAGAGGTCACATTTAGTTGGCACTTAGGCTAGAGTATGCTCTGGGCTGAGCTCCCAGGAAGGAAGCGCAAGCGTTCGGTTTCTTTGGCAAAAGCTCACTGCTCCTCAGAGGCATCTGTGCAGTGAACAGTGTCCTGGTGGTGTGGTGTTCAGGCAGCTTGGAAGCTGCATCGAAGTTGCTTTCCAAAGGGGGAGAGTCGGGCTTCTCTCACATGCTCCAGTTTCCAACTTGACCCCACAGCGCAATTACCATCACTCACTGACTGTCTACTGGAGACTTTCGGCCACACGGGGCCTTTCTATGATCACACTTCGTTGCAGGCGGGGACTTTTGCATGCCGTGCATAGCATTACCTGCTTAATGACTTAGTCAGGCCTAGGTGGCTTTGGATCATCCAAAAGTATCACAAGTTGACCGGTTTTTCTGTTCTTTCTGTCAGGCTGGACCTACAGTGGACCTTGCGTCACAATAGAGAGATGACAGGTAAGAGTTGCCAGGGGGCTCTGTAGGCTCAGGGATTCTTTCAGTGCAGTTCAGAGGGCCTCCACAGAGGGAGAGCCACGTTGAATGTAATACTGGCAAAAACGTTGTCCTGGGGCTGCTTTACAGCGGTAGAAATCAAGCTATGCAAGCGAGGATCAGTTCATTGCCTTTCCCTCTGCATAGAAAGGGTTGAACCCAACAGCCTGTTCTGCGCTGTGTTGCTCGGAAAACAAAAAGGGGACTCACGGCACCCACGCTCTCCCTCAGAAGGGAATTCATACGCGTCTCTCTGAGGCCTCCGGAGAGCCGTAGAGGATTTAAAGCACTCTATCGAGTCAGGGTTCATGGAGATGGCTGCACAGCAAACTTTGCTGATAGGAAACGCTCGTGCTTACCTTGAGGCCTCGGGGTCACGTTTACTTCGCACTTTAGCTAGGGCAAGCGGTGGGGTGAACTCCTAGCAAGGCACAGGCGACCACCTGGATTCATAGGAGAAAACTCACTTTCTTCCCTGAGGCCTTCTTAGCAGTGACTAGAAGACGGGTAACAGCACTGTCTTTCAGTCAGCCTTGAGGCCGCCACTATGTACCTTTCAAATGGGGGAAAATACTGCCTTTTTCCAGGCTTCTCAATTATACACCGGATCACCCAGCACATATACCTCTCTTCTCTGACAAGCCAAAGGAGGCCCTTGGAACACAATTCGGCCTTCTGCGATGAAACTTTGGGATGCAGTGTGTTCTGCATGTGCTGAATGGCATAATCCTCTAAATGCCCTCAGGAGGCCGAGGTGACTTTGCATGTTCCAAATGCCTAGCAAGGCTCACGGTCAATCTCTACTTTATTTCGGGCTGGACCTAAAGTCTACTTTCTGCCTCACTTAGAGAGACGTCGAGCAGGAGACCCCAAAGTGGATTGGAGCCCCGGTGGTTTCTTTCAGGGCAGCTTAGGTGTCCTCAACGTGGCAGACCCGCATGGAAAGAAAGCCGACCCAAGAACCGTGCTCCTGGGGCTGTTTCAAAGCTGTGGAACGCTAGCCATAGAGAACAGATTAGTTGCCGGCCCTTTCACCTGCATAGTGAGGGATGGTCCCAGAGCCGTGTATCCCTTGATTGTGCTCAGAAGGCTTCTGGTACACGGTGCACTTCCTTTGAAAGAAATGCCCCCGTGAGAGGCTTGAGCGCTGTGAGGCACACTAAGGCTAAAGCCGTCCATTGACTAAGCCTTCCTGGAAACTGGTGCACCCCTGCCTCTGGTAAAGGGAAAATGTGCACCTTACCTCGAGACTAGAGGTCACATTTAGTTGGCACTTAGGCTAGAGTATGCTCTGGGCTGAGCTCCCAGGAAGGAAGCGCAAGCGTTCGGTTTCTTTGGCAAAAGCTCACTGCTCCTCAGAGGCATCTGTGCAGTGAACAGTGTCCTGGTGGTGTGGTGTTCAGGCAGCTTGGAAGCTGCATCGAAGTTGCTTTCCAAAGGGGGAGAGTCGGGCTTCTCTCACATGCTCCAGTTTCCAACTTGACCCCACAGCGCAATTACCATCACTCACTGACTGTCTACTGGAGACTTTAGGCCACACGGGGACTTTGTATGATCACACTTCGTTGCAGGCGGGGTCTTTTGCATGCCGTGCCTAGCATTACCCGCTTAATGATTTAGTCAGGCCTAGGTGACTTTGGATCGTCCAAATGTCTCACAAGTTGACGGGTTTCTCTGTTCTTTCTGTCAGGCTGGACCTACAGTGTACCTTGCGTAACAATAGAGAGATGACAGGTAACATTTGCCAGGGGGCTCTGTAGGCTCACGGATTCTTTCAGTGCAGTTCAGAGGGCCTCCACAGAGGGAGAGCCACGTGGAATGTAATACGGGCAAAAACGTTGTCCTGGGGCTGCTTTACAGCGGTAGAAATCAAGCTATGCAAGCGAGGATCCGTTCATTGCCCTTCCCTCTGCATAGAAAGGGTTGACCCCAACAGCCGGTTCTGCGCTGTGTTGCTCGGAAGACAAAACGGAGACTCACGGCACCCACGCCCTCCCTCAGAAGGGAATTCATACGCGACACTCTGAGGCCTCTGGAGAGCCGTAGAGGAGTTAAACCACTCTATCGAGTCAGGGTTTATGGAGATGGCTGCACAGCAAACTTTGCTGATAGGAAACGCTCGTGCTTACCTTGAGGCCTGGGGTCACGTTTCCTGTGCACTTTAGCTAGGGCAAGACGTGGGATGAGCTCCTAGCAAGGCACTGGCGACCACCTGGTTTCGTAGGAGAAAACTCACTTTCTTCCCTGAGGCATTCCTGGCAGTGAGTAGAAGACGGGTAACGGCCCTGTCTTTCAGTCAGCCTTGAGGCCGCCACTATCTACCTTTCAAATGGGGGAAAATACTGCCTTTTTCCAGGCTTCTCAATTACACACCGCAACACCCAGCACATATACCTCTCTTCTCTGACAAGCTAAAGGAGGCCCTTGGAACACAATTCGGCCTTCTGTGATGAAACTTTGAGATGCAGTGTGTTCTGCTTGTGCTGAATGGCATAATACTCTAAATGCCCTCAGGAGGCCGAGGTGACTTTGCATGTTCCAAATGCCTAGCAAGGCTCAGGGTCAATCTCTACTTTATTTCGGGCTAGACCTAAAGTCTACTTTCTGCCTCACTTAGAGAGACGTCGAGCAGGAGACCCCAAAGTGGATTGGAGCCCCGGTGGTTTCTATCAGGGCAGCTTAGGTGTCCTCAACGTGGCAGACCCGCATGGAAAGAAAGCCAGCCCAAGAACCGTGCTCCTGGGGCTCTTTCAAAGCTGTGGAACGCTAGCCATAGAGAACAGATTAGTGGCCGGCCCTTTCACCTGCATAGTGAGGGATGGTCCCAGAGCCGTGTATCCCTTGATTGTGCTCAGAAGGCTTCTGGTACACGGTGCACTTCCTTGGAAAGAAGTGCCCCCGTGAGAGGCTTGAGCGCTGTGAGGCATACTAAAGCTAAAGCCGATCATTGACTAAGACTTCCTGGAAACGGGTGCACCCCTGCCGCTGGTAATGGGCAAATGTGCCCCTTACTTCGAGACGAGAGGCCGCATTTAAGTTGGCACTTTAGCTACAGTATGCTCTCGGCTGAGCTCCCAGGAAGGAAGTGCAAGCGCCCGGTTTCTTTTGCAAAAGCTCACTGCTCCTCAGAGGCATCTGTGGAGTGAACAGTGTCCTGGTGGTGCGGTGTTCAGGCAGCTTGGATGCTGCACCGAAGTTGCTTTCCAAAGGGAGAGAGTCGGGCTTCTCCCACGTGCTCCAGTTTCCATCTTGACCCCACAGCGCATTTACCAGTAGTCTCTGACTGTCTACTGGAGACTTTCGGCCACACGGGGCCTTTGTATGATCACACTTCGTTGCAGGCGGGGTCTTTTGCATGCCGTACCTAGCATTACCCGCTTAATGACTTAGTCAGGCCTAGGTGACTTTGGATCGTCCAAATGTCTCACAAGTTGACCGGTTTTTCTGTTCTTTCTGTCAGGCTGGACCTACAGTGTACCTTGTGTCACAATAGAGAGATGACAGGTAAGCGTTGCCAGGGGGCTCTGTAGGCTCAGGGATTCTTTCAGTGCAGTTCAGAGGGCCTCCACAGAGGGAGAGCCACGTGGAATGTAATCCTGGCAAAAACGTTGTCCTGGGGCTGCTTTACAGCGGTAGAAATCAAGCTATGCAAGCGAGGATCCGTTCATTGCCCTTCCCTCTGCAGAGAAAGCGTTGACCCCAACAGCCGGTTCTGCGCTGTGTTGCTCGGAAAACAAAAAGGAGACTCACGGCACCCACGCCCTCCCTCAGAAGGGAATTCATACGCGACACTCTGAGGCCTCTGGAGAGCCGTAGAGGAGTTAAAGCACTCTATCGAGTCAGGGTTCATGGAGATGGCTGCACAGCAAACTTTGCTGATAGGAAACGCTCGTGCTTACCTTGAGGCCTGGGGTCACGTTTACTGAGCACTTTAGCTAGGGCAAGACGTGGGATGAGCTCCTAGCAAGGCACTGGCGACCACCTGGTTTCGTAGGAGAAAACTCACTTTCTTCCCTGAGGCATTCCTGGCAGTGAGTAGAAGACGGGTAACGGCACTGTCTTTCAGTCAGCCTTGAGGCCGCCACTATCTACCTTTCAAATGGGGGAAAATACTGCCTTTTTCCAGGCTTCTCAATTACACACCGCAACACCCAGCACATATACCTCTCTTCTCTGACAAGCTAAAGGAGGCCCTTGGAACACAATTCGGCCTTCTGTGATGAAACTTGCAGATGCAGTGTGTTCTGCATGTGCTGAATGGCATAATCCTCTAAATGCCCTCAGGAGGCCGAGGTGACTTTGCATGTTCCAAATGCCTAGCAAGGCTCAGGGTCAATCTCTACTTTATTTCTGGCTGGACCTAAAGTCTACTTTCTGCCTCACTTAGAGAGACGTCGAGCAGGAGACCCCAAAGTGGATTGGAGCCCCGGTGGTTTCTATCAGGGCAGCTTAGGTGTCCTCAACGTGGCAGACCCGCATGGAAAGAAAGCCGGCCCAAGAACCGTGCTCCTGGGGCTCTTTCAAAGCTGTTGAACGCTAGCCATAGAGAACAGATTAGTTGCCGGCCCTTTCACCTGCATAGTGAGGGATGATCCCAGAGCCGTGTATCCCTTGATTGTGCTCAGAAGGCTTCTGGTACACGGTGCACTTCCTTGGAAAGAAATGCCCCCGTGAGAGGCTTGAGCGCTGTCAGGCACACTAAAGCTAAAGCCGTCCATTGACTAAGCCTTCCTGGAAACTGGTGCACCCCTGCCTCTGGTAAAGGGAAAATGTGCACCTTACCTCGAGACTAGAGGTCACATTTAGTTGGCACTTAGGCTAGAGTATGCTCTGGGCTGAGCTCCCAGGAAGGAAGCGCAAGCGTTCGGTTTCTTTGGCAAAAGCTCACTGCTCCTCAGAGGCATCTGTGCAGTGAACAGTGTCCTGGTGGTGTGGTGTTCAGGCAGCTTGGAAGCTGCATCGAAGTTGTTTCCAAAGGGGGAGAGTCGGGCTTCTCTCACATGCTCCAGTTTCCAACTTGACCCCACAGCGCAATTACCATCACTCACTGACTGTCTACTGGAGACTTTCGGCCACACGGGGCCTTTCTATGATCACACTTCGTTGCAGGCGGGGAGTTTTGCATGCCGTGCATAGCATTACCTGCTTAATGACTTAGTCAGGCCTAGGTGACTTTGGATCGTCCAAAAGTCTCACAAGTTGACCGGTTTTTCTGTTCTTTCTGTCAGGCTGGACCTACAGTGGACCTTGCGTCACAATAGAGAGATGACAGGTAAGAGTTGCCAGGGGGCTCTGTAGGCTCAGGGATTCTTTCAGTGCAGTTCAGAGGGCCTCCACAGAGGGAGAGCCACGTTGAATGTAATACTGGCAAAAACGTTGTCCTGGGGCTGCTTTACAGCGGTAGAAATCAAGCTATGCAAGCGAGGATCAGTTCATTGCCTTTCCCTCTGCATAGAAAGGGTTGACCCCAACAGCCTGTTCTGCGCTGTGTTGCTCGGAAAACAAAAAGGGGACTCACGGCACCCACGCTCTCCCTCAGAAGGGAATTCATACGCGTCTCTCTGAGGCCTCCGGAGAGCCGTAGAGGATTTAAAGCACTCTATCGAGTCAGGGTTCATGGAGATGGCTGCACAGCAAACTTTGCTGATAGGAAACGCTCGTGCTTACCTTGAGGCCTGGGGGTCACGTTTACTTCGCACTTTAGCTAGGGCAAGCGGTGGGGTGAACTCCTAGCAAGGCACAGGCGACCACCTGGATTCATAGGAGAAAACTCACTTTCTTCCCTGAGGCCTTCTTAGCAGTGACTAGAAGACGGGTAACAGCACTGTCTTTCAGTCAGCCTTGAGGCCGCCACTATGTACCTTTCAAATGGGGGAAAATACTGCCTTTTTCCAGGTTTCTCAATTATACACCGGATCACCCAGCACATATACCTCTCTTCTCTGACAAGCCAAAGGAGGCCCTTGGAACACAATTCGGCCTTCTGCGATGAAACTTTGGGATGCAGTGTGTTCTGCATGTGCTGAATGGCATAATCCTCTAAATGCCCTCAGGAGGCCTAGGTGACTTTGCATGTTCCAAATGCCTAGCAAGGCTCACGGTCAATTTCTACTTTATTTCTGGCTGGACCTAAAGTCTACTTTCTGCCTCACTTAGAGAGACGTCGAGCAGGAGACCCCAAAGTGGATTGGAGCCCCGGTGGTTTCTTTCAGGGCAGCTTAGGTGTCCTCAACGTGGCAGACCCGCATGGAAAAAAAGCCGGCCCAAGAACCGTGCTCCTGGGGCTGTTTCAAAGCTGTGGAACGCTAGCCATAGAGAACAGATTAGTTGCCAGCCCTTTCACCTGCATAGTGAGGGATGGTCCCAGAGCCGTGTATCCCTTGATTGTGCTCAGAAGGCTTCTGGTACACGGTGCACTTCCTTTGAAAGAAATGCCCCCGTGAGAGGCTTGAGCGCTGTGAGGCACACTAAGGCTAAAGCCGTCCATTGACTAAGCCTTCCTGGAAACTGGTGCACCCCTGCCTCTGGTAAAGGGAAAATGTGCACCTTACCTCGAGACTAGAGGTCACATTTAGTTGGCACTTAGGCTAGAGTATGCTCTGGGCTGAGCTCCCAGGAAGGAAGCGCAAGCATTCGGTTTCTTTGGCAAAAGCTCACTGCTCCTCAGAGGCATCTGTGCAGTGAACAGTGTCCTGGTGGTGTGGTGTTCAGGCAGCTTGGAAGCTGCATCGAAGTTGCTTTCCAAAGGGGGAGAGTCGGGCTTCTCTCACATGCTCCAGTTTCCAACTTGACCCCACAGCGCAATTACCATCACTCACTGACTGTCTACTGGAGACTTTCGGCCACACGGGGCCTTTCTATGATCACACTTCGTTGCAGGCGGGGACTTTTGCATGCCGTGCATAGCATTACCTGCTTAATGACTTAGTCAGGCCTAGGTGACTTTGGATCATCCAAAAGTCTCACAAGTTGACCGGTTTTTCTGTTCTTTCTGTCAGGCTGGACCTACAGTGGACCTTGCGTCACAATAGAGAGATGACAGGTAAGAGTTGCCAGGGGGCTCTGTAGGCTCAGGGATTCTTTCAGTGCAGTTCAGAGGGCCTCCACAGAGGGAGAGCCACGTTGAATGTAATACTGGCAAAAACGTTGTCCTGGGGCTGCTTTACAGCGGTAGAAATCAAGCTATGCAAGCGAGGATCAGTTCATTGCCTTTCCCTCTGCATAGAAAGGGTTGAACCCAACAGCCTGTTCTGCGCTGTGTTGCTCGGAAAACAAAAAGGGGACTCACGGCACCCACGCTCTCCCTCAGAAGGGAATTCATACGCGTCTCTCTGAGGCCTCCGGGGAGCCGTAGAGGATTTAAAGCACTCTATCGAGTCAGGGTTCATGGAGATGGCTGCACAGCAAACTTTGCTGATAGGAAACGCTCGTGCTTACCTTGAGGCCTGGGGGTCACGTATACTTCGCACTTTAGCTAGGGCAAGCGGTGGGGTGAACTCCTAGCAAGGCACAGGCGACCACCTGGATTCATAGGAGAAAACTCACTTTCTTCCCTGAGGCCTTCTTAGCAGTGACTCGAAGACGGGTAACAGCACTGTCTTTCAGTCAGCCTTGAGGCCGCCACTATGTACCTTTCAAATGGGGGAAAATACTGCCTTTTTCCAGGCTTCTCAATTATACACCGGATCACCCAGCACATATACCTCTCTTCTCTGACAAGCCAAAGGAGGCCCTTGGAACACAATTCGGCCTTCTGCGATGAAACTTTGGGATGCAGTTTGTTCTGCATGTGCTGAATGGCATAATCCTCTAAATGCCCTCAGGAGGCCGAGGTGACTTTGCATGTTCCAAATGCCTAGCAAGGCTCACGGTCAATCTCTACTTTATTTCGGGCAGGACCTAAAGTCTACTTTCTGCCTCACTTAGAGAGACGTCGAGCAGGAGACCCCAAAGTGGATTGGAGCCCCGGTGGTTTCTTTCAGGGCAGCTTAGGTGTCCTCAACGTGGCAGACCCGCATGGAAAGAAAGCCGACCCAAGAACCGTGCTCCTGGGGCTGTTTCAAAGCTGTGGAACGCTAGCCATAGAGAACAGATTAGTTGCCGGCCCTTTCACCTGCATAGTGAGGGATGGTCCCAGAGCCGTGTATCCCTTGATTGTGCTCAGAAGGCTTCTGGTACACGGTGCACTTCCTTGGAAAGAAATGCCCCCGTGAGAGGCTTGAGCGCTGTGAGGCACACTAAAGCTAAAGCCGTCCATTGACTAAGCCTTCCTGGAAACTGGTGCACCCCTGCCTCTGGTAAAGGGAAAATGTGCACCTTACCTCGAGACTAGAGGTCACATTTAGTTGGCACTTTAGCTACAGTATGCTCTGTGCTGAGCTCCCAAGAAGGAAGCGCAAGCGTTTGGTTTCTTTGGCAAAAGCTCACTGCTCCTCAGAGGCATCTGTGCAGTGAACAGTGTCCTGGTGGTGTGGTGTTCAGGCAGCTTGGAAGCTGCATCGAAGTTGCTTTCCAAAGGGGGAGAGTCGGGCTTCTCTCACATGCTCCAGTTTCCAACTTGACCCCACAGCGCAATTACCATCACTCACTGACTGTCTACTGGAGACTTTCGGCCACACGGGGCCTTTCTATGATCACACTTCGTTGCAGGCGGGGAGTTTTGCATGCCGTGCATAGCATTACCTGCTTAATGACTTAGTCAGGCCTAGGTGACTTTGGATCGTCCAAAAGTCTCACAAGTTGACCGGTTTTTCTGTTCTTTCTGTCAGGCTGGACCTACAGTGGACCTTGCGTCACAATAGAGAGACGACAGGTAAGAGTTGCCAGGGGGCTCTGTAGGCTCAGGGATTCTTTCAGTGCAGTTCAGAGGGCCTCCACAGAGGGAGAGCCACGTTGAATGTAATACTGGCAAAAACGTTGTCCTGGGGCTGCTTTACAGCGGTAGAAATCAAGCTATGCAAGCGAGGATCAGTTCATTGCCTTTCCCTCTGCATAGCAAGGGTTGAACCCAACAGCCTGTTCTGCGCTGTGTTGCTCGGAAAACAAAAAGGGGACTCACGGCACCCACGCTCTCCCTCACAAGGGAATTCATAAGTGTCCCTCTGAGGCCTCCGGAGAGCCGTAGAGGATTTAAAGCACTCTATCGAGTCAGGGTTCATGGAGATGGCTGCACAGCAAACTTTGCTGATAGGAAACGCTCGTGCTTACCTTGAGGCCTGGGGGTCACGTTTACTTTGCAGTTTAGCTAGGGAAAGCGGTGGGGTGAACTCCTAGCAAGGCACAGGCGACCACCTGGATTCATAGGAGAAAACTCACTTTCTTCCCTGAGGCATTCCTAGCAGTGACTAGAAGACGGGTAACAGCACTGTCTTTCAGTCAGCCTTGAGGCCGCCACTATCTACCTTTCAAATGGGGGAAAATACTGCCTTTTTCCAGGTTTCTCAATTATACACCGGATCACCCAGCACATATACCTCTCTTCTCTGACAAGCCAAAGGAGGCCCTTGGAACACAATTCGGCCTTCTGCGATGAAACTTTGGGATGCAGTGTGTTCTGCATGTGCTGAATGGCATAATCCTCTAAATGCCCTCAGGAGGCCTAGGTGACTTTGCATGTTCCAAATGCCTAGCAAGGCTCACGGTCAATTTCTACTTTATTTCTGGCTGGACCTAAAGTCTACTTTCTGCCTCACTTAGAGAGACGTCGAGCAGGAGATCCCAAAGTGGATTGGAGCCCCGGTGGTTTCTTTCAGGGCAGCTTAGGTGTCCTCAACGTGGCAGACCCGCATGGAAAGAAAGCCGGCCCAAGAACCGTGCTCCTGGGGCTGTTTCAAAGCTGTGGAACGCTAGCCATAGAGAACAGATTAGTTGCCGGCCCTTTCACCTGCATAGTGAGGGATGGTCCCAGAGCCGTGTATCCCTTGATTGTGCTCAGAAGGCTTCTGGTACACGGTGCACTTCCTTTGAAAGAAATGCCCCCGTGAGAGGCTTGAGCGCTGTGAGGCACACTAAGGCTAAAGCCGTCCATTGACTAAGCCTTCCTGGAAACTGGTGCACCCCTGCCTCTGGTAAAGGGAAAATGTGCACCTTACCTCGAGACTAGAGGTCACATTTAGTTGGCACTTAGGCTAGAGTATGCTCTGGGCTGAGCTCCCAGGAAGGAAGCGCAAGCGTTCGGTTTCTTTGGCAAAAGCTCACTGCTCCTCAGAGGCATCTGTGCAGTGAACAGTGTCCTGGTGGTGTGGTGTTCAGGCAGCTTGGAAGCTGCATCGAAGTTGCTTTCCAAAGGGGGAGAGTCGGGCTTCTCTCACATGCTCCAGTTTCCAACTTGACCCCACAGCGCAATTACCATCACTCACTGACTGTCTACTGGAGACTTTCGGCCACACGGGGCCTTTCTATGATCACACTTCGTTGCAGGTGGGAATTTTGCATGCCGTGCATAGCATTACCTGCTTAATGACTTAGTCAGGCCTAGGTGACTTTGGATCATCCAAAAGTCTCACAAGTTGACCGGTTTTTCTGTTCTTTCTGTCAGGCTGGACCTACAGTGGACCTTGCGTCACAATAGAGAGATGACAGGTAAGAGTTGCCAGGGGGCTCTGTAGGCTCAGGGATTCTTTCAGTGCAGTTCAGAGGGCCTCCACAGAGGGAGAGCCACGTTGAATGTAATACTGGCAAAAACGTTGTCCTGGGGCTGCTTTACAGCGGTAGAAATCAAGCTATGCAAGCGAGGATCAGTTCATTGCCTTTCCCTCTGCATAGAAAGGGTTGAACCCAACAGCCTGTTCTGCGCTGTGTTGCTCGGAAAACAAAAAGGGGACTCACGGCACCCACGCTCTCCCTCAGAAGGGAATTCATACGCGTCTCTCTGAGGCCTCCGGGGAGCCGTAGAGGATTTAAAGCACTCTATCGAGTCAGGGTTCATGGAGATGGCTGCACAGCAAACTTTGCTGATAGGAAACGCTCGTGCTTACCTTGAGGCCTTGGGGTCACGTTTACTTCGCACTTTAGCTAGGGCAAGCGGTGGGGTGAACTCCTAGCAAGGCACAGGCGACCACCTGGATTCATAGGAGAAAACTCACTTTCTTCCCTGAGGCCTTCTTAGCAGTGACTAGAAGACGGGTAACAGCACTGTCTTTCAGTCAGCCTTGAGGCCGCCACTATGTACCTTTCAAATGGGGGAAAATACTGCCTTTTTCCAGGTTTCTCAATTATACACCGGATCACCCAGCACATATACCTCTCTTCTCTGACAAGCCAAAGGAGGCCCTTGGAACACAATTGGGCCTTCTGCGATGAAACTTTGGGATGCAGTGTGTTCTGCATGTGCTGAATGGCATAATCCTCTAAATGCCCTCAGGAGGCCTAGGTGACTTTGCATGTTCCAAATGCCTAGCAAGGCTCACGGTCAATTTCTACTTTATTTCTGGCTGGACCTAAAGTCTACTTTCTGCCTCACTTAGAGAGACGTCGAGCAGGAGACCCCAAAGTGGATTGGAGCCCCGGTGGTTTCTTTCAGGGCAGCTTAGGTGTCCTCAACGTGGCAGACCCGCATGGAAAGAAAGCCGGCCCAAGAACCGTGCTCCTGGGGCTGTTTCAAAGCTGTGGAACGCTAGCCATAGAGAACAGATTAGTTGCCGGCCCTTTCACCTGCATAGTGAGGGATGGTCCCAGAGCCGTGTATCCCTTGATTGTGCTCAGAAGGCTTCTGGTACACGGTGCACTTCCTTGGAAAGAAATGCCCCCGTGAGAGGCTTGAGCGCTGTGAGGCACACTAAAGCTAAAGCCGTCCATTGACTAAGCCTTCCTGGAAACTGGTGCACCCCTGCCTCTGGTAAATGGAAAATGTGCACCTTACCTCGAGACTAGAGGTCACATTTAGTTGGCACTTAGGCTAGAGTATGCTCTGGGCTGAGCTCCCAGGAAGGAAGCGCAAGTGTTCGGTTTCTTTGGCAAAAGCTCACTGCTCCTCAGAGGCATCTGTGGAGTGAACAGTGTCCTGGTGGTGTGGTGTTCAGGCAGCTTGGAAGCTGCATCGAAGTTGCTTTCCAAAGGGGGAGAGTCGGGCTTCTCTCACATGCTCCAGTTTCCAACTTGACCCCACAGCGCAATTACCATCACTCACTGACTGTCTACTGGAGACTTTCGGCCACACGGGGCCTTTCTATGATCACACTTCGTTGCAGGCGGGGAGTTTTGCATGCCGTGCATAGCATTACCTGCTTAATGACTTAGTCAGGCCTAGGTGACTTTGGATCGTCCAAAAGTCTCACAAGTTGACCGGTTTTTCTGTTCTTTCTGTCAGGCTGGACCTACAGTGGACCTTGCGTCACAATAGAGAGATGACAGGTAAGAGTTGCCAGGGGGCTCTGTAGGCTCAGGGATTCTTTCAGTGCAGTTCAGAGGGCCTCCACAGAGGGAGAGCCACGTTGAATGTAATACTGGCAAAAACGTTGTCCTGGGGCTGCTTTACAGCGGTAGAAATCAAGCTATGCAAGCGAGGATCAGTTCATTGCCTTTCCCTCTGCATAGAAAGGGTTGAACCCAACAGCCTGTTCTGCGCTGTGTTGCTCGGAAAACAAAAAGGGGACTCACGGCACCCACGCTCTCCCTCAGAAGGGAATTCATACGCGTCTCTCTGAGGCCTCCGGGGAGCCGTAGAGGATTTAAAGCACTCTATCGAGTCAGGGTTCATGGAGATGGCTGCACATCAAACTTTGCTGATAGGAAACGCTCGTGCTTACCTTGAGGCCTGGGGGTCACGTTTACTTCGCACTTTAGCTAGGGCAAGCGGTGGGGTGAACTCCTAGCAAGGCACAGGCGACCACCTGGATTCATAGGAGAAAACTCACTTTCTTCCCTGAGGCCTTCTTAGCAGTGACTCGAAGACGGGTAACAGCACTGTCTTTCAGTCAGCCTTGAGGCCGCCACTATGTACCTTTCAAATGGGGGAAAATACTGCCTTTTTCCAGGCTTCTCAATTATACACCGGATTACCCAGCACATATACCTCTCTTCTCTGACAAGCCAAAGGAGGCCCTTGGAACACAATTCGGCCTTCTGCGATGAAACTTTGGGATGCAGTTTGTTCTGCATGTGCTGAATGGCATAATCCTCTAAATGCCCTCAGTAGGCCGAGGTGACTTTGCATGTTCCAAATGCCTAGCAAGGCTCACGGTCAATCTCTACTTTATTTCGGGCAGGACCTAAAGTCTACTTTCTGCCTCACTTAGAGAGACGTCGAGCAGGAGACCCCAAAGTGGATTGGAGCCCCGGTGGTTTCTTTCAGGGCAGCTTAGGTGTCCTCAACGTGGCAGACCCGCATGGAAAGAAAGCCGACCCAAGAACCGTGCTCCTGGGGCTGTTTCAAAGCTGTGGAACGCTAGCCATAGAGAACAGATTAGTTGCCGGCCCTTTCACCTGCATAGTGAGGGATGGTCCCAGAGCCGTGTATCCCTTGATTGTGCTCAGAAGGCTTCTGGTACACGGTGCACTTCCTTGGAAAGAAATGCCCCCGTGAGAGGCTTGAGCGCTGTGAGGCACACTAAAGCTAAAGCCGTCCATTGACTAAGCCTTCCTGGAAACTGGTGCACCCCTGCCTCTGGTAAAGGGAAAATGTGCACCTTACCTCGAGACTAGAGGTCACATTTAGTTGGCACTTTAGCTACAGTATGCTCTGTGCTGAGCTCCCAAGAAGGAAGCGCAAGCGTTTGGTTTCTTTGGCAAAAGCTCACTGCTCCTCAGAGGCATCTGTGCAGTGAACAGTGTCCTGGTGGTGTGGTGTTCAGGCAGCTTGGAAGCTGCATCGAAGTTGCTTTCCAAAGGGGGAGAGTCGGGCTTCTCTCACATGCTCCAGTTTCCAACTTGACCCCACAGCGCAATTACCATCACTCACTGACTGTCTACTGGAGACTTTCGGCCACACGGGGCCTTTCTATGATCACACTTCGTTGCAGGCGGGGAGTTTTGCATGCCGTGCATAGCATTACCTGCTTAATGACTTAGTCAGGCCTAGGTGACTTTGGATCGTCCAAAAGTCTCACAAGTTGACCGGTTTTTCTGTTCTTTCTGTCAGGCTGGACCTACAGTGGACCTTGCGTCACAATAGAGAGACGACAGGTAAGAGTTGCCAGGGGGCTCTGTAGGCTCAGGGATTCTTTCAGTGCAGTTCAGAGGGCCTCCACAGAGGGAGAGCCACGTTGAATGTAATACTGGCAAAAACGTTGTCCTGGGGCTGCTTTACAGCGGTAGAAATCAAGCTATGCAAGCGAGGATCAGTTCATTGCCTTTCCCTCTGCATAGCAAGGGTTGAAACCAACAGCCTGTTCTGCGCTGTGTTGCTCGGAAAACAAAAAGGGGACTCACGGCACCCACGCTCTCCCTCACAAGGGAATTCATAAGTGTCCCTCTGAGGCCTCCGGAGAGCCGTAGAGGATTTAAAGCACTCTATCGAGTCAGGGTTCATGGAGATGGCTGCACAGCAAACTTTGCTGATAGGAAACGCTCGTGCTTACCTTGAGGCCTGGGGGTCACGTTTACTTTGCAGTTTAGCTAGGGAAAGCGGTGGGGTGAACTCCTAGCAAGGCACAGGCGACCACCTGGATTCATAGGAGAAAACTCACTTTCTTCCCTGAGGCATTCCTAGCAGTGACTAGAAGACGGGTAACAGCACTGTCTTTCAGTCAGCCTTGAGGCCGCCACTATCTACCTTTCAAATGGGGGAAAATACTGCCTTTTTCCAGGTTTCTCAATTATACACCGGATCACCCAGCACATATACCTCTCTTCTCTGACAAGCCAAAGGAGGCCCTTGGAACACAATTCGGCCTTCTGCGATGAAACTTTGGGATGCAGTGTGTTCTGCATGTGCTGAATGGCATAATCCTCTAAATGCCCTCAGGAGGCCTAGGTGACTTTGCATGTTCCAAATGCCTAGCAAGGCTCACGGTCAATTTCTACTTTATTTCTGGCTGGACCTAAAGTCTACTTTCTGCCTCACTTAGAGAGACGTCGAGCAGGAGATCCCAAAGTGGATTGGAGCCCCGGTGGTTTCTTTCAGGGCAGCTTAGGTGTCCTCAACGTGGCAGACCCGCATGGAAAGAAAGCCGGCCCAAGAACCGTGCTCCTGGGGCTGTTTCAAAGCTGTGGAACGCTAGCCATAGAGAACAGATTAGTTGCCGGCCCTTTCACCTGCATAGTGAGGGATGGTCCCAGAGCCGTGTATCCCTTGATTGTGCTCAGAAGGCTTCTGGTACACGGTGCACTTCCTTTGAAAGAAATGCCCCCGTGAGAGGCTTGAGCGCTGTGAGGCACACTAAGGCTAAAGCCGTCCATTGACTAAGCCTTCCTGGAAACTGGTGCACCCCTGCCTCTGGTAAAGGGAAAATGTGCACCTTACCTCGAGACTAGAGGTCACATTTAGTTGGCACTTAGGCTAGAGTATGCTCGGGGCTGAGCTCCCAGGAAGGAAGCGCAAGCGTTCGGTTTCTTTGGCAAAAGCTCACTGCTCCTCAGAGGCATCTGTGCAGTGAACAGTGTCCTGGTGGTGTGGTGTTCAGGCAGCTTGGAAGCTGCATCGAAGTTGCTTTCCAAAGGGGGAGAGTCGGGCTTCTCTCACATGCTCCAGTTTCCAACTTGACCCCACAGCGCAATTACCATCACTCACTGACTGTCTACTGGAGACTTTCGGCCACACGGGCCCTTTCTATGATCACACTTCGTTGCAGGTGGGAATTTTGCATGCCGTGCATAGCATTACCTGCTTAATGACTTAGTCAGGCCTAGGTGACTTTGGATCATCCAAAAGTCTCACAAGTTGACCGGTTTTTCTGTTCTTTCTGTCAGGCTGGACCTACAGTGGACCTTGCGTCACAATAGAGAGATGACAGGTAAGAGTTGCCAGGGGGCTCTGTAGGCTCAGGGATTCTTTCAGTGCAGTTCAGAGGGCCTCCACAGAGGGAGAGCCACGTTGAATGTAATACTGGCAAAAACGTTGTCCTGGGGCTGCTTTACAGCGGTAGAAATCAAGCTATGCAAGCGAGGATCAGTTCATTGCCTTTCCCTCTGCATAGAAAGGGTTGACCCCAACAGCCTGTTCTGCGCTGTGTTGCTCGGAAAACAAAAAGGGGACTCACGGCACCCACGCTCTCCCTCAGAAGGGAATTCATACGCGTCTCTCTGAGGCCTCCGGGGAGCCGTAGAGGATTTAAAGCACTCTATCGAGTCAGGGTTCATGGAGATGGCTGCACAGCAAACTTTGCTGATAGGAAACGCTCGTGCTTACCTTGAGGCCTTGGGGTCACGTTTACTTCGCACTTTAGCTAGGGCAAGCGGTGGGGTGAACTCCTAGCAAGGCACAGGCGACCACCTGGATTCATAGGAGAAAACTCACTTTCTTCCCTGAGGCCTTCTTAGCAGTGACTAGAAGACGGGTAACAGCACTGTCTTTCAGTCAGCCTTGAGGCCGCCACTATGTACCTTTCAAATGGGGGAAAATACTGCCTTTTTCCAGGTTTCTCAATTATACACCGGATCACCCAGCACATATACCTCTCTTCTCTGACAAGCCAAAGGAGGCCCTTGGAACACAATTCGGCCTTCTGCGATGAAACTTTGGGATGCAGTGTGTTCTGCATGTGCTGAATGGCATAATCCTCTAAATGCCCTCAGGAGGCCTAGGTGACTTTGCATGTTCCAAATGCCTAGCAAGGCTCACGGTCAATTTCTACTTTATTTCTGGCTGGACCTAAAGTCTACTTTCTGCCTCACTTAGAGAGACGTCGAGCAGGAGACCCCAAAGTGGATTGGAGCCCCGGTGGTTTCTTTCAGGGCAGCTTAGGTGTCCTCAACGTGGCAGACCCGCATGGAAAGAAAGCCGGCCCAAGAACCGTGCTCCTGGGGCTGTTTCAAAGCTGTGGAACGCTAGCCATAGAGAACAGATTAGTTGCCGGCCCTTTCACCTGCATAGTGAGGGATGGTCCCAGAGCCGTGTATCCCTTGATTGTGCTCAGAAGGCTTCTGGTACACGGTGCACTTCCTTGGAAAGAAATGCCCCCGTGAGAGGCTTGAGCGCTGTGAGGCACACTAAAGCTAAAGCCGTCCATTGACTAAGCCTTCCTGGAAACTGGTGCACCCCTGCCTCTGGTAAAGGGAAAATGTGCACCTTACCTCGAGACTAGAGGTCACATTTAGTTGGCACTTAGGCTAGAGTATGCTCTGGGCTGAGCTCCCAGGAAGGAAGCGCAAGTGTTCGGTTTCTTTGGCAAAAGCTCACTGCTCCTCAGAGGCATCTGTGGAGTGAACAGTGTCCTGGTGGTGTGGTGTTCAGGCAGCTTGGAAGCTGCATCGAAGTTGCTTTCCAAAGGGGGAGAGTCGGGCTTCTCTCACATGCTCCAGTTTCCAACTTGACCCCACAGCGCAATTACCATCACTCACTGACTGTCTACTGGAGACTTTCGGCCACACGGGGCCTTTCTATGATCACACTTCGTTGCAGGCGGGGAGTTTTGCATGCCGTGCATAGCATTACCTGCTTAATGACTTAGTCAGGCCTAGGTGACTTTGGATCGTCCAAAAGTCTCACAAGTTGACCGGTTTTTCTGTTCTTTCTGTCAGGCTGGACCTACAGTGGACCTTGCGTCACAATAGAGAGATGACAGGTAAGAGTTGCCAGGGGGCTCTGTAGGCTCAGGGATTCTTTCAGTGCAGTTCAGAGGGCCTCCACAGAGGGAGAGCCACGTTGAATGTAATACTGGCAAAAACGTTGTCCTGGGGCTGCTTTACAGCGGTAGAAATCAAGCTATGCAAGCGAGGATCAGTTCATTGCCTTTCCCTCTGCATAGCAAGGGTTGAACCCAACAGCCTGTTCTGCGCTGTGTTGCTCGGAAAACAAAAAGGGGACTCACGGCACCCAGGCTCTCCCTCAGAAGGGAATTCATACGCGTCTCTCTGAGGCCTCCGGAGAGCCGTAGAGGATTTAAAGCGCTCTATCGAGTCAGGGGTCATGGAGATGGCTGCACAGCAAACTTTGCTGATAGGAAACGCTCGTGCTTACCTTGAGGCCTGGGGGTCACGTTTACTTCGCACTTTAGCTAGGGCAAGCGGTGGGGTGAACTCCTAGCAAGGCACAGGCGACCACCTGGATTCATAGGAGAAAACTCACTTTCTTCCCTGAGGCCTTCTTAGCAGTGACTAGAAGACGGGTAACAGCACTGTCTTTCAGTCAGCCTTGAGGCCGCCACTATGTACCTTTCAAATGGGGGAAAATACTGCCTTTTTCCAGGCTTCTCAATTATACACCGGATCACCCAGCACATATACCTCTCTTCTCTGACCAGCCAAAGGAGGCCCTTGGAACACAATTCGGCCTTCTGCGATGAAACTTTGGGATGCAGTGTGTTCTGCATGTGCTGAATGGCATAATCCTCTAAATGCCCTCAGGAGGCCTAGGTGACTTTGCATGTTCCAAATGCCTAGCAAGGCTCACGGTCAATTTCTACTTTATTTCTGGCTGGACCTAAAGTCTACTTTCTGCCTCACTTAGAGAGACGTCGAGCAGGAGACCCCAAATTGGATTGGAGCCCCGGTGGTTTCTTTCAGGGCAGCTTAGGTGTCCTCAACGTGGCAGACCCGCATGGAAAGAAAGCCGGCCCAAGAACCGTGCTCCTGGGGCTGTTTCAAAGCTGTGGAACGCTAGCCATAGAGAACAGATTAGTTGCCAGCCCTTTCACCTGCATAGTGAGGGATGGTCCCAGAGCCGTGTATCCCTTGATTGTGCTCAGAAGGCTTCTGGTACACGGTGCACTTCCTTTGAAAGAAATGCCCCCGTGAGAGGCTTGAGCGCTGTGAGGCACACTAAGGCTAAAGCCGTCCATTGACTAAGCCTTCCTGGAAACTGGTGCACCCCTGCCTCTGGTAAAGGGAAAATGTGCACCTTACCTCGAGACTAGAGGTCACATTTAGTTGGCACTTAGGCTAGAGTATGCTCTGGGCTGAGCTCCCAGGAAGGAAGCGCAAGCGTTCGGTTTCTTTGGCAAAAGCTCACTGCTCCTCAGAGGCATCTGTGCAGTGAACAGTGTCCTGGTGGTGTGGTGTTCAGGCAGCTTGGAAGCTGCATCGAAGTTGCTTTCCAAAGGGGGAGAGTCGGGCTTCTCTCACATGCTCCAGTTTCCAACTTGACCCCACAGCGCAATTACCATCACTCACTGACTGTCTACTGGAGACGTTCGGCCACACGGGGCCTTTCTATGATCACACTTCGTTGCAGGCGGGGACTTTTGCATGCCGTGCATAGCATTACCTGCTTAATGACTTAGTCAGGCCTAGGTGGCTTTGGATCGTCCAAAGTCTCACAAGTTGACCGGTTTTTCTGTTCTTTCTGTCAGGCTGGACCTACAGTGGACCTTGCGTCACAATAGAGAGATGACAGGTAAGAGTTACCAGGGGGCTCTGTAGGCTCAGGGATTCTTTCAGTGCAGTTCAGAGGGCCTCCACAGAGGGAGAGCCACGTTGAATGTAATACTGGCAAAAACGTTGTCCTGGGGCTGCTTTACAGCGGTAGAAATCAAGCTATGCAAGCGAGGATCAGTTCATTGCCTTTCCCTCTGCATAGAAAGGGTTGAACCCAACAGCCTGTTCTGCGCTGTGTTGCTCGGAAAACAAAAAGGGGACTCACGGCACCCACGCTCTCCCTCAGAAGGGAATTCATACGCGTCTCTCTGAGGCCTCCGGGGAGCCGTAGAGGATTTAAAGCACTCTATCGAGTCAGGGTTCATGGAGATGGCTGCACAGCAAACTTTGCTGATAGGAAACGCTCGTGCTTACCTTGAGGCCTGGGGGTCACGTTTACTTCGCACTTTAGCTAGGGCAAGCGGTGGGGTGAACTCCTAGCAAGGCACAGGCGACCACCTGGATTCATAGGAGAAAACTCACTTTCTTCCCTGAGGCCTTCTTAGCAGTGACTAGAAGACGGGTAACAGCACTGTCTTTCAGTCAGCCTTGAGGCCGCCACTATGTACCTTTCAAATGGGGGAAAATACTGCCTTTTAGCAGGCTTCTCAATTATACACCGGATCACCCAGCACATATACCTCTCTTCTCTGACAAGCCAAAGGAGGCCCTTGGAACACAATTCGGCCTTCTGCGATGAAACTTTGGGATGCAGTGTGTTCTGCATGTGCTGAATGGCATAATCCTCTAAATGCCCTCAGGAGGCCGAGGTGACTTTGCATGTTCCAAATGCCTAGCAAGGCTCACGGTCAATCTCTACTTTATTTCTGGCTGGACCTAAAGTCTACTTTCTGCCTCACTTAGAGAGACGTCGAGCAGGAGACCCCAAAGTGGATTGGAGCCCCGGTGGTTTCTTTCAGGGCAGCTTAGGTGTCCTCAACGTGGCAGACCCGCATGGAAAGAAAGCCGACCCAAGAACCGTGCTCCTGGGGCTGTTTCAAAGCTGTGGAACGCTAGCCATAGAGAACAGATTAGTTGCCGGCCCTTTCACCTGCATAGTGAGGGATGGTCCCAGAGCCGTGTATCCCTTGATTGTGCTCAGAAGGCTTCTGGTACACGGTGCACTTCCTTGGAAAGAAATGCCCCCGTGAGAGGCTTGAGCGCTGTGAGGCACACTAAGGCTAAAGCCGTCCATTGACTAAGCCTTCCTGGAAACTGGTGCACCCCTGCCTCTGGTAAAGGGAAAATGTGCACCTTACCTCGAGACTAGAGGTCACATTTAGTTGGCACTTAGGCTAGAGTATGCTCTGGGCTGAGCTCCCAGGAAGGAAGCGCAAGCGTTCGGTTTCTTTGGCAAAAGCTCACTGCTCCTCAGAGGCATCTGTGCAGTGAACAGTGTCCTGGTGGTGTGGTGTTCAGGCAGCTTGGAAGCTGCATCGAAGTTGCTTTCCAAAGGGGGAGAGTCGGGCTTCTCTCACATGCTCCAGTTTCCAACTTGACCCCACAGCGCAATTACCATCACTCACTGACTGTCTACTGGAGACTTTCGGCCACACGGGGCCTTTCTATGATCACACTTCGTTGCAGGCGGGGACTTTTGCATGCCGTGCATAGCATTACCTGCTTAATGACTTAGTCAGGCCTAGGTGGCTTTGGATCGTCCAAAGTCTCACAAGTTGACCGGTTTTTCTGTTCTTTCTGTCAGGCTGGACCTACAGTGGACCTTGCGTCACAATAGAGAGATGACAGGTAAGAGTTGCCAGGGGGCTCTGTAGGCTCAGGGATTCTTTCAGTGCAGTTCAGAGGGCCTCCACAGAGGGAGAGCCACGTTGAATGTAATACTGGCAAAAACGTTGTCCTGGGGCTGCTTTACAGCGGTAGAAATCAAGCTATGCAAGCGAGGATCAGTTCATTGCCTTTCCCTCTGCATAGCAAGGGTTGAACCCAACAGCCTGTTCTGCGCTGTGTTGCTCGGAAAACAAAAAGGGGACTCACGGCACCCAGGCTCTCCCTCAGAAGGGAATTCATACGCGTCTCTCTGAGGCCTCCGGAGAGCCGTAGAGGATTTAAAGCGCTCTATCGAGTCAGGGTTCATGGAGATGGCTGCACAGCAAACTTTGCTGATAGGAAACGCTCGTGCTTACCTTGAGGCCTGGGGGTCACGTTTACTTCGCACTTTAGCTAGGGCAAGCGGTGGGGTGAACTCCTAGCAAGGCACAGGCGACCACCTGGATTCATAGGAGAAAACTCACTTTCTTCCCTGAGGCCTTCTTAGCAGTGACTAGAAGACGGGTAACAGCACTGTCTTTCAGTCAGCCTTGAGGCCGCCACTATGTACCTTTCAAATGGGGGAAAATACTGCCTTTTTCCAGGCTTCTCAATTATACACCGGATCACCCAGCACATATACCTCTCTTCTCTGACAAGCCAAAGGAGGCCCTTGGAACACAATTCGGCCTTCTGCGATGAAACTTTGGGATGCAGTGTGTTCTGCATGTGCTGAATGGCATAATCCTCTAAATGCCCTCAGGAGGCCTAGGTGACTTTGCATGTTCCAAATGCCTAGCAAGGCTCACGGTCAATTTCTACTTTATTTCTGGCTGGACCTAAAGTCTACTTTCTGCCTCACTTAGAGAGACGTCGAGCAGGAGACCCCAAAGTGGATTGGAGCCCCGGTGGTTTCTTTCAGGGCAGCTTAGGTGTCCTCAACGTGGCAGACCCGCATGGAAAGAAAGCCGGCCCAAGAACCGTGCTCCTGGGGCTGTTTCAAAGCTGTGGAACGCTAGCCATAGAGAACAGATTAGTTGCCGGCCCTTTCACATGCATAGTGAGGGATGGTCCCAGAGCCGTGTATCCCTTGATTGTGCTCAGAAGGCTTCTGGTACACGGTGCACTTCCTTGGAAAGAAATGCCCCCGTGAGAGGCTTGAGCGCTGTGAGGCACACTAAAGCTAAAGCCGTCCATTGACTAAGCCTTCCTGGAAACTGGTGCACCCCTGCCTCTGGTAAAGGGAAAATGTGCACCTTACCTCGAGACTAGAGGTCACATTTAGTTGGCACTTAGGCTAGAGTATGCTCTGGGCTGAGCTCCCAGGAAGGAAGCGCAAGTGTTCGGTTTCTTTGGCAAAAGCTCACTGCTCCTCAGAGGCATCTGTGGAGTGAACAGTGTCCTGGTGGTGTGGTGTTCAGGCAGCTTGGAAGCTGCATCGAAGTTGCTTTCCAAAGGGGGAGAGTCGGGCTTCTCTCACATGCTCCAGTTTCCAACTTGACCCCACAGCGCAATTACCATCACTCACTGACTGTCTACTGGAGACTTTCGGCCACACGGGGCCTTTCTATGATCACACTTCGTTGCAGGCGGGGACTTTTGCATGCCGTGCATAGCATTACCTGCTTAATGACTTAGTCAGGCCTAGGTGACTTTGGATCGTCCAAAAGTCTCACAAGTTGACCGGTTTTTCTGTTCTTTCTGTCAGGCTGGACCTACAGTGGACCTTGCGTCACAATAGAGAGATGACAGGTAAGAGTTGCCAGGGGGCTCTGTAGGCTCAGGGATTCTTTCAGTGCAGTTCAGAGGGCCTCCACAGAGGGAGAGCCACGTTGAATGTAATACTGGCAAAAACGTTGTCCTGGGGCTGCTTTACAGCGGTAGAAATCAAGCTATGCAAGCGAGGATCAGTTCATTGCCTTTCCCTCTGCATAGCAAGGGTTGAACCCAACAGCCTGTTCTGCGCTGTGTTGCTCGGAAAACAAAAAGGGGACTCACGGCACCCAGGCTCTCCCTCAGAAGGGAATTCATACGCGTCTCTCTGAGGCCTCCGGAGAGCCGTAGAGGATTTAAAGCGCTCTATCGAGTCAGGGTTCATGGAGATGGCTGCACAGCAAACTTTGCTGATAGGAAACGCTCGTGCTTACCTTGAGGCCTGGGGGTCACGTTTACTTCGCACTTTAGCTAGGGCAAGCGGTGGGGTGAACTCCTAGCAAGGCACAGGCGACCACCTGGATTCATAGGAGAAAACTCACTTTCTTCCCTGAGGCCTTCTTAGCAGTGACTAGAAGACGGGTAACAGCACTGTCTTTCAGTCAGCCTTGAGGCCGCCACTATGTACCTTTCAAATGGGGGAAAATACTGCCTTTTTCCAGGCTTCTCAATTATACACCGGATCACCCAGCACATATACCTCTCTTCTCTGACCAGCCAAAGGAGGCCCTTGGAACACAATTCGGCCTTCTGCGATGAAACTTTGGGATGCAGTGTGTTCTGCATGTGCTGAATGGCATAATCCTCTAAATGCCCTCAGGAGGCCTAGGTGACTTTGCATGTTCCAAATGCCTAGCAAGGCTCACGGTCAATTTCTACTTTATTTCTGGCTGGACCTAAAGTCTACTTTCTGCCTCACTTAGAGAGACGTCGAGCAGGAGACCCCAAATTGGATTGGAGCCCCGGTGGTTTCTTTCAGGGCAGCTTAGGTGTCCTCAACGTGGCAGACCCGCATGGAAAGAAAGCCGGCCCAAGAACCGTGCTCCTGGGGCTGTTTCAAAGCTGTGGAACGCTAGCCATAGAGAACAGATTAGTTGCCAGCCCTTTCACCTGCATAGTGAGGGATGGTCCCAGAGCCGTGTATCCCTTGATTGTGCTCAGAAGGCTTCTGGTACACGGTGCACTTCCTTTGAAAGAAATGCCCCCGTGAGAGGCTTGAGCGCTGTGAGGCACACTAAGGCTAAAGCCGTCCATTGACTAAGCCTTCCTGGAAACTGGTGCACCCCTGCCTCTGGTAAAGGGAAAATGTGCACCTTACCTCGAGACTAGAGGTCACATTTAGTTGGCACTTAGGCTAGAGTATGCTCTGGGCTGAGCTCCCAGGAAGGAAGCGCAAGCGTTCGGTTTCTTTGGCAAAAGCTCACTGCTCCTCAGAGGCATCTGTGCAGTGAACAGTGTCCTGGTGGTGTGGTGTTCAGGCAGCTTGGAAGCTGCATCGAAGTTGCTTTCCAAAGGGGGAGAGTCGGGCTTCTCTCACATGCTCCAGTTTCCAACTTGACCCCACAGCGCAATTACCATCACTCACTGACTGTCTACTGGAGACTTTCGGCCACACGGGGCCTTTCTATGATCACACTTCGTTGCAGGCGGGGACTTTTGCATGCCGTGCATAGCATTACCTGCTTAATGACTTAGTCAGGCCTAGGTGACTTTGGATCATCCAAAAGTCTCACAAGTTGACCGGTTTTTCTGTTCTTTCTGTCAGGCTGGACCTACAGTGGACCTTGCGTCACAATAGAGAGATGACAGGTAAGAGTTGCCAGGGGGCTCTGTAGGCTCAGGGATTCTTTCAGTGCAGTTCAGAGGGCCTCCACAGAGGGAGAGCCACGTTGAATGTAATACTGGCAAAAACGTTGTCCTGGGGCTGCTTTACAGCGGTAGAAATCAAGCTATGCAAGCGAGGATCAGTTCATTGCCTTTCCCTCTGCATAGAAAGGGTTGAACCCAACAGCCTGTTCTGCGCTGTGTTGCTCGGAAAACAAAAAGGGGACTCACGGCACCCACGCTCTCCCTCAGAAGGGAATTCATACGCGTCTCTCTGAGGCCTCCGGGGAGCCGTAGAGGATTTAAAGCACTCTATCGAGTCAGGGTTCATGGAGATGGCTGCACAGCAAACTTTGCTGATAGGAAACGCTCGTGCTTACCTTGAGGCCTGGGGGTCACGTTTACTTCGCACTTTAGCTAGGGCAAGCGGTGGGGTGAACTCCTAGCAAGGCACAGGCGACCACCTGGATTCATAGGAGAAAACTCACTTTCTTCCCTGAGGCCTTCTTAGCAGTGACTAGAAGACGGGTAACAGCACTGTCTTTCAGTCAGCCTTGAGGCCGCCACTATGTACCTTTCAAATGGGGGAAAATACTGCCTTTTAGCAGGCTTCTCAATTATACACCGGATCACCCAGCACATATACCTCTCTTCTCTGACAAGCCAAAGGAGGCCCTTGGAACACAATTCGGCCTTCTGCGATGAAACTTTGGGATGCAGTGTGTTCTGCATGTGCTGAATGGCATAATCCTCTAAATGCCCTCAGGAGGCCGAGGTGACTTTGCATGTTCCAAATGCCTAGCAAGGCTCACGGTCAATCTCTACTTTATTTCTGGCTGGACCTAAAGTCTACTTTCTGCCTCACTTAGAGAGACGTCGAGCAGGAGACCCCAAAGTGGATTGGAGCCCCGGTGGTTTCTTTCAGGGCAGCTTAGGTGTCCTCAACGTGGCAGACCCGCATGGAAAGAAAGCCGACCCAAGAACCGTGCTCCTGGGGCTGTTTCAAAGCTGTGGAACGCTAGCCATAGAGAACAGATTAGTTGCCGGCCCTTTCACCTGCATAGTGAGGGATGGTCCCAGAGCCGTGTATCCCTTGATTGTGCTCAGAAGGCTTCTGGTACACGGTGCACTTCCTTGGAAAGAAATGCCCCCGTGAGAGGCTTGAGCGCTGTGAGGCACACTAAGGCTAAAGCCGTCCATTGACTAAGCCTTCCTGGAAACTGGTGCACCCCTGCCTCTGGTAAAGGGAAAATGTGCACCTTACCTCGAGACTAGAGGTCACATTTAGTTGGCACTTAGGCTAGAGTATGCTCTGGGCTGAGCTCCCAGGAAGGAAGCGCAAGCGTTCGGTTTCTTTGGCAAAAGCTCACTGCTCCTCAGAGGCATCTGTGCAGTGAACAGTGTCCTGGTGGTGTGGTGTTCAGGCAGCTTGGAAGCTGCATCGAAGTTGCTTTCCAAAGGGGGAGAGTCGGGCTTCTCTCACATGCTCCAGTTTCCAACTTGACCCCACAGCGCAATTACCATCACTCACTGACTGTCTACTGGAGACTTTCGGCCACACGGGGCCTTTCTATGATCACACTTCGTTGCAGGCGGGGACTTTTGCATGCCGTGCATAGCATTACCTGCTTAATGACTTAGTCAGGCCTAGGTGGCTTTGGATCGTCCAAAGTCTCACAAGTTGACCGGTTTTTCTGTTCTTTCTGTCAGGCTGGACCTACAGTGGACCTTGCGTCACAATAGAGAGATGACAGGTAAGAGTTGCCAGGGGGCTCTGTAGGCTCAGGGATTCTTTCAGTGCAGTTCAGAGGGCCTCCACAGAGGGAGAGCCACGTTGAATGTAATACTGGCAAAAACGTTGTCCTGGGGCTGCTTTACAGCGGTAGAAATCAAGCTATGCAAGCGAGGATCAGTTCATTGCCTTTCCCTCTGCATAGCAAGGGTTGAACCCAACAGCCTGTTCTGCGCTGTGTTGCTCGGAAAACAAAAAGGGGACTCACGGCACCCAGGCTCTCCCTCAGAAGGGAATTCATACGCGTCTCTCTGAGGCCTCCGGAGAGCCGTAGAGGATTTAAAGCGCTCTATCGAGTCAGGGTTCATGGAGATGGCTGCACAGCAAACTTTGCTGATAGGAAACGCTCGTGCTTACCTTGAGGCCTGGGGGTCACGTTTACTTCGCACTTTAGCTAGGGCAAGCGGTGGGGTGAACTCCTAGCAAGGCACAGGCGACCACCTGGATTCATAGGAGAAAACTCACTTTCTTCCCTGAGGCCTTCTTAGCAGTGACTAGAAGACGGGTAACAGCACTGTCTTTCAGTCAGCCTTGAGGCCGCCACTATGTACCTTTCAAATGGGGGAAAATACTGCCTTTTAGCAGGCTTCTCAATTATACACCGGATCACCCAGCACATATACCTCTCTTCTCTGACAAGCCAAAGGAGGCCCTTGGAACACAATTCGGCCTTCTGCGATGAAACTTTGGGATGCAGTGTGTTCTGCATGTGCTGAATGGCATAATCCTCTAAATGCCCTCAGGAGGCCGAGGTGACTTTGCATGTTCCAAATGCCTAGCAAGGCTCACGGTCAATCTCTACTTTATTTCTGGCTGGACCTAAAGTCTACTTTCTGCCTCACTTAGAGAGACGTCGAGCAGGAGACCCCAAAGTGGATTGGAGCCCCGGTGGTTTCTTTCAGGGCAGCTTAGGTGTCCTCAACGTGGCAGACCCGCATGGAAAGAAAGCCGACCCAAGAACCGTGCTCCTGGGGCTGTTTCAAAGCTGTGGAACGCTAGCCATAGAGAACAGATTAGTTGCCGGCCCTTTCACCTGCATAGTGAGGGATGGTCCCAGAGCCGTGTATCCCTTGATTGTGCTCAGAAGGCTTCTGGTACACGGTGCACTTCCTTGGAAAGAAATGCCCCCGTGAGAGGCTTGAGCGCTGTGAGGCACACTAAGGCTAAAGCCGTCCATTGACTAAGCCTTCCTGGAAACTGGTGCACCCCTGCCTCTGGTAAAGGGAAAATGTGCACCTTACCTCGAGACTAGAGGTCACATTTAGTTGGCACTTAGGCTAGAGTATGCTCTGGGCTGAGCTCCCAGGAAGGAAGCGCAAGCGTTCGGTTTCTTTGGCAAAAGCTCACTGCTCCTCAGAGGCATCTGTGCAGTGAACAGTGTCCTGGTGGTGTGGTGTTCAGGCAGCTTGGAAGCTGCATCGAAGTTGCTTTCCAAAGGGGGAGAGTCGGGCTTCTCTCACATGCTCCAGTTTCCAACTTGACCCCACAGCGCAATTACCATCACTCACTGACTGTCTACTGGAGACTTTCGGCCACACGGGGCCTTTCTATGATCACACTTCGTTGCAGGCGGGGACTTTTGCATGCCGTGCATAGCATTACCTGCTTAATGACTTAGTCAGGCCTAGGTGGCTTTGGATCGTCCAAAGTCTCACAAGTTGACCGGTTTTTCTGTTCTTTCTGTCAGGCTGGACCTACAGTGGACCTTGCGTCACAATAGAGAGATGACAGGTAAGAGTTGCCAGGGGGCTCTGTAGGCTCAGGGATTCTTTCAGTGCAGTTCAGAGGGCCTCCACAGAGGGAGAGCCACGTTGAATGTAATACTGGCAAAAACGTTGTCCTGGGGCTGCTTTACAGCGGTAGAAATCAAGCTATGCAAGCGAGGATCAGTTCATTGCCTTTCCCTCTGCATAGCAAGGGTTGAACCCAACAGCCTGTTCTGCGCTGTGTTGCTCGGAAAACAAAAAGGGGACTCACGGCACCCAGGCTCTCCCTCAGAGGGAATTCATACGCGTCTCTCTGAGGCCTCCGGAGAGCCGTAGAGGATTTAAAGCGCTCTATCGAGTCAGGGTTCATGGAGATGGCTGCACAGCAAACTTTGCTGATAGGAAACGCTCGTGCTTACCTTGAGGCCTGGGGGTCACGTTTACTTCGCACTTTAGCTAGGGCAAGCGGTGGGGTGAACTCCTAGCAAGGCACAGGCGACCACCTGGATTCATAGGAGAAAACTCACTTTCTTCCCTGAGGCCTTCTTAGCAGTGACTAGAAGACGGGTAACAGCACTGTCTTTCAGTCAGCCTTGAGGCCGCCACTATGTACCTTTCAAATGGGGGAAAATACTGCCTTTTTCCAGGCTTCTCAATTATACACCGGATCACCCAGCACATATACCTCTCTTCTCTGACAAGCCAAAGGAGGCCCTTGGAACACAATTCGGCCTTCTGCGATGAAACTTTGGGATGCAGTGTGTTCTGCATGTGCTGAATGGCATAATCCTCTAAATGCCCTCAGGAGGCCTAGGTGACTTTGCATGTTCCAAATGCCTAGCAAGGCTCACGGTCAATTTCTACTTTATTTCTGGCTGGACCTAAAGTCTACTTTCTGCCTCACTTAGAGAGACGTCGAGCAGGAGACCCCAAAGTGGATTGGAGCCCCGGTGGTTTCTTTCAGGGCAGCTTAGGTGTCCTCAACGTGGCAGACCCGCATGGAAAGAAAGCCGGCCCAAGAACCGTGCTCCTGGGGCTGTTTCAAAGCTGTGGAACGCTAGCCATAGAGAACAGATTAGTTGCCGGCCCTTTCACATGCATAGTGAGGGATGGTCCCAGAGCCGTGTATCCCTTGATTGTGCTCAGAAGGCTTCTGGTACACGGTGCACTTCCTTGGAAAGAAATGCCCCCGTGAGAGGCTTGAGCGCTGTGAGGCACACTAAAGCTAAAGCCGTCCATTGACTAAGCCTTCCTGGAAACTGGTGCACCCCTGCCTCTGGTAAAGGGAAAATGTGCACCTTACCTCGAGACTAGAGGTCACATTTAGTTGGCACTTAGGCTAGAGTATGCTCTGGGCTGAGCTCCCAGGAAGGAAGCGCAAGTGTTCGGTTTCTTTGGCAAAAGCTCACTGCTCCTCAGAGGCATCTGTGGAGTGAACAGTGTCCTGGTGGTGTGGTGTTCAGGCAGCTTGGAAGCTGCATCGAAGTTGCTTTCCAAAGGGGGAGAGTCGGGCTTCTCTCACATGCTCCAGTTTCCAACTTGACCCCACAGCGCAATTACCATCACTCACTGACTGTCTACTGGAGACTTTCGGCCACACGGGGCCTTTCTATGATCACACTTCGTTGCAGGCGGGGACTTTTGCATGCCGTGCATAGCATTACCTGCTTAATGACTTAGTCAGGCCTAGGTGACTTTGGATCGTCCAAAAGTCTCACAAGTTGACCGGTTTTTCTGTTCTTTCTGTCAGGCTGGACCTACAGTGGACCTTGCGTCACAATAGAGAGATGACAGGTAAGAGTTGCCAGGGGGCTCTGTAGGCTCAGGGATTCTTTCAGTGCAGTTCAGAGGGCCTCCACAGAGGGAGAGCCACGTTGAATGTAATACTGGCAAAAACGTTGTCCTGGGGCTGCTTTACAGCGGTAGAAATCAAGCTATGCAAGCGAGGATCAGTTCATTGCCTTTCCCTCTGCATAGCAAGGGTTGAACCCAACAGCCTGTTCTGCGCTGTGTTGCTCGGAAAACAAAAAGGGGACTCACGGCACCCAGGCTCTCCCTCAGAAGGGAATTCATACGCGTCTCTCTGAGGCCTCCGGAGAGCCGTAGAGGATTTAAAGCGCTCTATCGAGTCAGGGTTCATGGAGATGGCTGCACAGCAAACTTTGCTGATAGGAAACGCTCGTGCTTACCTTGAGGCCTGGGGGTCACGTTTACTTCGCACTTTAGCTAGGGCAAGCGGTGGGGTGAACTCCTAGCAAGGCACAGGCGACCACCTGGATTCATAGGAGAAAACTCACTTTCTTCCCTGAGGCCTTCTTAGCAGTGACTAGAAGACGGGTAACAGCACTGTCTTTCAGTCAGCCTTGAGGCCGCCACTATGTACCTTTCAAATGGGGGAAAATACTGCCTTTTTCCAGGCTTCTCAATTATACACCGGATCACCCAGCACATATACCTCTCTTCTCTGACAAGCCAAAGGAGGCCCTTGGAACACAATTCGGCCTTCTGCGATGAAACTTTGGGATGCAGTGTGTTCTGCATGTGCTGAATGGCATAATCCTCTAAATGCCCTCAGGAGGCCTAGGTGACTTTGCATGTTCCAAATGCCTAGCAAGGCTCACGGTCAATTTCTACTTTATTTCTGGCTGGACCTAAAGTCTACTTTCTGCCTCACTTAGAGAGACGTCGAGCAGGAGACCCCAAAGTGGATTGGAGCCCCGGTGGTTTCTTTCAGGGCAGCTTAGGTGTCCTCAACGTGGCAGACCCGCATGGAAAGAAAGCCGGCCCAAGAACCGTGCTCCTGGGGCTGTTTCAAAGCTGTGGAACGCTAGCCATAGAGAACAGATTAGTTGCCAGCCCTTTCACCTGCATAGTGAGGGATGGTCCCAGAGCCGTGTATCCCTTGATTGTGCTCAGAAGGCTTCTGGTACACGGTGCACTTCCTTTGAAAGAAATGCCCCCGTGAGAGGCTTGAGCGCTGTGAGGCACACTAAGGCTAAAGCCGTCCATTGACTAAGCCTTCCTGGAAACTGGTGCACCCCTGCCTCTGGTAAAGGGAAAATGTGCACCTTACCTCGAGACTAGAGGTCACATTTAGTTGGCACTTAGGCTAGAGTATGCTCTGGGCTGAGCTCCCAGGAAGGAAGCGCAAGCGTTCGGTTTCTTTGGCAAAAGCTCACTGCTCCTCAGAGGCATCTGTGCAGTGAACAGTGTCCTGGTGGTGTGGTGTTCAGGCAGCTTGGAAGCTGCATCGAAGTTGCTTTCCAAAGGGGGAGAGTCGGGCTTCTCTCACATGCTCCAGTTTCCAACTTGACCCCACAGCGCAATTACCATCACTCACTGACTGTCTACTGGAGACTTTCGGCCACACGGGGCCTTTCTATGATCACACTTCGTTGCAGGCGGGGACTTTTGCATGCCGTGCATAGCATTACCTGCTTAATGACTTAGTCAGGCCTAGGTGACTTTGGATCATCCAAAAGTCTCACAAGTTGACCGGTTTTTCTGTTCTTTCTGTCAGGCTGGACCTACAGTGGACCTTGCGTCACAATAGAGAGATGACAGGTAAGAGTTGCCAGGGGGCTCTGTAGGCTCAGGGATTCTTTCAGTGCAGTTCAGAGGGCCTCCACAGAGGGAGAGCCACGTTGAATGTAATACTGGCAAAAACGTTGTCCTGGGGCTGCTTTACAGCGGTAGAAATCAAGCTATGCAAGCGAGGATCAGTTCATTGCCTTTCCCTCTGCATAGAAAGGGTTGAACCCAACAGCCTGTTCTGCGCTGTGTTGCTCGGAAAACAAAAAGGGGACTCACGGCACCCACGCTCTCCCTCAGAAGGGAATTCATACGCGTCTCTCTGAGGCCTCCGGGGAGCCGTAGAGGATTTAAAGCACTCTATCGAGTCAGGGTTCATGGAGATGGCTGCACAGCAAACTTTGCTGATAGGAAACGCTCGTGCTTACCTTGAGGCCTGGGGGTCACGTTTACTTCGCACTTTAGCTAGGGCAAGCGGTGGGGTGAACTCCTAGCAAGGCACAGGCGACCACCTGGATTCATAGGAGAAAACTCACTTTCTTCCCTGAGGCCTTCTTAGCAGTGACTAGAAGACGGGTAACAGCACTGTCTTTCAGTCAGCCTTGAGGCCGCCACTATGTACCTTTCAAATGGGGGAAAATACTGCCTTTTAGCAGGCTTCTCAATTATACACCGGATCACCCAGCACATATACCTCTCTTCTCTGACAAGCCAAAGGAGGCCCTTGGAACACAATTCGGCCTTCTGCGATGAAACTTTGGGATGCAGTGTGTTCTGCATGTGCTGAATGGCATAATCCTCTAAATGCCCTCAGGAGGCCGAGGTGACTTTGCATGTTCCAAATGCCTAGCAAGGCTCACGGTCAATTTCTACTTTATTTCGGGCTGGACCTAAAGTCTACTTTCTGCCTCACTTAGAGAGACGTCGAGCAGGAGACCCCAAAGTGGATTGGAGCCCCGGTGGTTTCTTTCAGGGCAGCTTAGGTGTCCTCAACGTGGCAGACCCGCATGGAAAGAAAGCCGACCCAAGAACCGTGCTCCTGGGGCTGTTTCAAAGCTGTGGAACGCTAGCCATAGAGAACAGATTAGTTGCCGGCCCTTTCACCTGCATAGTGAGGGATGGTCCCAGAGCCGTGTATCCCTTGATTGTGCTCAGAAGGCTTCTGGTACACGGTGCACTTCCTTTGAAAGAAATGCCCCCGTGAGAGGCTTGAGCGCTGTGAGGCACACTAAAGCTAAAGCCGTCCATTGACTAAGCCTTCCTGGAAACTGGTGCACCCCTGCCTCTGGTAAAGGGAAAATGTGCACCTTACCTCGAGACTAGAGGTCACATTTAGTTGGCACTTAGGCTAGAGTATGCTCTGGGCTGAGCTCCCAGGAAGGAAGCGCAAGCGTTCGGTTTCTTTGGCAAAAGCTCACTGCTCCTCAGAGGCATCTGTGCAGTGAACAGTGTCCTGGTGGTGTGGTGTTCAGGCAGCTTGGAAGCTGCATCGAAGTTGCTTTCCAAAGGGGGAGAGTCGGGCTTCTCTCACATGCTCCAGTTTCCAACTTGACCCCACAGCGCAATTACCATCACTCACTGACTGTCTACTGGAGACTTTCGGCCACACGGGGCCTTTCTATGATCACACTTCGTTGCAGGCGGGGACTTTTGCATGCCGTGCATAGCATTACCTGCTTAATGACTTAGTCAGGCCTAGGTGACTTTGGATCGTCCAAAAGTCTCACAAGTTGACCGGTTTTTCTGTTCTTTCTGTCAGGCTGGACCTACAGTGGACCTTGCGTCACAATAGAGAGACGACAGGTAAGAGTTGCCAGGGGGCTCTGTAGGCTCAGGGATTCTTTCAGTGCAGTTCAGAGGGCCTCCACAGAGGGAGAGCCACGTTGAATGTAATACTGGCAAAAACGTTGTCCTGGGGCTGCTTTACAGCGGTAGAAATCAAGCTATGCAAGCGAGGATCAGTTCATTGCCTTTCCCTCTGCATAGCATGGGTTGAAACCAACAGCCTGTTCTGCGCTGTGTTGCTCGGAAAACAAAAAGGGGACTCACGGCACCCACGCTCTCCCTCACAAGGGAATTCATACGTGTCCCTCTGAGGCCTCCGGAGAGCCGTAGAGGATTTAAAGCACTCTATCGAGTCAGGGTTCATGGAGATGGCTGCACAGCAAACTTTGCTGATAGGAAACGCTCGTGCTTACCTTGAGGCCTGGGGGTCACGTTTACTTCGCACTTTAGCTAGGGCAAGCGGTGGGGTGAACTCCTAGCAAGGCACAGGCGACCACCTGGATTCATAGGAGAAAACTCACTTTCTTCCCTGAGGCATTCCTAGCAGTGACTAGAAGACGGGTAACAGCACTGTCTTTCAGTCAGCCTTGAGGCCGCCACTATCTACCTTTCAAATGGGGGAAAATACTGCCTTTTTCCAGGTTTCTCAATTATACACCGGATCACCCAGCACATATACCTCTCTTCTCTGACAAGCCAAAGGAGGCCCTTGGAACACAATTCGGCCTTCTGCGATGAAACTTTGGGATGCAGTGTGTTCTGCATGTGCTGAATGGCATAATCCTCTAAATGCCCTCAGGAGGCCTAGGTGACTTTGCATGTTCCAAATGCCTAGCAAGGCTCACGGTCAATTTCTACTTTATTTCTGGCTGGACCTAAAGTCTACTTTCTGCCTCACTTAGAGAGACGTCGAGCAGGAGACCCCAAAGTGGATTGGAGCCCCGGTGGTTTCTTTCAGGGCAGCTTAGGTGTCCTCAACGTGGCAGACCCGCATGGAAAGAAAGCCGGCCCAAGAACCGTGCTCCTGGGGCTGTTTCAAAGCTGTGGAACGCTAGCCATAGAGAACAGATTAGTTGCCGGCCCTTTCACCTGCATAGTGAGGGATGGTCCCAGAGCCGTGTATCCCTTGATTGTGCTCAGAAGGCTTCTGGTACACGGTGCACTTCCTTTGAAAGAAATGCCCCCGTGAGAGGCTTGAGCGCTGTGAGGCACACTAAGGCTAAAGCCGTCCATTGACTAAGCCTTCCTGGAAACTGGTGCACCCCTGCCTCTGGTAAAGGGAAAATGTGCACCTTACCTCGAGACTAGAGGTCACATTTAGTTGGCACTTAGGCTAGAGTATGCTCTGGGCTGAGCTCCCAGGAAGGAAGCGCAAGCGTTCGGTTTCTTTGGCAAAAGCTCACTGCTCCTCAGAGGCATCTGTGCAGTGAACAGTGTCCTGGTGGTGTGGTGTTCAGGCAGCTTGGAAGCTGCATCGAAGTTGCTTTCCAAAGGGGGAGAGTCGGGCTTCTCTCACATGCTCCAGTTTCCAACTTGACCCCACAGCGCAATTACCATCACTCACTGACTGTCTACTGGAGACTTTCGGCCACACGGGGCCTTTCTATGATCACACTTCGTTGCAGGCGGGGACTTTTGCATGCCGTGCATAGCATTACCTGCTTAATGACTTAGTCAGGCCTAGGTGGCTTTGGATCGTCCAAAGTCTCACAAGTTGACCGGTTTTTCTGTTCTTTCTGTCAGGCTGGACCTACAGTGGACCTTGCGTCACAATAGAGAGATGACAGGTAAGAGTTGCCAGGGGGCTCTGTAGGCTCAGGGATTCTTTCAGTGCAGTTCAGAGGGCCTCCACAGAGGGAGAGCCACGTTGAATGTAATACTGGCAAAAACGTTGTCCTGGGGCTGCTTTACAGCGGTAGAAATCAAGCTATGCAAGCGAGGATCAGTTCATTGCCTTTCCCTCTGCATAGCAAGGGTTGAACCCAACAGCCTGTTCTGCGCTGTGTTGCTCGGAAAACAAAAAGGGGACTCACGGCACCCAGGCTCTCCCTCAGAAGGGAATTCATACGCGTCTCTCTGAGGCCTCCGGAGAGCCGTAGAGGATTTAAAGCGCTCTATCGAGTCAGGGTTCATGGAGATGGCTGCACAGCAAACTTTGCTGATAGGAAACGCTCGTGCTTACCTTGAGGCCTGGGGGTCACGTTTACTTCGCACTTTAGCTAGGGCAAGCGGTGGGGTGAACTCCTAGCAAGGCACAGGCGACCACCTGGATTCATAGGAGAAAACTCACTTTCTTCCCTGAGGCCTTCTTAGCAGTGACTAGAAGACGGGTAACAGCACTGTCTTTCAGTCAGCCTTGAGGCCGCCACTATGTACCTTTCAAATGGGGGAAAATACTGCCTTTTTCCAGGTTTCTCAATTATACACCGGATCACCCAGCACATATACCTCTCTTCTCTGACAAGCCAAAGGAGGCCCTTGGAACACAATTCGGCCTTCTGCGATGAAACTTTGGGATGCAGTGTGTTCTGCATGTGCTGAATGGCATAATCCTCTAAATGCCCTCAGGAGGCCTAGGTGACTTTGCATGTTCCAAATGCCTAGCAAGGCTCACGGTCAATTTCTACTTTATTTCTGGCTGGACCTAAAGTCTACTTTCTGCCTCACTTAGAGAGACGTCGAGCAGGAGACCCCAAAGTGGATTGGAGCCCCGGTGGTTTCTTTCAGGGCAGCTTAGGTGTCCTCAACGTGGCAGACCCGCATGGAAAGAAAGCCGGCCCAAGAACCGTGCTCTTGGGGCTGTTTCAAAGCTGTGGAACGCTAGCCATAGAGAACAGATTAGTTGCCGGCCCTTTCACCTGCATAGTGAGGGATGGTCCCAGAGCCGTGTATCCCTTGATTGTGCTCAGAAGGCTTCTGGTACACGGTGCACTTCCTTGGAAAGAAATGCCCCCGTGAGAGGCTTGAGCGCTGTGAGGCACACTAAAGCTAAAGCCGTCCATTGACTAAGCCTTCCTGGAAACTGGTGCACCCCTGCCTCTGGTAAAGGGAAAATGTGCACCTTACCTCGAGACTAGAGGTCACATTTAGTTGGCACTTAGGCTAGAGTATGCTCTGGGCTGAGCTCCCAGGAAGGAAGCGCAAGCGTTCGGTTTCTTTGGCAAAAGCTCACTGCTCCTCAGAGGCATCTGTGCAGTGAACAGTGTCCTGGTGGTGTGGTGTTCAGGCAGCTTGGAAGCTGCATCGAAGTTGCTTTCCAAAGGGGGAGAGTCGGGCTTCTCTCACATGCTCCAGTTTCCAACTTGACCCCACAGCGCAATTACCATCACTCACTGACTGTCTACTGGAGACTTTCGGCCACACGGGGCCTTTCTATGATCACACTTCGTTGCAGGCGGGGACTTTTGCATGCCGTGCATAGCATTACCTGCTTAATGACTTAGTCAGGCCTAGGTGACTTTGGATCGTCCAAAAGTCTCACAAGTTGACCGGTTTTTCTGTTCTTTCTGTCAGGCTGGACCTACAGTGGACCTTGCGTCACAATAGAGAGATGACAGGTAAGAGTTGCCAGGGGGCTCTGTAGGCTCAGGGATTCTTTCAGTGCAGTTCAGAGGGCCTCCACAGAGGGAGAGCCACGTTGAATGTAATACTGGCAAAAACGTTGTCCTGGGGCTGCTTTACAGCGGTAGAAATCAAGCTATGCAAGCGAGGATCAGTTCATTGCCTTTCCCTCTGCATAGAAAGGGTTGAACCCAACAGCCTGTTCTGCGCTGTGTTGCTCGGAAAACAAAAAGGGGACTCACGGCACCCACGCTCTCCCTCAGAAGGGAATTCATACGCGTCTCTCTGAGGCCTCCGGGGAGCCGTAGAGGATTTAAAGCACTCTATCGAGTCAGGGTTCATGGAGATGGCTGCACAGCAAACTTTGCTGATAGGAAACTCTCGTGCTTACCTTGAGGCCTCGGGGTCACGTTTACTTCGCACTTTAGCTAGGGCAAGCGGTGGGGTGAACTCCTAGCAAGGCACAGGCGACCACCTGGATTCATAGGAGAAAACTCACTTTCTTCCCTGAGGCCTTCTTAGCAGTGACTAGAAGACGGGTAACAGCACTGTCTTTCAGTCAGCCTTGAGGCCGCCACTATGTACCTTTCAAATGGGGGAAAATACTGCCTTTTTCCAGGCTTCTCAATTATACACCGGATCACCCAGCACATATACCTCTCTTCTCTGACAAGCCAAAGGAGGCCCTTGGAACACAATTCGGCCTTCTGCGATGAAACTTTGGGATGCAGTGTGTTCTGCATGTGCTGAATGGCATAATCCTCTAAATGCCCTCAGGAGGCCGAGGTGACTTTGCATGTTCCAAATGCCTAGCAAGGCTCACGGTCAATCTCTACTTTATTTCGGGCTGGACCTAAAGTCTACTTTCTGCCTCACTTAGAGAGACGTCGAGCAGGAGACCCCAAAGTGGATTGGAGCCCCGGTGGTTTCTTTCAGGGCAGCTTAGGTGTCCTCAACGTGGCAGACCCGCATGGAAAGAAAGCCGGCCCAAGAACCGTGCTCCTGGGGCTGTTTCAAAGCTGTGGAACGCTAGCCATAGAGAACAGATTAGTTGCCGGCCCTTTCACCTGCATAGTGAGGGATGGTCCCAGAGCCGTGTATCCCTTGATTGTGCTCAGAAGGCTTCTGGTACACGGTGCACTTCCTTGGAAAGAAATGCCCCCGTGAGAGGCTTGAGCGCTGTGAGGCACACTAAAGCTAAAGCCGTCCATTGACTAAGCCTTCCTGGAAACTGGTGCACCCCTGCCTCTGGTAAAGGGAAAATGTGCACCTTACCTCGAGACTAGAGGTCACATTTAGTTGGCACTTAGGCTAGCGTATGCTCTGGGCTGAGCTCCCAGGAAGGAAGCGCAAGCGTTCGGTTTCTTTGGCAAAAGCTCACTGCTCCTCAGAGGCATCTGTGCAGTGAACAGTGTCCTGGTGGTGTGGTGTTCAGGCAGCTTGGAAGCTGCATCGAAGTTGCTTTCCAAAGGGGGAGAGTCGGGCTTCTCTCACATGCTCCAGTTTCCAACTTGACCCCACAGCGCAATTACCATCACTCACTGACTGTCTACTGGAGACTTTCGGCCACACGGGGCCTTTCTATGATCACACTTCGTTGCAGGCGGGGACTTTTGCATGCCGTGCATAGCATTACCTGCTTAATGACTTAGTCAGGCCTAGGTGCCTTTGGATCGTCCAAAAGTCTCACAAGTTGACCGGTTTTTCTGTTCTTTCTGTCAGGCTGGACCTACAGTGGACCTTGCGTCACAATAGAGAGACGACAGGTAAGAGTTGCCAGGGGGCTCTGTAGGCTCAGGGATTCTTTCAGTGCAGTTCAGAGGGCCTCCACAGAGGGAGAGCCACGTTGAATGTAATACTGGCAAAAACGTTGTCCTGGGGCTGCTTTACAGCGGTAGAAATCAAGCTATGCAAGCGAGGATCAGTTCATTGCCTTTCCCTCTGCATAGCAAGGGTTGAAACCAACAGCCTGTTCTGCGCTGTGTTGCTCGGAAAACAAAAAGGGGACTCACGGCACCCACGCTCTCCCTCACAAGGGAATACATACGTGTCCCTCTGAGGCCTCCGGAGAGCCGTAGAGGATTTAAAGCATTCTATCGAGTCAGGGTTCATGGAGATGGCTGCACAGCAAACTTTGCTGATAGGAAACGCTCGTGCTTACCTTGAGGCCTGGGGGTCACGTTTACTTCGCACTTTAGCTAGGGCAAGCGGTGGGGTGAACTCCTAGCAAGGCACAGGCGACCACCTGGATCCATAGGAGAAAACTCACTTTCTTCCCTGAGGCATTCCTAGCAGTGACTAGAAGACGGGTAACAGCACTGTCTTTCAGTCAGCCTTGAGGCCGCCACTATCTACCTTTCAAATGGGGGAAAATACTGCCTTTTTCCAGGTTTCTCAATTATACACCGGATCACCCAGCACATATACCTCTCTTCTCTGACAAGCCAAAGGAGGCCCTTGGAACACAATTCGGCCTTCTGCGATGAAACTTTGGGATGCAGTGTGTTCTGCATGTGCTGAATGGCATAATCCTCTAAATGCCCTCAGGAGGCCTAGGTGACTTTGCATGTTCCAAATGCCTAGCAAGGCTCACGGTCAATTTCTACTTTATTTCTGGCTGGACCTAAAGTCTACTTTCTGCCTCACTTAGAGAGACGTCGAGCAGGAGACCCCAAAGTGGATTGGAGCCCCGGTGGTTTCTTTCAGGGCAGCTTAGGTGTCCTCAACGTGGCAGACCCGCATGGAAAGAAAGCCGGCCCAAGAACCGTGCTCCTGGGGCTGTTTCAAAGCTGTGGAACGCTAGCCATAGAGAACAGATTAGTTGCCGGCCCTTTCACCTGCATAGTGAGGGATGGTCCCAGAGCCGTGTATCCCTTGATTGTGCTCAGAAGGCTTCTGGTACACGGTGCACTTCCTTTGAAAGAAATGCCCCCGTGAGAGGCTTGAGCGCTGTGAGGCACACTAAGGCTAAAGCCGTCCATTGACTAAGCCTTCCTGGAAACTGGTGCACCCCTGCCTCTGGTAAAGGGAAAATGTGCACCTTACCTCGAGACTAGAGGTCACATTTAGTTGGCACTTAGGCTAGAGTATGCTCTGGGCTGAGCTCCCAGGAAGGAAGCGCAAGCGTTCGGTTTCTTTGGCAAAAGCTCACTGCTCCTCAGAGGCATCTGTGCAGTGAACAGTGTCCTGGTGGTGTGGTGTTCAGGCAGCTTGGAAGCTGCATCGAAGTTGCTTTCCAAAGGGGGAGAGTCGGGCTTCTCTCACATGCTCCAGTTTCCAACTTGACCCCACAGCGCAATTACCATCACTCACTGACTGTCTACTGGAGACTTTCGGCCACACGGGGCCTTTCTATGATCACACTTCGTTGCAGGCGGGGACTTTTGCATGCCGTGCATAGCATTACCTGCTTAATGACTTAGTCAGGCCTAGGTGGCTTTGGATCATCCAAAAGTCTCACAAGTTGACCGGTTTTTCTGTTCTTTCTGTCAGGCTGGACCTACAGTGGACCTTGCGTCACAATAGAGAGATGACAGGTAAGAGTTGCCAGGGGGCTCTGTAGGCTCAGGGATTCTTTCAGTGCAGTTCAGAGGGCCTCCACAGAGGGAGAGCCACGTTGAATGTAATACTGGCAAAAACGTTGTACTGGGGCTGCTTTACAGCGGTAGAAATCAAGCTATGCAAGCGAGGATCAGTTCATTGCCTTTCCCTCTGCATAAAAAGGGTTGACCCCAACAGCCTGTTCTGCGCTGTGTTGCTCGGAAAACAAAAAGGGGACTCACGGCACCCACCCGCTCCCTCAGAAGGGAATTCATACGCGTCTCTCTGAGGCCTCCGGAGAGCCGTAGAGGATTTAAAGCGCTCTATCGAGTCAGGGTTCATGGAGATGGCTGCACAGCAAACTTTGCTGATAGGAAACGCTCGTGCTTACCTTGAGGCCTGGGGGTCACGTTTACTTCGCACTTTAGCTAGGGCAAGCGGTGGGGTGAACTCCTAGCAAGGCACAGGCGACCACCTGGATTCATAGGAGAAAACTCACTTTCTTCCCTGAGGCCTTCTTAGCAGTGACTAGAAGACGGGTAACAGCACTGTCTTTCAGTCAGCCTTGAGGCCGCCACTATGTACCTTTCAAATGGGGGAAAATACTGCCTTTTTCCAGGTTTCTCAATTATACACCGGATCACCCTGCACATATACCTCTCTTCTCTGACAAGCCAAAGGAGTCCCTTGGAACACAATTCGGCCTTCTGCGATGAAACTTTGGGATGCAGTGTGTTCTGCATGTGCTGAATGGCATAATCCTCTAAATGCCCTCAGGAGGCCTAGGTGACTTTGCATGTTCCAAATGCCTAGCAAGGCTCACGGTCAATTTCTACTTTATTTCTGGCTGGACCTAAAGTCTACTTTCTGCCTCACTTAGAGAGACGTCGAGCAGGAGACCCCAAAGTGGATTGGAGCCCCGGTGGTTTCTTTCAGGGCAGCTTAGGTGTCCTCAACGTGGCAGACCCGCATGGAAAGAAAGCCGGCCCAAGAACCGTGCTCCTGGGGCTGTTTCAAAGCTGTGGAACGCTAGCCATAGAGAACAGATTAGTTGCCGGCCCTTTCACCTGCATAGTGAGGGATGGTCCCAGAGCCGTGTATCCCTTGATTGTGCTCAGAAGGCTTCTGGTACACGGTGCACTTCCTTGGAAAGAAATGCCCCCGTGAGAGGCTTGAGCGCTGTGAGGCACACTAAAGCTAAAGCCGTCCATTGACTAAGCCTTCCTGGAAACTGGTGCACCCCTGCCTCTGGTAAATGGAAAATGTGCACCTTACCTCGAGACTAGAGGTCACATTTAGTTGGCACTTAGGCTAGAGTATGCTCTGGGCTGAGCTCCCAGGAAGGAAGCGCAAGCGTTCGGTTTCTTTGGCAAAAGCTCACTGCTCCTCAGAGGCATCTGTGCAGTGAACAGTGTCCTGGTGGTGTGGTGTTCAGGCAGCTTGGAAGCTGCATCGAAGTTGCTTTCCAAAGGGGGAGAGTCGGGCTTCTCTCACATGCTCCAGTTTCCAACTTGACCCCACAGCGCAATTACCATCACTCACTGACTGTCTACTGGAGACTTTCGGCCACACGGGGCCTTTCTATGATCACACTTCGTTGCAGGCGGGGACTTTTGCATGCCGTGCATAGCATTACCTGCTTAATGACTTAGTCAGGCCTAGGTGGCTTTGGATCATCCAAAAGTATCACAAGTTGACCGGTTTTTCTGTTCTTTCTGTCAGGCTGGACCTACAGTGGACCTTGCGTCACAATAGAGAGATGACAGGTAAGAGTTGCCAGGGGGCTCTGTAGGCTCAGGGATTCTTTCAGTGCAGTTCAGAGGGCCTCCACAGAGGGAGAGCCACGTTGAATGTAATACTGGCAAAAACGTTGTCCTGGGGCTGCTTTACAGCGGTAGAAATCAAGCTATGCAAGCGAGGATCAGTTCATTGCCTTTCCCTCTGCATAGAAAGGGTTGAACCCAACAGCCTGTTCTGCGCTGTGTTGCTCGGAAAACAAAAAGGGGACTCACGGCACCCACGCTCTCCCTCAGAAGGGAATTCATACGCGTCTCTCTGAGGCCTCCGGAGAGCCGTAGAGGATTTAAAGCACTCTATCGAGTCAGGGTTCATGGAGATGGCTGCACAGCAAACTTTGCTGATAGGAAACGCTCGTGCTTACCTTGAGGCCTCGGGGTCACGTTTACTTCGCACTTTAGCTAGGGCAAGCGGTGGGGTGAACTCCTAGCAAGGCACAGGCGACCACCTGGATTCATAGGAGAAAACTCACTTTCTTCCCTGAGGCCTTCTTAGCAGTGACTAGAAGACGGGTAACAGCACTGTCTTTCAGTCAGCCTTGAGGCCGCCACTATGTACCTTTCAAATGGGGGAAAATACTGCCTTTTTCCAGGCTTCTCAATTATACACCGGATCACCCAGCACATATACCTCTCTTCTCTGACAAGCCAAAGGAGGCCCTTGGAACACAATTCGGCCTTCTGCGATGAAACTTTGGGATGCAGTGTGTTCTGCATGTGCTGAATGGCATAATCCTCTAAATGCCCTCAGGAGGCCGAGGTGACTTTGCATGTTCCAAATGCCTAGCAAGGCTCACGGTCAATCTCTACTTTATTTCGGGCTGGACCTAAAGTCTACTTTCTGCCTCACTTAGAGAGACGTCGAGCAGGAGACCCCAAAGTGGATTGGAGCCCCGGTGGTTTCTTTCAGGGCAGCTTAGGTGTCCTCAACGTGGCAGACCCGCATGGAAAGAAAGCCGACCCAAGAACCGTGCTCCTGGGGCTGTTTCAAAGCTGTGGAACGCTAGCCATAGAGAACAGATTAGTTGCCGGCCCTTTCACCTGCATAGTGAGGGATGGTCCCAGAGCCGTGTATCCCTTGATTGTGCTCAGAAGGCTTCTGGTACACGGTGCACTTCCTTTGAAAGAAATGCCCCCGTGAGAGGCTTGAGCGCTGTGAGGCACACTAACGCTAAAGCCGTCCATTGACTAAGCCTTCCTGGAAACTGGTGCACCCCTGCCTCTGGTAAAGGGAAAATGTGCACCTTACCTCGAGACTAGAGGTCACATTTAGTTGGCACTTAGGCTAGAGTATGCTCTGGGCTGAGCTCCCAGGAAGGAAGCGCAAGCGTTCGGTTTCTTTGGCAAAAGCTCACTGCTCCTCAGAGGCATCTGTGCAGTGAACAGTGTCCTGGTGGTGTGGTGTTCAGGCAGCTTGGAAGCTGCATCGAAGTTGCTTTCCAAAGGGGGAGAGTCGGGCTTCTCTCACATGCTCCAGTTTCCAACTTGACCCCACAGCGCAATTACCATCACTCACTGACTGTCTACTGGAGACTTTCGGCCACACGGGGCCTTTCTATGATCACACTTCGTTGCAGGCGGGGACTTTTGCATGCCGTGCATAGCATTACCTGCTTAATGACTTAGTCAGGCCTAGGTGCCTTTGGATCGTCCAAAAGTCTCACAAGTTGACCGGTTTTTCTGTTCTTTCTGTCAGGCTGGACCTACAGTGGACCTTGCGTCACAATAGAGAGACGACAGGTAAGAGTTGCCAGGGGGCTCTGTAGGCTCAGGGATTCTTTCAGTGCAGTTCAGAGGGCCTCCACAGAGGGAGAGCCACGTTGAATGTAATACTGGCAAAAACGTTGTCCTGGGGCTGCTTTCTGCTTTACAGCGGTAGAAATCAAGCTATGCAAGCGAGGATCAGTTCATTGCCTTTCCCTCTGCATAGCAAGGGTTGAAACCAACAGCCTGTTCTGCGCTGTGTTGCTCGGAAAACAAAAAGGGGACTCACGGCACCCACGCTCTCCCTCACAAGGGAATACATACGTGTCCCTCTGAGGCCTCCGGAGAGCCGTAGAGGATTTAAAGCATTCTATCGAGTCAGGGTTCATGGAGATGGCTGCACAGCAAACTTTGCTGATAGGAAACGCTCGTGCTTACCTTGAGGCCTGGGGGTCACGTTTACTTCGCACTTTAGCTAGGGCAAGCGGTGGGGTGAACTCCTAGCAAGGCACAGGCGACCACCTGGATCCATAGGAGAAAACTCACTTTCTTCCCTGAGGCATTCCTAGCAGTGACTAGAAGACGGGTAACAGCACTGTCTTTCAGTCAGCCTTGAGGCCGCCACTATCTACCTTTCAAATGGGGGAAAATACTGCCTTTTTCCAGGTTTCTCAATTATACACCGGATCACCCAGCACATATACCTCTCTTCTCTGACAAGCCAAAGGAGGCCCTTGGAACACAATTCGGCCTTCTGCGATGAAACTTTGGGATGCAGTGTGTTCTGCATGTGCTGAATGGCATAATCCTCTAAATGCCCTCAGGAGGCCTAGGTGACTTTGCATGTTCCAAATGCCTAGCAAGGCTCACGGTCAATTTCTACTTTATTTCTGGCTGGACCTAAAGTCTACTTTCTGCCTCACTTAGAGAGACGTCGAGCAGGAGACCCCAAAGTGGATTGGAGCCCCGGTGGTTTCTTTCAGGGCAGCTTAGGTGTCCTCAACGTGGCAGACCCGCATGGAAAGAAAGCCGGCCCAAGAACCGTGCTCCTGGGGCTGTTTCAAAGCTGTGGAACGCTAGCCATAGAGAACAGATTAGTTGCCGGCCCTCTCACCTGCATAGTGAGGGATGGTCCCAGAGCCGTGTATCCCTTGATTGTGCTCAGAAGGCTTCTGGTACACGGTGCACTTCCTTGGAAAGAAATGCCCCCGTGAGAGGCTTGAGCGCTGTGAGGCACACTAAAGCTAAAGCCGTCCATTGACTAAGCCTTCCTGGAAACTGGTGCACCCCTGCCTCTGGTAAAGGGAAAATGTGCACCTTACCTCGAGACTAGAGGTCACATTTAGTTGGCACTTTAGCTACAGTATGCTCTGGGCTGAGCTCCCAAGAAGGAAGCGCAAGCGTTTGGTTTCTTTGGCAAAAGCTCACTGCTCTTCAGAGGCATCTGTGCAGTGAACAGTGTCCTGGTGGTGTGGTGTTCAGGCAGCTTGGAAGCTGCATCGAAGTTGCTTTCCAAAGGGGGAGAGTCGGGCTTCTCTCACATGCTCCAGTTTCCAACTTGACCCCACAGCGCAATTACCATCACTCACTGACTGTCTACTGGAGACTTTCGGCCACACGGGGCCTTTCTATGATCACACTTCGTTGCAGGCGGGGACTTTTGCATGCCGTGCATAGCATTACCTGCTTAATGACTTAGTCAGGCCTAGGTGGCTTTGGATCGTCCAAAGTCTCACAAGTTGACCGGTTTTTCTGTTCTTTCTGTCAGGCTGGACCTACAGTGGACCTTGCGTCACAATAGAGAGATGACAGGTAAGAGTTGCCAGGGGGCTCTGTAGGCTCAGGGATTCTTTCAGTGCAGGTCAGAGGGCCTCCACAGAGGGAGAGCCACGTTGAATGTAATACTGGCAAAAACGTTGTCCTGGGGCTGCTTTACAGCGGTAGAAATCAAGCTATGCAAGCGAGGATCAGTTCATTGCCTTTCCCTCTGCATAGAAAGGGTTGAAACCAACAGCCTGTTCTGCGCTGTGTTGCTCGGAAAACAAAAAGGGGACTCACGGCACCCACGCTCTCCCTCAGAAGGGAATTCATACGCGTCTCTCTGAGGCCTCCGGGGAGCCGTAGAGGATTTAAAGCACTCTATCGAGTCAGGGTTCATGGAGATGGCTGCACAGCAAACTTTGCTGATAGGAAACGCTCGTGCTTACCTTGAGGCCTGGGGGTCACGTTTACTTCGCACTTTAGCTAGGGCAAGCGGTGGGGTGAACTCCTAGCAAGGCACAGGCGACCACCTGGATTCATAGGAGAAAACTCACTTTCTTCCCTGAGGCATTCCTAGCAGTGACTAGAAGACGGGTAACAGCACTGTCTTTCAGTCAGCCTTGAGGCCGCCACTATCTACCTTTCAAATGGGGGAAAATACTGCCTTTTTCCAGGTTTCTCAATTATACACCGGATCACCCAGCACATATACCTCTCTTCTCTGACAAGCCAAAGGAGGCCCTTGGAACACAATTCGGCCTTCTGCGATGAAACTTTGGGATGCAGTGTGTTCTGCATGTGCTGAATGGCATAATCCTCTAAATGCCCTCAGGAGGCCTAGGTGACTTTGCATGTTCCAAATGCCTAGCAAGGCTCACGGTCAATTTCTACTTTATTTCTGGCTGGACCTAAAGTCTACTTTCTGCCTCACTTAGAGAGACGTCGAGCAGGAGACCCCAAAGTGGATTGGAGCCCCGGTGGTTTCTTTCAGGGCAGCTTAGGTGTCCTCAACGTGGCAGACCCGCATGGAAAGAAAGCCGGCCCAAGAACCGTGCTCCTGGGGCTGTTTCAAAGCTGTGGAACGCTAGCCATAGAGAACAGATTAGTTGCCGGCCCTCTCACCTGCATAGTGAGGGATGGTCCCAGAGCCGTGTATCCCTTGATTGTGCTCAGAAGGCTTCTGGTACACGGTGCACTTCCTTGGAAAGAAATGCCCCCGTGAGAGGCTTTAGCGCTGTCAGGCACACTAAAGCTAAAGCCGTCCATTGACTAAGCCTTCCTGGAAACTGGTGCACCCCTGCCTCTGGTAAAGGGAAAATGTGCACCTTACCTCGAGACTAGAGGTCACATTTAGTTGGCACTTAGGCTAGAGTATGCTCTGGGCTGAGCTCCCAGGAAGGAAGCGCAAGCGTTCGGTTTCTTTGGCAAAAGCTCACTGCTCCTCAGAGGCATCTGTGCAGTGAACAGTGTCCTGGTGGTGTGGTGTTCAGGCAGCTTGGAAGCTGCATCGAAGTTGCTTTCCAAAGGGGGAGAGTCGGGCTTCTCTCACATGCTCCAGTTTCCAACTTGACCCCACAGCGCAATTACCATCACTCACTGACTGTCTACTGGAGACTTTCGGCCACACGGGGCCTTTCTATGATCACACTTCGTTGCAGGCGGGGACTTTTGCATGCCGTGCATAGCATTACCTGCTTAATGACTTAGTCAGGCCTAGGTGACTTTGGATCGTCCAAAAGTCTCACAAGTTGACCGGTTTTTCTGTTCTTTCTGTCAGGCTGGACCTACAGTGGACCTTGCGTCACAATAGAGAGATGACAGGTAAGAGTTGCCAGGGGGCTCTGTAGGCTCAGGGATTCTTTCAGTGCAGTTCAGAGGGCCTCCACAGAGGGAGAGCCACGTTGAATGTAATACTGGCAAAAACGTTGTCCTGGGGCTGCTTTACAGCGGTAGAAATCAAGCTATGCAAGCGAGGATCAGTTCATTGCCTTTCCCTCTGCATAGAAAGGGTTGACCCCAACAGCCTGCTCTGCGCTGTGTTGCTCGGAAAACAAAAAGGGGACTCACGGCACCCAGGCTCTCCCTCCGAAGGGAATTCATACGCGTCTCTCTGAGGCCTCCGGAGAGCCGTAGAGGATTTAAAGCACTCTATCGAGTCAGGGTTCATGGAGATGGCTGCACAGCAAACTTTGCTGATAGGAAACGCTCGTGCTTACCTTGAGGCCTGGGGGTCACGTTTACTTCGCACTTTAGCTAGGGCAAGCGGTGGGGTGAACTCCTAGCAAGGCACAGGCGACCACCTGGATTCATAGGAGAAAACTCACTTTCTTCCCTGAGGCCTTCTTAGCAGTGACTAGAAGACGGGTAACAGCACTGTCTTTCAGTCAGCCTTGAGGCCGCCACTATGTACCTTTCAAATGGGGGAAAATACTGCCTTTTTCCAGGCTTCTCAATTATACACCGGATCACCCAGCACATATACCTCTCTTCTCTGACAAGCCAAAGGAGGCCCTTGGAACACAATTCGGCCTTCTGCGATGAAACTTTGGGATGCAGTGTGTTCTGCATGTGCTGAATGGCATAATCCTCTAAATGCCCTCAGGAGGCCTAGGTGACTTTGCATGTTCCAAATGCCTAGCAAGGCTCACGGTCAATTTCTACTTTATTTCTGGCTGGACCTAAAGTCTACTTTCTGCCTCACTTAGAGAGACGTCGAGCAGGAGACCCCAAAGTGGATTGGAGCCCCGGTGGTTTCTTTCAGGGCAGCTTAGGTGTCCTCAACGTGGCAGACCCGCATGGAAAGAAAGCCGGCCCAAGAACCGTGCTCCTGGGGCTGTTTCAAAGCTGTGGAACGCTAGCCATAGAGAACAGATTAGTTGCCGGCCCTTTCACCTGCATAGTGAGGGATGGTCCCAGAGCCGTGTATCCCTTGATTGTGCTCAGAAGGCTTCTGGTACACGGTGCACTTCCTTGGAAAGAAATGCCCCCGTGAGAGGCTTGAGCGCTGTGAGGCACACTAAAGCTAAAGCCGTCCATTGACTAAGCCTTCCTGGAAACTGGTGCACCCCTGCCTCTGTTAAAGGGAAAATGTGCACCTTACCTCGGGACTAGAGGTCACATTTTGTTGGCACTTTAGCTACAGTATGCTCTGGGCTGAGCTCCCAGGAAGGAAGCGCAAGCGTTCGGTTTCTTTGGCAAAAGCTCACTGCTCCTCAGAGGCATCTGTGCAGTGAACAGTGTCCTGGTGGTGTGGTGTTCAGGCAGCTTGGAAGCTGCATCGAAGTTGCTTTCCAAAGGGGGAGAGTCGGGCTTCTCTCACATGCTCCAGTTTCCAACTTGACCCCACAGCGCAATTACCATCACTCACTGACTGTCTACTGGAGACTTTCGGCCACACGGGGCCTTTCTATGATCACACTTCGTTGCAGGCGGGGACTTTTGCATGCCGTGCATAGCATTACCTGCTTAATGACTTAGTCAGGCCTAGGTGGCTTTGGATCATCCAAAAGTCTCACAAGTTGACCGGTTTTTCTGTTCTTTCTGTCAGGCTGGACCTACAGTGGACCTTGCGTCACAATAGAGAGATGACAGGTAAGAGTTGCCAGGGGGCTCTGTAGGCTCAGGGATTCTTTCAGTGCAGTTCAGAGGGCCTCCACAGAGGGAGAGCCACGTTGAATGTAATACTGGCAAAAACGTTGTCCTGGGGCTGCTTTACAGCGGTAGAAATCAAGCTATGCAAGCGAGGATCAGTTCATTGCCTTTCCCTCTGCATAGAAAGGGTTGAAACCAACAGCCTGTTCTGCGCTGTGTTGCTCGGAAAACAAAAAGGGGACTCACGGCACCCACGCTCTCCCTCAGAAGGGAATTCATACGCGTCTCTCTGAGGCCTCCGGGGAGCCGTAGAGGATTTAAAGCACTCTATCGAGTCAGGGTTCATGGAGATGGCTGCACAGCAAACTTTGCTGATAGGAAACGCTCGTGCTTACCTTGAGGCCTGGGGGTCACGTTTACTTCGCACTTTAGCTAGGGCAAGCGGTGGGGTGAACTCCTAGCAAGGCACAGGCGACCACCTGGATGCATAGGAGAAAACTCACTTTCTTCCCTGAGGCCTTCTTAGCAGTGACTAGAAGACGGGTAACAGCACTGTCTTTCAGTCAGCCTTGAGGCCGCCACTATGTACCTTTCAAATGGGGGAAAATACTGCCTTTTTCCAGGCTTCTCAATTATACACCGGATCACCCAGCACATATACCTCTCTTCTCTGACAAGCCAAAGGAGGCCCTTGGAACACAATTCGGCCTTCTGCGGTGAAACTTTGGGATGCAGTGTGTTCTGCATGTGCTGAATGGCATAATACTCTAAATGCCCTCAGGAGGCCTAGGTGACTTTGCATGTTCCAAATGCCTAGCAAGGCTCACGGTCAATTTCTACTTTATTTCTGGCTGGACCTAAAGTCTACTTTCTGCCTCACTTAGAGAGACGTCGAGCAGGAGACCCCAAAGTGGATTGGAGCCCCAGTGGTTTCTTTCAGGGCAGCTTAGGTGTCCTCAACGTGGCAGACCCGCATGGAAAGAAAGCCGGCCCAAGAACCGTGCTCCTGGGGCTGTTTCAAAGCTGTGGAACGCTAGCCAAAGAGAACAGATTAGTTGCCAGCCCTTTCACCTGCATAGTGAGGGATGGTCCCAGAGCCGTGTATCCCTTGATTGTGCTCAGAAGGCTTCTGGTACACGGTGCACTTCCTTGGAAAGAAATGCCCCCGTGAGAGGCTTGAGCGCTGTGAGGCACACTAAAGCTAAAGCCGTCCATTGACTAAGTCTTCCTGGAAACTGGTGCACCCCTGCCTCTGGTAAATGGAAAATGTGCACCTTACCTCGAGACTAGAGGTCACATTTAGTTGGCACTTAGGCTAGAGTATGCTCTGGGCTGAGCTCCCAGGAAGGAAGCGCAAGCGTTCGGTTTCTTTGGCAAAAGCTCACTGCTCCTCAGAGGCATCTGTGCAGTGAACAGTGTCCTGGTGGTGTGGTGTTCAGGCAGCTTGGAAGCTGCATCGAAGTTGCTTTCCAAAGGGGGAGAGTCGGGCTTCTCTCACATGCTCCAGTTTCCAAATTGACCCCACAGCGCAATTACCATCACTCACTGACTGTCTACTGGAGACTTTCGGCCACACGGGGCCTTTCTATGATCACACTTCGTTGCAGGCGGGGACTTTTGCATGCCGTGCCTAGCATTACCCGCTTAATGACTTAGTCAGGCCTAGGTGAATTTGGATCGTCCAAATGTCTCACAAGTTGCCGGGTTTCTCTGTTGTTTCTGTCAGGCTGGACCTACAGTGTACCTTGCGTCACAATAGAGAGATGACAGGTAAGAGTTGCCAGGGGGCTCTGTAGGCTCAGGGATTCTCTCAGTGCAGTTCAGAGGGCCTCCGCAGAGGGAGAGCCACGTGGAATGTAATACTGGCAAAAACGTTGTCCTGGGGCTGCTTTACAGCGGTAGAAATCAAGCTATGCAAGCGAGGATCAGTTCATTGCCTTTCCCTCTGCATAGAAAGCGTTGACCCCAACAGCAGGTTCTGCGCTGTGTTGCTCGGAAAACAAAAAGGGGACTCACGGCACCCACCCGCTCCCTCAGAAGGGAATTCATACGCGACACTCTGAGGCCTCTGGAGAGCCGTAGATGAGTTAAAGAACTCTATCGAGTCAGGGTTCATGGAGATGGCTGCACAGCAAACTTTGCTAATAGGAAACGCTCGTGCTTACCTTGAGGCCTGGGGTCACGTTTACTGCGCACTTTAGCTAGGGTAAGACGTGGGATGAGCTCCTAGCAAGGCACTGGCGACCACCTGGTTTCGTAGGAGAAAACTCACTTTCTTCCCTGAGGCATTCCTGGCAGTGAGTAGAAGACGGGTAACGGCACTGTCTTTCAGTCAGCCTTGAGGCCGCCACTATCTACCTTTCAAATGGGGGAAAATACTGCCTGTTTCCAGCCTTCTCAATTACACACCGCAACACCCAGCACATATACCTCTCTTCTCTGACAAGCCAAAGGAGGCCCTTGGAACACAATTCGGCCTTCTGTGATGAAACTTGGAGATGCAGTGTGTTCTGCATGTGCTGAATGGCATAATCCTCCAAATGCCCGCAGGAGGCCGAGGTGACTTTGCATGTTCCAAATGCCTAGCAAGGCTCAGGGTCAATCTCTACTTTATTTTGGGCTGGACCTAAATAAAGTCTACTTTCTGCCTCACTTAGAGAGACATCGAGCAGGAGACCCCAAAGTGGATTGGAGCCCCGGTTGTTTCTATCAGGGCAGCTTAGGTGTCCTCAACGTGGCAGACCCGCATGGAAAGAAAGCCTGCACAAGAACCGTGCTCCTGGGGCTCTTTCAAAGCTGTGGAACGCTAGCCATAGAGAGCAGATTAGCTGCCGGCCCTTTCACCTGCATAGTGAGGGATGGTCCCAGAGCCGTGTATCCCTTGATTGTGCTCAGAAGGCTTCTGGTACACGGTGCACTTCCTTGGAAAGAAGTGCCCCCGTGAGAGGCTTGAGCGCTTTGAAGCACACAAAAGCTAAAGCCGTCCATTGACTAAGCCTTCCTGGAAACTGGTGTACCCCTGCCTCTGGTAAAGGGAAAATGTGCACCTTACCTCGAGACTAGAGGTCACATTTAGTTGGCACATTAGCTACAGTATGCTCTGGGCTGAGCTCCCAGGAAGGAAGCGCAAGCGTTCGGTTTCTTTGGCAAAAGCTCACTGCTCCTCAGAGGCATCTGTGCAGTGAACAGTGACCTGGTGGTGTGGTGTTCAGGCAGCTTGGAAGCTGCATCGAAGTTGCTTCCCAAAGGGGGAGAGTCGGGCTTCTCTCACATGCTCCAGTTTCCAACTTGACCCCACAGCGCAATTACCATCACTCACTGACTGTCTACTGGAGACTTTCGGCCACACGGGGCCTTTCTATGATCACACTTCGTTGCAGGCGGGGACTTTTGCATGCCGTGCATAGCATTACCTGCTTAATGACTTAGTCAGGCCTAGGTGACTTTGGATCGTCCAAAAGTCTCACAAGTTGACCGGTTTTTCTGTTCTTTCTGTCAGGCTGGACCTACAGTGGACCTTGCGTCACAATAGAGAGATGACAGGTAAGAGTTGCCAGGGGGCTCTGTAGGCTCAGGGATTCTTTCAGTGCAGTTCAGAGGGCCTCCACAGAGGGAGAGCCACGTTGAATGTAATACTGGCAAAAACGTTGTCCTGGGGCTGCTTTACAGCGGTAGAAATCAAGCTATGCAAGCGAGGATCAGTTCATTGCCTTTCCCTCTGCATAGAAAGGGTTGACCCCAACAGCCTGCTCTGCGCTGTGTTGCTCGGAAAACAAAAAGGGGACTCACGGCACCCAGGCTCTCCCTCCGAAGGGAATTCATACGCGTCTCTCTGAGGCCTCCGGAGAGCCGTAGAGGATTTAAAGCACTCTATCGAGTCAGGGTTCATGGAGATGGCTGCACAGCAAACTTTGCTGATAGGAAACGCTCGTGCTTACCTTGAGGCCTGGGGGTCACGTTTACTTCGCACTTTAGCTAGGGCAAGCGGTGGGGTGAACTCCTAGCAAGGCACAGGCGACCACCTGGATTCATAGGAGAAAACTCACTTTCTTCCCTGAGGCCTTCTTAGCAGTGACTAGAAGACGGGTAACAGCACTGTCTTTCAGTCAGCCTTGAGGCCGCCACTATGTACCTTTCAAATGGGGGAAAATACTGCCTTTTTCCAGGCTTCTCAATTATACACCGGATCACCCAGCACATATACCTCTCTTCTCTGACAAGCCAAAGGAGGCCCTTGGAACACAATTCGGCCTTCTGCGATGAAACTTTGGGATGCAGTGTGTTCTGCATGTGCTGAATGGCATAATCCTCTAAATGCCCTCAGGAGGCCTAGGTGACTTTGCATGTTCCAAATGCCTAGCAAGGCTCACGGTCAATTTCTACTTTATTTCTGGCTGGACCTAAAGTCTACTTTCTGCCTCACTTAGAGAGACGTCGAGCAGGAGACCCCAAAGTGGATTGGAGCCCCGGTGGTTTCTTTCAGGGCAGCTTAGGTGTCCTCAACGTGGCAGACCCGCATGGAAAGAAAGCCGGCCCAAGAACCGTGCTCCTGGGGCTGTTTCAAAGCTGTGGAACGCTAGCCATAGAGAACAGATTAGTTGCCGGCCCTTTCACCTGCATAGTGAGGGATGGTCCCAGAGCCGTGTATCCCTTGATTGTGCTCAGAAGGCTTCTGGTACACGGTGCACTTCCTTGGAAAGAAATGCCCCCGTGAGAGGCTTGAGCGCTGTGAGGCACACTAAAGCTAAAGCCGTCCATTGACTAAGCCTTCCTGGAAACTGGTGCACCCCTGCCTCTGTTAAAGGGAAAATGTGCACCTTACCTCGGGACTAGAGGTCACATTTTGTTGGCACTTTAGCTACAGTATGCTCTGGGCTGAGCTCCCAGGAAGGAAGCGCAAGCGTTCGGTTTCTTTGGCAAAAGCTCACTGCTCCTCAGAGGCATCTGTGCAGTGAACAGTGTCCTGGTGGTGTGGTGTTCAGGCAGCTTGGAAGCTGCATCGAAGTTGCTTTCCAAAGGGGGAGAGTCGGGCTTCTCTCACATGCTCCAGTTTCCAACTTGACCCCACAGCGCAATTACCATCACTCACTGACTGTCTACTGGAGACTTTCGGCCACACGGGGCCTTTCTATGATCACACTTCGTTGCAGGCGGGGACTTTTGCATGCCGTGCATAGCATTACCTGCTTAATGACTTAGTCAGGCCTAGGTGGCTTTGGATCATCCAAAAGTCTCACAAGTTGACCGGTTTTTCTGTTCTTTCTGTCAGGCTGGACCTACAGTGGACCTTGCGTCACAATAGAGAGATGACAGGTAAGAGTTGCCAGGGGGCTCTGTAGGCTCAGGGATTCTTTCAGTGCAGTTCAGAGGGCCTCCACAGAGGGAGAGCCACGTTGAATGTAATACTGGCAAAAACGTTGTCCTGGGGCTGCTTTACAGCGGTAGAAATCAAGCTATGCAAGCGAGGATCAGTTCATTGCCTTTCCCTCTGCATAGAAAGGGTTGACCCCAACAGCCTGTTCTGCGCTGTGTTGCTCGGAAAACAAAAAGGGGACTCACGGCACCCACGCTCTCCCTCAGAAGGGAATTCATACGCGTCTCTCTGAGGCCTCCGGGGAGCCGTAGAGGATTTAAAGCACTCTATCGAGTCAGGGTTCATGGAGATGGCTGCACAGCAAACTTTGCTGATAGGAAACGCTCGTGCTTACCTTGAGGCCTGGGGGTCACGTTTACTTCGCACTTTAGCTAGGGCAAGCGGTGGGGTGAACTCCTAGCAAGGCACAGGCGACCACCTGGATTCATAGGAGAAAACTCACTTTCTTCCCTGAGGCCTTCTTAGCAGTGACTAGAAGACGGGTAACAGCACTGTCTTTCAGTCAGCCTTGAGGCCGCCACTATGTACCTTTCAAATGGGGGAAAATACTGCCTTTTTCCAGGCTTCTCAATTATACACCGGATCACCCAGCACATATACCTCTCTTCTCTGACAAGCCAAAGGAGGCCCTTGGAACACAATTCGGCCTTCTGCGATGAAACTTTGGGATGCAGTGTGTTCTGCATGTGCTGAATGGCATAATACTCTAAATGCCCTCAGGAGGCCTAGGTGACTTTGCATGTTCCAAATGCCTAGCAAGGCTCACGGTCAATTTCTACTTTATTTCTGGCTGGACCTAAAGTCTACTTTCTGCCTCACTTAGAGAGACGTCGAGCAGGAGACCCCAAAGTGGATTGGAGCCCCGGTGGTTTCTTTCAGGGCAGCTTAGGTGTCCTCAACGTGGCAGACCCGCATGGAAAGAAAGCCGGCCCAAGAACCGTGCTCCTGGGGCTGTTTCAAAGCTGTGGAACGCTAGCCAAAGAGAACAGATTAGTTGCCAGCCCTTTCACCTGCATAGTGAGGGATGGTCCCAGAGCCGTGTATCCCTTGATTGTGCTCAGAAGGCTTCTGGTACACGGTGCACTTCCTTGGAAAGAAATGCCCCCGTGAGAGGCTTGAGCGCTGTGAGGCACACTAAAGCTAAAGCCGTCCATTGACTAAGTCTTCCTGGAAACTGGTGCACCCCTGCCTCTGGTAAATGGAAAATGTGCACCTTACCTCGAGACTAGAGGTCACATTTAGTTGGCACTTAGGCTAGAGTATGCTCTGGGCTGAGCTCCCAGGAAGGAAGCGCAAGCGTTCGGTTTCTTTGGCAAAAGCTCACTGCTCCTCAGAGGCATCTGTGCAGTGAACAGTGTCCTGGTGGTGTGGTGTTCAGGCAGCTTGGAAGCTGCATCGAAGTTGCTTTCCAAAGGGGGAGAGTCGGGCTTCTCTCACATGCTCCAGTTTCCAACTTGACCCCACAGCGCAATTACCATCACTCACTGACTGTCTACTGGAGACTTTCGGCCACACGGGGCCTTTCTATGATCACACTTCGTTGCAGGCGGGGACTTTTACATGCCGTGCATAGCATTACCTGCTTAATGACTTAGTCAGGCCTAGGTGGCTTTGGATCGTCCAAAGTCTCACAAGTTGACCGGTTTTTCTGTTCTTTCTGTCAGGCTGGACCTACAGTGGTCCTTGCGTCACAATAGAGAGATGACAGGTAAGAGTTGCCAGGTGGCACTGTAGGCTCAGGGATTCTTTCAGTGCAGTTCAGAGGGCCTCCACAGAGGGAGAGCCACGTTGAATGTAATACTGGCAAAAACGTTGTCCTGGGGCTGCTTTACAGCGGTAGAAATCAAGCTATGCAAGCGAGGATCAGTTCATTGTCCTTCCCTCTGCATAGTAAGGGTTGACCCCAACAGCCTGTTCTGCGCTGTGTTGCTCGGAAAACAAAAAGGGGACTCACGGCACCCACGCTCTCCCTCAGAAGGGAATTCATACGCGTCTCTCTGAGGCCTCCGGAGAGCCGTAGAGGATTTAAAGCACTCTATCGAGTCAGGGTTCATGGAGATGGCTGCACAGCAAACTTTGCTGATAGGAAACGCTCGTGCTTACCTTGAGGCCTGGGGGTCACGTTTAATTCGCACTTTAGCTAGGGCAAGCGGTGGGGTGAACTCCTAGCAAGGCACAGGCGACCACCTGGATTCATAGGAGAAAACTCACTTTCTTCCCTGAGGCCTTCTTAGCAGTGACTAGAAGACGGGTAACAGCACTGTCTTTCAGTCAGCCTTGAGGCCGCCACTATGTACCTTTCAAATGGGGGAAAATACTGCCTTTTTCCAGGTTTCTCAATTATACACCGGATCACCCAGCACATATACCTCTCTTCTCTGACAAGCCAAAGGAGGCCCTTGGAACACAATTCGGCCTTCTGCGATGAAACTTTGGGATGCAGTGTGTTCTGCATGTGCTGAATGGCATAATCCTCTAAATGCCCTCAGGAGGCCTAGGTGACTTTGCATGTTCCAAATGCCTAGCAAGGCTCACGGTCAATTTCTACTTTATTTCTGGCTGGACCTAAAGTCTACTTTCTGCCTCACTTAGAGAGACGTCGAGCAGGAGACCCCAAAGTGGATTGGAGCCCCAGTGGTTTCTTTCAGGGCAGCTTAGGTGTCCTCAACGTGGCAGACCCGCATGGAAAGAAAGCCGGCCGAAGAACCGTGCTCCTGGGGCTGTTTCAAAGCTGTGGAACGCTAGCCATAGAGAACAGATTAGTTGCCAGCCCTTTCACCTGCATAGTGAGGGATGGTCCCAGAGCCGTGTATCCCTTGATTGTGCTCAGAAGGCTTCTGGTACACGGTGCACTTCCTTGGAAAGAAATGCCCCCGTGAGAGGCTTGAGCGCTGTGAGGCACACTAAAGCTAAAGCCGTCCATTGACTAAGTCTTCCTGGAAACTGGTGCACCCCTGCCTCTGGTAAATGGAAAATGTGCACCTTACCTCGAGACTAGAGGTCACATTTAGTTGGCACTTAGGCTAGAGTATGCTCTGGGCTGAGCTCCCAGGAAGGAAGCGCAAGCGTTCGGTTTCTTTGGCAAAAGCTCACTGCTCCTCAGAGGCATCTGTGCAGTGAACAGTGTCCTGGTGGTGTGGTGTTCAGGCAGCTTGGAAGCTGCATCGAAGTTGCTTTCCAAAGGGGGAGAGTCGGGCTTCTCTCACATGCTCCAGTTTCCAAATTGACCCCACAGCGCAATTACCATCACTCACTGACTGTCTACTGGAGACTTTCGGCCACACGGGGCCTTTCTATGATCACACTTCGTTGCAGGCGGGGACTTTTGCATGCCGTGCCTAGCATTACCCGCTTAATGACTTAGTCAGGCCTAGGTGACTTTGGATCGTCCAAATGTCTCACAAGTTGCCGGGTTTCTCTGTTGTTTCTGTCAGGCTGGACCTACAGTGTACCTTGCGTCACAATAGAGAGATGACAGGTAAGAGTTGCCAGGGGGCTCTGTAGGCTCAGGGATTCTCTCAGTGCAGTTCAGAGGGCCTCCGCAGAGGGAGAGCCACGTGGAATGTAATACTGGCAAAAACGTTGTCCTGGGGCTGCTTTACAGCGGTAGAAATCAAGCTATGCAAGCGAGGATCAGTTCATTGCCTTTCCCTCTGCATAGAAAGCGTTGACCCCAACAGCAGGTTCTGCGCTGTGTTGCTCGGAAAACAAAAAGGGGACTCACGGCACCCACCCGCTCCCTCAGAAGGGAATTCATACGCGACACTCTGAGGCCTCTGGAGAGCCGTAGATGAGTTAAAGAACTCTATCGAGTCAGGGTTCATGGAGATGGCTGCACAGCAAACTTTGCTAATAGGAAACGCTCGTGCTTACCTTGAGGCCTGGGGTCACGTTTACTGCGCACTTTAGCTAGGGTAAGACGTGGGATGAGCTCCTAGCAAGGCACTGGCGACCACCTGGTTTCGTAGGAGAAAACTCACTTTCTTCCCTGAGGCATTCCTGGCAGTGAGTAGAAGACGGGTAACGGCACTGTCTTTCAGTCAGCCTTGAGGCCGCCACTATCTACCTTTCAAAAGGGGGAAAATACTGCCTGTTTCCAGCCTTCTCAATTACACACCGCAACACCCAGCACATATACCTCTCTTCTCTGACAAGCCAAAGGAGGCCCTTGGAACACAATTCGGCCTTCTGTGATGAAACTTGGAGATGCAGTGTGTTCTGCATGTGCTGAATGGCATAATCCTCCAAATGCCCGCAGGAGGCCGAGGTGACTTTGCATGTTCCAAATGCCTAGCAAGGCTCAGGGTCAATCTCTACTTTATTTCGGGCTGGACCTAAATAAAGTCTACTTTCTGCCTCACTTAGAGAGACATCGAGCAGGAGACCCCAAAGTGGATTGGAGCCCCGGTGGTTTCTATCAGGGCAGCTTAGGTGTCCTCAACGTGGCAGACCCGCATGGAAAGAAAGCCTGCACAAGAACCGTGCTCCTGGGGCTCTTTCAAAGCTGTGGAACGCTAGCCATAGAGAGCAGATTAGCTGCCGGCCCTTTCACCTGCATAGTGAGGGATGGTCCCAGAGCCGTGTATCCCTTGATTGTGCTCAGAAGGCTTCTGGTACACGGTGCACTACCTTGGAAAGAAGTGCCCCCGTGAAAGGCTTGAGCGCTTTGAAGCACACAAAAGCTAAAGCCGTCCATTGACTAAGCCTTCCTGGAAACTGGTGTACCCCTGCCTCTGGTAAAGGGAAAATGTGCACCTTACCTCGAGACTAGAGGTCACATTTAGTTGGCACTTAGGCTACAGTATGCTCTGGGCTGAGCTCCCAGGAAGGAAGCGCAAGCGTTCGGTTTCTTTGGCAAAAGCTCACTGCTCCTCAGAGGCATCTGTGCAGTGAACAGTGTCCTGGTGGTGTGGTGTTCAGGCAGCTTGGAAGCTGCATCGAAGTTGCTTCCCAAAGGGGGAGAGTCGGGCTTCTCTCACATGCTGCAGTTTCCAACTTGACCCCACAGCGCAATTACCATCACTCACTGACTGTCTACTGGAGACTTTAGGCCACACGGGGCCTTTCTATGATCACACTTCGTTGCAGGCGGGGACTTTTGCATGCCGTGCATAGCATTACCTGCTTAATGACTTAGTCAGGCCTAGGTGACTTTGGATCGTCCAAAAGTCTCACAAGTTGACCGGTTTTTCTGTTCTTTCTGTCAGGCTGGACCTACAGTGGACCTTGCGTCACAATAGAGAGATGACAGGTAAGAGTTGCCAGGGGGCTCTGTAGGCTCAGGGGTTCTTTCAGTGCAGTTCAGAGGGCCTCCACAGAGGGAGAGCCACGTTGAATGTAATACTGGCAAAAACGTTGTCCTGGGGTTGCTTTACAGCGGTAGAAATCAAGCTATGCAAGCGAGGATCAGTTCATTGCCTTTCCCTCTGCATAGAAAGGGTTGACCCCAAAAGCCTGTTCTGCGCTGTGTTGCTCGGAAAACAAAAAGGGGACTCACGGCACCCAGGCTCTCGCTCAGAAGGGAATTCATACGCGTCTCTCTGAGGCCTCCGGAGAGCCGTAGAGGATTTAAAGCGCTCTATCGAGTCAGGGTTCATGGAGATGGCTGCACAGCAAACTTTGCTGATAGGAAACGCTCGTGCTTACCTTGAGGCCTGGGGGTCACGTTTACTTCGCACTTTAGCTAGGGCAAGCGGTGGGGTGAACTCCTAGCAAGGCACAGGCGACCACCTGGATTCATAGGAGAAAACTCACTTTGTTCCCTGAGGCCTTCTTAGCAGTGACTAGAAGACGGGTAACAGCACTGTCTTTCAGTCAGCCTTGAGGCCGCCACTATGTACCTTTCAAATGGGGGAAAATACTGCCTTTTTCCAGGCTTCTCAATTATACACCGGATCACCCAGCACATATACCTCTCTTCTCTGACAAGCCAAAGGAGGCCCTTGGAACACAATTCGGCCTTCTGCGATGAAACTTTGGGATGCAGTGTGTTCTGCATGTGCTGAATGGCATAATCCTCTAAATGCCCTCAGGAGGCCGAGGTGACTTTGCATGTTCCAAATGCCTAGCAAGGCTCACGGTCAATTTCTACTTTATTTCTGGCTGGACCTAAAGTCTACTTTCTGCCTCACTTAGAGAGACGTCGAGCAGGAGACCCCAAAGTGGATTGGAGCCCCGGTGGTTTCTTTCAGGGCAGCTTAGGTGTCCTCAACGTGGCAGACCCGCATGGAAAGAAAGCCGGCCCAAGAACCGTGCTCCTGGGGCTGTTTCAAAGCTGTGGAACGCTAGCCAAAGAGAACAGATTAGTTGCCAGCCCTTTCACCTGCATAGTGAGGGATGGTCCCAGAGCCGTGTATCCCTTGATTGTGCTCAGAAGGCTTCTGGTACACGGTGCACTTCCTTGGAAAGAAATGCCCCCGTGAGAGGCTTGAGCGCTGTGAGGCACACTAAAGCTAAAGCCGTCCATTGACTAAGTCTTCCTGGAAACTGGTGCACCCCTGCCTCTGGTAAATGGAAAATGTGCACCTTACCTCGAGACTAGAGGTCACATTTAGTTGGCACTTAGGCTAGAGTATGCTCTGGGCTGAGCTCCCAGGAAGGAAGCGCAAGCGTTCGGTTTCTTTGGCAAAAGCTCACTGCTCCTCAGAGGCATCTGTGCAGTGAACAGTGTCCTGGTGGTGTGGTGTTCAGGCAGCTTGGAAGCTGCATCGAAGTTGCTTTCCAAAGGGGGAGAGTCGGGCTTCTCTCACATGCTCCAGTTTCCAACTTGACCCCACAGCGCAATTACCATCACTCACTGACTGTCTACTGGAGACTTTCGGCCACACGGGGCCTTTCTATGATCACACTTCGTTGCAGGCGGGGACTTTTACATGCCGTGCATAGCATTACCTGCTTAATGACTTAGTCAGGCCTAGGTGGCTTTGGATCGTCCAAAGTCTCACAAGTTGACCGGTTTTTCTGTTCTTTCTGTCAGGCTGGACCTACAGTGGTCCTTGCGTCACAATAGAGAGATGACAGGTAAGAGTTGCCAGGGGGCACTGTAGGCTCAGGGATTCTCTCAGTGCAGTTCAGAGGGCCTCCACAGAGGGAGAGCCACGTTGAATGTAATACTGGCAAAAACGTTGTCCTGGGGCTGCTTTACAGCGGTAGAAATCAAGCTATGCAAGCGAGGATCAGTGCATTGCCCTTCCCTCTGCATAGAAAGGGTTGACCCCAACAGCCTGTTCTGCGCTGTGTTGCTCGGAAAACAAAAAGGGGACTCACGGCACCCACGCTCTCCCTCAGAAGGGAATTCATACGCGTCTCTCTGAGGCCTCTGGAGAGCCGTAGACGATTTAAAGCACTCTATCGAGTCAGGGTTCATGGAGATGGCTGCACAGCAAACTTTGCTGATAGGAAACGCTCGTGCTTACCTTGAGGCCTGGGGGTCACGTTTACTTCGCACTTTAGCTAGGGCAAGCGGTGGGGTGAACTCCTAGCAAGGCACAGGCGACCACCTGGTTTCGTAGGAGAAAACTCACTTTCTTCCCTGAGGCATTCCTGGCAGTGAGTAGAAGACGGGTAACGGCACTGTCTTTCAGTCAGCCTTGAGGCCGCCACTATCTACCTTTCAAATGGGGGAAAATACTGCCTGTTTCCAGCCTTCTCAATTACACACCGCAACACCCAGCACATATACCTCTCTTCTCTGACAAGCTAAAGGAGGCCCTTGGAACACAATTCGGCCTTCTGTGATGAAACTTGGAGATGCAGTGTGTTCTGCATGTGCTGAATGGCATAATCCTCCAAATGCCCGCAGGAGGCCGAGGTGACTTTGCATGTTCCAAATGCCTAGCAAGGCTCAGGGTCAATCTCTACTTTATTTCGGGCTGGACCTAAATAAAGTCTACTTTCTGCCTCACTTAGAGAGACATCGAGCAGGAGACCCCAAAGTGGATTGGAGCCCCGGTTGTTTCTATCAGGGCAGCTTAGGTGTCCTCAACGTGGCAGACCCGCATGGAAAGAAAGCCTGCACAAGAACCGTGCTCCTGGGGCTCTTTCAAAGCTGTGGAACGCTAGCCATAGAGAGCAGATTAGCTGCCGGCCCTTTCACCTGCATAGTGAGGGATGGTCCCAGAGCCGTGTATCCCTTGATTGTGCTCAGAAGGCTTCTGGTACACGGTGCACTTCCTTGGAAAGAAGTGCCCCCGTGAGAGGCTTGAGCGCTTTGAAGCACACAAAAGCTAAAGCCGTCCATTGACTAAGCCTTCCTGGAAACTGGTGTACCCCTGCCTCTGGTAAAGGGAAAATGTGCACCTTACCTCGAGACTAGAGGTCACATTTAGTTGGCACATTAGCTACAGTATGCTCTGGGCTGAGCTCCCAGGAAGGAAGCGCAAGCGTTCGGTTTCTTTGGCAAAAGCTCACTGCTCCTCAGAGGCATCTGTGCAGTGAACAGTGTCCTGGTGGTGTGGTGTTCAGGCAGCTTGGAAGCTGCATCGAAGTTGCTTCCCAAAGGGGGAGAGTCGGGCTTCTCTCACATGCTGCAGTTTCCAACTTGACCCCACAGCGCAATTACCATCACTCACTGACTGTCTACTGGAGACTTTAGGCCACACGGGGCCTTTCTATGATCACACTTCGTTGCAGGCGGGGACTTTTGCATGCCGTGCATAGCATTACCTGCTTAATGACTTAGTCAGGCCTAGGTGACTTTGGATCGTCCAAAAGTCTCACAAGTTGACCGGTTTTTCTGTTCTTTCTGTCAGGCTGGACCTACAGTGGACCTTGCGTCACAATAGAGAGATGACAGGTAAGAGTTGCCAGGGGGCTCTGTAGGCTCAGGGGTTCTTTCAGTGCAGTTCAGAGGGCCTCCACAGAGGGAGAGCCACGTTGAATGTAATACTGGCAAAAACGTTGTCCTGGGGCTGCTTTACAGCGGTAGAAATCAAGCTATGCAAGCGAGGATCAGTTCATTGCCTTTCCCTCTGCATAGAAAGGGTTGACCCCAACAGCCTGTTCTGCGCTGTGTTGCTCGGAAAACAAAAAGGGGACTCACGGCACCCAGGCTCTCGCTCAGAAGGGAATTCATACGCGTCTCTCTGAGGCCTCCGGAGAGCCGTAGAGGATTTAAAGCGCTCTATCGAGTCAGGGTTCATGGAGATGGCTGCACAGCAAACTTTGCTGATAGGAAACGCTCGTGCTTTCCTTGAGGCCTGGGGGTCACGTTTACTTCGCACTTTAGCTAGGGCAAGCGGTGGGGTGAACTCCTAGCAAGGCACAGGCGACCACCTGGATTCATAGGAGAAAACTCACTTTCTTCCCTGAGGCCTTCTTAGCAGTGACTAGAAGACGGGTAACAGCACTGTCTTTCAGTCAGCCTTGAGGCCGCCACTATGTACCTTTCAAATGGGGGAAAATACTGCCTTTTTCCAGGCTTCTCAATTATACACCGGATCACCCAGCACATATACCTCTCTTCTCTGACAAGCCAAAGGAGGCCCTTGGAACACAATTCGGCCTTCTGCGATGAAACTTTGGGATGCAGTGTGTTCTGCATGTGCTGAATGGCATAATCCTCTAAATGCCCTCAGGAGGCCGAGGTGACTTTGCATGTTCCAAATGCCTAGCAAGGCTCACGGTCAATTTCTACTTTATTTCTGGCTGGACCTAAAGTCTACTTTCTGCCTCACTTAGAGAGACGTCGAGCAGGAGACCCCAAAGTGGATTGGAGCCCCGGTGGTTTCTTTCAGGGCAGCTTAGGTGTCCTCAACGTGGCAGACCCGCATGGAAAGAAAGCCGGCCCAAGAACCGTGCTCCTGGGGCTGTTTCAAAGCTGTGGAACGCTAGCCAAAGAGAACAGATTAGTTGCCAGCCCTTTCACCTGCATAGTGAGGGATGGTCCCAGAGCCGTGTATCCCTTGATTGTGCTCAGAAGGCTTCTGGTACACGGTGCACTTCCTTGGAAAGAAATGCCCCCGTGAGAGGCTTGAGCGCTGTGAGGCACACTAAAGCTAAAGCCGTCCATTGACTAAGTCTTCCTGGAAACTGGTGCACCCCTGCCTCTGGTAAATGGAAAATGTGCACCTTACCTCGAGACTAGAGGTCACATTTAGTTGGCACTTAGGCTAGAGTATGCTCTGGGCTGAGCTCCCAGGAAGGAAGCGCAAGCGTTCGGTTTCTTTGGCAAAAGCTCACTGCTCCTCAGAGGCATCTGTGCAGTGAACAGTGTCCTGGTGGTGTGGTGTTCAGGCAGCTTGGAAGCTGCATCGAAGTTGCTTTCCAAAGGGGGAGAGTCGGGCTTCTCTCACATGCTCCAGTTTCCAACTTGACCCCACAGCGCAATTACCATCACTCACTGACTGTCTACTGGAGACTTTCGGCCACACGGGGCCTTTCTATGATCACACTTCGTTGCAGGCGGGGACTTTTACATGCCGTGCATAGCATTACCTGCTTAATGACTTAGTCAGGCCTAGGTGGCTTTG